>NC_044001.1:14367346-14734396 GCF_902150065.1 Myripristis murdjan
CCTGCCGCAAGCTCCGGGGAATGATGAACCGGAATGGCGGACACAGGGGATCTCCATTACGGAAAACACTGAACAGAGGCATAAAAGAAAGTGAGCTCAGGCACTAAATGAATGGGCTTTGAATGGTTGCACATGTGAGCGTGAATGTGTATGTGATTGTGTGTGTTATGTCACCAAACTCACTGTATGATGCAAGGCACAGGGATAAACTTCCTCCATTTAGCTGAGACATTTGGCCTCTGGATTAGTCTTGCCTGGAGGGGCTGGACATTCAGGAAATGAGACTACGGTGTATGGTGTTGCATACAATCACATTGTCTTTTGTTCTGCAATACGATCACTTTGAAAATTCCCTCATCCCATTGACATCATCCACATTCTGCACATCAATTGCTCTGCACATCCACCGCAGCAAAGTAAGTTATCCAAAATGTGTGATGACTAAATAACTATTCCGCTCTTGTCGGCTCGAGAGCCGCAGCCATGGAAACGAACGTCACTCCGAGTCTTTTCCAATACCACATTCACATGCCGTGTCTGATCTTTGAGCTCCTCTCAAAGCTCTCACTTTCCATGTCCTCCCATACCAATGCAATCTGGAGGCACCAGAGTCAATACTCGCTGATACCCGTGTCTGCTTCTAACCACGAAGCTGCAATAACTCAATCAATTCAGAACAAACTGCACGTACAAAATCTTGCCTTAATGTTTCTGCTTTGAAGTGGCACACATATAATGCCTTTACAGTGTTTTTGAGCAAAGAAGAAGGCGTGGGCTGTCGATATGGGACTGGGCATTAGGCCTGCCCAGACATGCACACAGCCCAGATAATACTGTGTGGAAGCATAATGCTTTGTTTAGCCATCAGGATCTCTCTCTCTCTCTCTGTCACACACAAGTACACACACACACACTCCCCTCTTACACTGTTCCACAGCAACTCACAACACAGGCATGTAAGACTTTTAAACCAAAGCCTCTAAGACTCACAGGCAGGCTGGGCAATCTGCTTTCCACATGGCAGACACCCAAGGCACACACAATTACTCTCTACTCTTTCATGTTTTTCAGCAAAGTAACACTGATGCTTAAAGACCAAAAACACACTCTGGATCCGAAAATCATTCAGTCACCCGTGCCAGTTGGTCACACTACAAAGCAAGCACTTGCCACAGCAAGTGGCTCTGAGTATACATATACATTTGTGAGGGCAATTTGTGTGTGTGTGTGTGTGTGTGTGTGTGTGTGTGTGCGTGTGTGTGTGCGTGTGCATGAGAGAGAGCATCTTTCAAAAGTCTTTTAAAACAGTTTTCTGTGAAACACAATGACTAGAGTAAAAGATGGCATAAACATGACAGCAGACACCTTTCACATAAGAGACTTGACGACAGAGAGCAATACTGGATTCAAATTCATTCACACATCCTTTCCTTTGATCAAAGTTATCAGCACATATCTGACTATATCCAACAGTAATAACTGTACACAATGTCACTTTAAGACCGCTGCCAGTGCTGAGTGAATAGTTGATGGACAGCACAATCATTAGCCAGCTATTTCCAGTAATTTACATGACAACCAGTGACATCAATGAGATGGCAAGAGTGCAGCCGAACACACAGCCACCTAAAGTGCATCTAATCTACCTAATGCTAACATAACAAATGGGCCTATGTGTCGTCAAATCTATAGGCAAATATGGACTTGTCTCAGTAATGGAAAATCCTGCACTAATCTACACAGTCAACAGCCATTTCCTTATCAGGCTTGGCAAGATTCAAATGTTTCAGATCAACTCGATGTGAGCGGTGCAGTGTGGTTATCCCCGCTGAGCTATGCGGTGGTGCATTCCTCCTGGTTAGGCTGGGATTAATGAGTTATGGACTGCCCCGCTGGCCAAAGGGGAAGCATAAAAAATCATACCTGAGTTCCTTCCTGGGCAACAGGCTGCTTTTTCACTCCTGTGTTGAGGTAACTGTATGTGTGCGAAAACAATAACAGATATCATACAGAGTAACAGAATTTGAAAAACAGATTCAAGTGCACCAGCAATGTATTATTTGTCCCAGATCAAATATGTAGTATCTTATCATGAATACACAGAGTGCTGGTAGCCTTGCATATTCACTGACTTCCACTATGGAGGTAGGAAACCTCATTATGGGAATTGTTAAGGTTGCAAATCTTCGGCTTAGCAGAGATTCAATTCGGTTCACTAGTCGGTGATTCAATTTAAGAACTTTTTTTTTTCTTCTTTTTTGGGGCCATTCAATTTGATTTGAGTTTGTAAGTCACCATTCAAGTCAACAATTTGATTCAGTTCTTGCAGGAAAAACAAAACAGGGATATAAAAAACAACAAACAACATACTGTCTGAAAAGTTGCAGTTCATAGTGCTCTATCTTTTTTATGAATCATGACTGATTAAAAGAATTTCATTTTGATTAGGGCTGATTAAGTCAGAGTGATTAATTCTATTTCTTTGAGCTGACTGATGTAATTTAATTTGTAATTGATGCACCAGTGTAATTAGTGAATTGTTACATGCCTAGGAAATGCACATCAGTCAGAGTTAATTACCAGTATTTGGATTTGGTTCTTGTACTCACTCCAGTTTCTTGAACCTCTCAAATCCTGCAGCGACATACTGGCCTCCCGTCTGAAGCTCCTGGAGGTCAGTGACCCTGTGGCCCTGCCTAGGGGTGTACAGGGTCCTGACGGCCAGTGGAGCCCCGATGCTCTGGGTCACATCGTTCAGAAAGGCCTCCATAGTGGCCACCTGTCGCTGGTTGACCACAAACCTCCGCCCGCAGTAGAAAGGATCTCCATTCCTGTACACCACCACGCTCTTCACTGGAGGCAGGAGAACGGTGGCTGCAGAGGACGCTCCACTGCTGGCAGCCATCTCTGAGCCAGCTGTTACACCCTGAGTCCACACACCTTCTACACACACACACACACACACACACACAACACAATTTTTTTTCTGTAACATTTTGTCTTCCATCAAACCGTCACTGAGCTTCACTCACCAGATACTCACACTCACACACCACACAGTCTCCAGTATGTCACACCGTGCAACAACTACACACAATTCCAGACACATATCACATGATCTCTTGATCTATCCACCGCTGACGTGCAGACAGACATTTCTCAGACACTCACAAGCAAAATGAAGCAGACAAACTGTAGAATTGAAGGCAAAGGTGAAAATGAGTCCCAGCTCCTTGATGTTGTGGTCTGTCTGGACTCCCACTTGCCACGTTCTGCTTTCTTCCCCCCCAACACACACATACACACACTACTCCACTGACGGCCGTGAGTATTTCCTGGTTGCCATGGCAGCATGGCCAGTAGTGACTGGCTTTGTGGGCCAAACCATCAGCGGCAACCACAACAAAAGAGACAGACAGAGGAGGAGAGAATGGGTGGGCTGAAGTCTTCGAAGCTGAATCAATAAGATAACCTCTAAACCCAGTGTTTTTTTTTTTTTTTCAAAGGTATTTGAAAGTACACCCAAACTCCCAAACAATTCATTCACATTCACAATGTAAGGCAAGTAAAGAAATCAGCAGGTGGAAGAACCATTACTGGACATTATCCTAAATGACCCATTCTAAAACATGAGAAGGGGCTGGAAAATGCTGTTTACACGTAAATTAGTCTTCCTTTTGTCCATTAGGGCGTTAAACGCCAAACATTTGCAGGACAACATGATGAAAGCTCATTCAATGTATGATCCAAATGGGAAATTTGAGCTTCTGTGAGACAGTGAACACTAACCTTTTTTTAAGCAAAGGGCACTCCCCTGAATCTCTTTTTACAGGTCGTCTTTCTGAACAATAGTCACTCATTACCACAAGCTACAATATAATGTGAGGACAATGCCAGTGACACCATTTGTGAAGCAACAACAGCAGTAGGAAGAGTGGACTTTTTATACTCTGATGAAAATGAATACAACATTATTTAGAAAAAAATAGTTTAATCTTTTTTCCAAACAAATATAAAAAAACAATTTACAGCTTTAACATACCATAGCTTCTTTAACACACGATGACGATTTCTGAAAACATATACTAAAACTTGCATAAAAGGTGCCATTAGAGTGAGTTCAGTTGATTGACCTCAGCCAGGTCTTCTTTCCATATTATTACAAGTCCAGTAAAGATGACTTTGGTACACATCTGCTGTCAGGATACACTGAGCCTCTCTTTGAGTGACAAGTACTGCAGGAGAAAAGACAGGGGGAAGAAAATCATTAAAAGTTAATTTTTTCGCTGCCAAGTTATATTCTGTAATTACATGGCTGGGTGAGCACACTCGCACTGCATGACAACAAATCTGCAGAAAGCAATGGATTATGCAGAAGGAATTATGACATATGCACACACGTTTCAGAGTGATTCCCGTAAGACTTTTCTTGGCAGTGATTATTAACTTTTTGTCCATTATTACAGTTGAAAAGTACTAGTACTAGGGTGCGTTCGCGCATCGCTCTTGTCCTCTCACTGGGCTCAGTGAGGCTTACATTTGGCTTTCTCAGTATTTGTTTTTCATTTTCTTGTTCCATTCACACCCTCTGGAAAACACTCACCATGGCACAGTGGTGTGTGATTCTTGATTATACTTATTTTGTTAATGAATAGAAGATTTGGTGCCCAATGTGTTGAACACGTCATTTCTTGGTTTAGACACTTTATTCTTTAGACAGTTTTGTTTGCAAGATGAATTGGTAGGAATAAAACCAGGCTTCATATGCAGCATTTGGAAGCATATCTAGGCTTAAGCTCGCTGCTTATTAGCACTCAGGGCATGCTGATAGTGTAGTCAATAAGTCATGACTCGGGGACTCTGGTTTGGGTACAGGCTCAACTCCTGTCCCAAATATAAGGTGGTTCTTAATATGAGTATTATTCCTTGATGAATTACATTGTCTTGGTTTTCTGGATTTACTTATTTTTGGATTTCAGTCAATAAATTTAATCTTGCAGCGAGACTAATTTTGTTACAGTAGGAGACTGCCACTGCAGAATGAATGTAGGGGAAACACTACATCTCTCTGTTTTACCTTTTTCCTGCTGGCAATGGCCTGTTGAAGCCAGAGCAGCTCCATGGCCAGGGTATTTCTATGGAGACGCAGGGCCTCTGGGGTACGTGGAACGTTTCGGGCCAAACAGTACAGTGGGACACCTGGGGCAGGGACGACACGTTAAGAATTATTGATAAAGCTTCTACTCTTGCAGCTAGAAGAAAAAAAGGGCAGACACCAAATGCTACACAAAAAAAGAACTTCTGATTGACATTTTGTCTAATACTGACTCTTGAAATCTTGCTTTTCTTGCAATGCATGGAAAACTTAATCAGTGCAGATAATTTTTCTTGTTTTAAGAATCACCTGAAATCAGACCCAGACACAAATCACTGACACATGATCAGATGTCTTGTAAAGATAAATATTTTTGGCAGTGCTCACACAATAATGTGCAATCATGTGCAGGACTTGAGTCATATACCAATAAGAAACAGACAGAGAGACCAATCAAAGTCATCTTGTTTCTGGTTTTCTGGAAAACCTTTCATACACGTACAAAAAGGACAGTGAACCCACAGTACTACAAGTGCAAGTCACACCTTTGTGAGATTGTCCATAACTAATGTCCAGCCCCAGACTGCTCCAGACGGTGGTAGTATCCCCTGTGCTCGCCATCATCCCTTCCGCTCCATCTCCATCCCCGGCCTGTTCTTCTAGACTGGTGTGGCTCTGCCCCTCTCCATCCCCTCCAGCAGATATACTGGGGGAACAGACTCTGGAAGGGGAGGCTTGTATGTGGTAGTGTGAATCATCTCTTTCAGCTTCTAATTTCTCTGGAGAGAGACGATGATCCGCTCCTGTCTCCTCCGGTAGGGGTGCTGCTGCTGCTGGATTCTGGTGACAGGCACTGACCTCTAGTGCTGCTTTCACTGGCCTGGCAGAACAGTATGGTCTTGGACTTTGCAATGGACCACTCTGGCGGTGAATGGTAAAAAGTGCGTTATGTAAAAAGACTCGAAGAACCGAACAAACACAGCGCTATTCTCATGACTGCATAACCTTACAGTGTCTGTGAAGTGGGGAATAGGTATGATGGCCTCCCTCCACTGCAAATGAGCCAAGTCGCCCTCAATTTCTCTCACGATGCCTTCAAAATCTTCCCGTGCACGGCGTATTTCCTTTCTCACCAAGTATCCACGGGCACACGCCTGGCGAAGAGACGATAAGTAACGATACCGCAGCAGCTGTAAGTTAAGCTAACTTTAGCTTCACAACAGTTAGCGCTAACGCATGCTAACAGCTAGCATAGCTAAAGAGACGAATTAGTCACAAAACACAACCGCAAGAGTAAAGATACCTTGCCGTCCGCGATGTCTATGTCACGTTATAGCTAAAAACGGACTGCTTTTTGAATAACATTTATTGTTACCTGAAAATGAGTCAACAACTTTTCCCATTTGCTTCTCTCCATTGCTATGGTAACGCCACAAATGTCGCGGGAGACTGAGTTGAAGTTTTAATTTACTTCCGGTGTTACACTGTTAAAATAAAAGCCTCTTTATGTGAATTATAGTAGTGTGGATTAATAAGTGCTAATATAAATCAATATTTTAGTTGAGTACATCACTATAAAAACTATATAACTAAAAAAAAAACAACAGAAAGCCAATTAAGGTCATTTGAATTATTCTGGAATAAATTCGTTATTTCACGTTTTTATATTTTGAAATACAACGTTGGCGGAAGTAAAACAGTGTTTATATATTTTTTTTCATTTCGTAATGTTGCCGCTCGTCACATGGACGTCTTTTGCTTAGCATTGAGCACCACGGCCGGTCAAAATGAGCAGTGGTGCAAATCAGAGGACTTTGTTCCAGAGTTGGGGCGCATCCTTGTCTCAAAACAAGGTTGTTCAGCCCAAAACGACCGGCAAGAAAGCAGCCACTGGCCAGCGCAGAGCGACCCTAGGCGACCCCGTGGCTAAAGCACAGCCTCCGCCTCGCAGCTCTCTGTGGGGTGGAACTGGTCAGGGGTCAGCCAGCACATCAGAGGTGAGGATAGAGGAACCTGTGTCGGTCGATAATGAAGAGGAAGATGATGATGACCTGATGCTGGTCGCTGTATATGAAGCTGAAAAGACTCTGGAACTTGGTGCAAACTTTGTGCAAGATAACAACCCCTTAGAAATAGTGCACACCAGCCTCTCTCCCACTCCGTCAGGTGGACGGTGCTATCCAGACTTCCCTGGCTTTGACAGCTCGTCAGCTAAGGTATGGATCTATCCCACCAACTATCCCATCAGGGAATATCAGCTGAAGATATCAGAGACTGCCTTGTTCCAAAACACCCTGGTGTGTCTACCCACTGGTTTGGGAAAGACCTTTATAGCCTCTGTGGTCATGTACAACTTCTATCGCTGGTACCCATCAGGCAAGATTGTATTCATGGCTCCCACCAAACCCCTTGTGGCACAACAGATTGAGGCCTGTTATAAAGTGATGGGCATCCCACAGACACACATGGCCGAGCTGACAGGTATGATGCTGATCGTGTAAGTGACTAATGCGGTTCCATATTTTCTGTTTGTCACTTGTCACTAAAAACTACTTGGTCTGGCATCTGATCACCAGGCAGCACAGCAGCGGGGCAGAGGCAGGAGCTGTGGAGGTCGAAGCGTGTCTTCTTCCTCACCCCTCAGGTGATGGTGAACGACCTGTCCAGAGACACATGCCCAGCCCTGCAGGTCAAGTGTGTGGTAATCGATGAGGCCCACAAGGCGCTGGGCAACCATGCCTACTGTCAGGTACAGTGTCAGGTCGTTCCTTCCTGAATGTGCTCCCAGCTCCCTCCCAGCGCCCTCCCAGCATAGTCACAAAGCTCATGTAGTTGCATCTGCTTTTCTCCTCTTTCCTCAGGTGGTGAGACAGCTTGGCAGTCAGACGAGGCAGTTCCGCATCTTGGCGCTCAGTGCCACTCCAGGTGGAGACACCAGGGTGGGTGCTAGTGTGTTTGTCAGTGTTTTTTTTTGTCACCCTGTCTGGCTATTTTTTGTTTACTATTATTTACACAGGAAAAGTGGCCTGCCACAGCAGTGGAATAAGTTCAGAAAATAGCAGCTCTCTGTGGTAATGCAGCCTATAAACCCAGGAAAGCACAATACTTACATCGTAACAGGATGTTATGATATTTAAGATCCCAGATAATATTTAGTCTCTTATCATGATATTAACAGCATGAGTCAGTGAGGACATATTTGACTGTTCAGTATAACACTGTTTGTGATGTAAGGTTGAATATGGCCTTCAAAAAACTTCTCTAACTGCTCCTCTGTCTCATTTCTCATCCTTGTTGCTGCTACTGGCTCCTCCATCCCTATAGTCGGTGCAGCAAGTCATCTCCAATCTGTTGATCTCCCACATTGAGTTGCGTTCAGATGAGAGCCCAGACATCCAGGCGTATTCCCACCAACGCAGCGTGGAAAAGGTGGTGGTTCCTCTTGGTGAGACCCTTGCTGCTCACCAGGCACGCTATGTGCAGGTAGGCTCATGCCTTTTTTTGTAAAGTTTGTTTGGTTTTGCAGGTGAAAGTCTAAGGCAGAGGTCAGAGATGAAGGGGTTTGAAAAGAAGTCAATCTCTGGGCTACCTGAAGCACCAAGACAGGATTTCATTGTTTTCAGTATAATGGCAGTAGAGTATAATAGTATTATGCATATTAATTCTCATTTTAATCAACTTTTCCTTACATATGACATTCCCTTATTCTGTTGGCATCCTATTAGTAATAAGGATGCAAACGCACTGACATGCACACACAAATGTTGACAAAAAGTCACATTTAAATTTACCTCCACTGATACTGTTTGGATTTGGAAGGACCTCATCATAGGACATTTATTTTTGGTGCTTTGCTGCCATCTTGTGGTCATTGTTTGCCTCTCCAGTGCAAAATTCTCCGCTCTTCCACAATGAAAATCCTTTTCATGTCAGGAACCTTCCTCAACGTCACATTTCATTTCCCTCACCGCGTTGGTTCTTACTAGGACCGCTGATAGTGGATAGGTTGAGGCGTGGAAAAAATGGAATCCAAGAGTGCTCTGTGGTCTGTCTCTCTTTATGTATGGTTATTAATCAGACGAAACAAGTCTGGTTCATTAGAGGAACCCTAGGTGCTCTGGTTGCCATGAGTTGGTCTTCATTAATGGAGCCACCATGCCCTGTCTGTACTGTATTTGTAGGTATGCAGCTAAACCTCAGCCTAATCTGTCTCAACTGGCTTGACAGCTGGAATTTCACAGCTGCTGTTGAAAGACTAGCCCTCTTGTATGATATTCCCCATAGGTCCTCATATGTTTGATGAATAACGATTTTTACCTTCTCTGCTTCTCTGCTGTCTTCTCTGTTTTCTCCTTTTGGATTTTCTCTTAATAGTGGCTTTCTTTGCTCGTATGTTCACTATTTTTAATTGACTTTCATCTCTCGCCGTTTCCCCTGAACCATAGGAAGCTGTCCGCAACCTATTAATTAACCTCCATTTCTCATTGCCCTCCCTTGAAAGCGGTTGATTTGACTAGACATTGCATGCAGGAGCTGATTAATTGAATCCCAGTCGGTGCTTTGACCTCTCAGTGTTGGTCCCAGAGGCCGTGAGAGGATGTTGAGTCGAGACAACCTTGTGCTTGGGGTCTAAAATGAATGCTGCTGCGGTCATTCAGGCTGAACTGACTGATTGTTGGGCAAATCAGAAAAATGAACCAGTTACCCAAACAGGATGTGGGATCACTTTTATGTTTGCTAGCCCTTTTGCTCCTTTTGGGAGCAGAGTTTCTTAGTCATGGCTGTTTTTTAATATTGGATATGTAGTCTTGTGGAGTTTTTGTTGTTCTTTTGCATAGTAATTCATTTTACAATGTAAAGATGTTGAATATCAGCACAAAATATTGGCTATCAGCAGCTGTGAAAAACAGACAAACAAAACAGAACAAAACAAACCAAGTAAGCAGAATTGGTAGCTGTCTTTAAAAAACGATATTGATTGAACTTTAAACCAAGCTATTGTGTCCGAGCCACTGCTGAGGCACCTGTCGCTCTGTTAACACGCTGTGTTGCAGTCTGTAGTGGAACCAGGGAGTGTAAATCAGGCTTTTAATTGTAGTGGCATTCCCTATCAATCTACACTCTTCTGTCTATGCAGAATTTATTTATTTATTTATTTTTAAATCAGGTGAGCTTATTTGAAGTTTAAGAGTCTTTACAAGCTGAGAACCAGTTAAGTAGTTAAGTGTTGTCTTTGTCTTGTTTGTTACTTATTATTTTATTTTGTCTTTTTGTTCTTTGGATTGTGCTGCTTGTTACTGTTTCTTGTTTTTATGTGGGACCCCCTTGGAAACGAGATGCTGCATCTCAAGGGGTTATCCCACGGTAAATAAAGAATTGTTAAAAAAAAAAAAAAAAAACAGATCTCTCAGATGGTCTCACAGACACTGATTTTTCTATTATTTTCTTATTTTAATAGTAGGATACTTCATTGTCTGTTTATTTTTTGCTGCATCTGTAAAGCTGTAAAAATATTACTGGCCCAAGCTCAAGTTAATAATTTGTGCCTTTGAATAAAACACTGGAGGCCTCCCATCTGCTTGTTGTATAATATTCCCATGAGACGGTAATATAATGTATACTGTATAGTATGCTGTCCTCTGATATTACAGTGTCTCTGGTGTGAGAGCTCATCAAGTTACTGTGCCCTAGTAACTGAGCCCCAGTTCTTCCTCCTGTAGGGGAGAATATACTATGGTATATGTTTCCTGACAAAATTGGGTGTAACTCCTTTTCTTTGCCCTGTGTTTTGATCTCATGAAGTAAATAATAGCCCTTAGCCACATTCGCCACAGTAAGTATAGTTGCTGCTTGGTATAAGCACCTCCAAACAGCTTGTTAGGCTGCAAAGCAGAGCCCCTTGCACTGGTTTTGATGTGTTTTCTGCCACACAGTCTTATATAATTTTGTTGTTTAGTTTTTAAAGAAGAATAAATCAGTGAAGAACAAAACAAATAATATGCCACTTACAGTTGGTGGTTGCAGTTTATTTTATAGTCTGTGAGGTGACCTTCCTCACAAACAGTCATTATTTGTAGATCATCGTGCCCCCATAGTAGGATCAAATAGTGTCCTTTTAAGCCTTTGCTGTAGTGATACTAATAGAAACATGTACCAGTGGAAGCCAGGATGATATGTAGGAGCATGGATCCTATGCTGCTATAACTGACTTATCATGACTCATCTACAGTATCAGTCATACACACCAATATATGGTTGCATCACTACGACTGCAGCCATGTGTCACAGCTGCAGTGCAGAGCTTTCCATTGATGAAAGCACCAGCGCTTTAGAGTGGATTTAAAGGAATTCAAGCAGAGCTGAAACAGCACATCACTGAAATCGATGATGCATTTCCACCACAGAATGGTACATCCAGTAAAATTCAATATTATTTTATTTTTTCAAAAGTAAGGAAACAAGAATCTTATATTGAACAAAACAAAGAAAACCACAGTAGCTCTTGCTGTTGGACTCAGTTAGATGTTCACAGTACAGCACACTTTTACAAAACACTGAAAACATAAGCAAAAGTGGAAAACAGAAAAAAAAAAATCTTCTAACTGGATGTTCCCAAATAACCATGCTCTTATAGAAAAATCAACCCAAATTCACCATGGTTTTACAAGTGCCTGCTTGCCTGCAGTTGCCACAAAGCTTCTTTATCTACAGCCGTTTAAAGCAAAGTCAGTTCTTCAGATGTTAATGACCGGAAGTTTCACTTGACATGGCAAGTGTCCAGCCTAAAACTAACATTTATCTCTCAATTTATGTTTAAATATGTGGAAACACAGTTTTTGTTAATTGGGCTGATTTTCCCTTTAATTTTACATATATTCAATAGGCCTCAAGCACTACCACAGGACATGCCTGTTCTGGTGCAACCTCTTGTGTAATTAACTTTACAAATGTACAGACTATTTGCACTTTTAGTAGAAAATAGTCACAACATTGCTTTCATACATACTGAATAGACACAGATTGACTGGCTGTAATTGCTGGGTGTACGGTGTTTGTCTGTTTGTGTCTTTGTTTGTTTGTTTACTGAACTTATGGACGAGCCTTCACGCAGTGATAATTTGGCAACGTGCAGTTCCTGTCTCAGTGGGTGCAGCCACCGTCTTTTGACTGGCTTTCTCAAAGCTACTTTACTACGCTGATGTGCTGTATCCTCCTTTAAGACAAAACTGATGAACTTTCTCATAGTAACTGTAGTTGACAACATTTATCTGAAGTGATCCTTGGTTTGTTTAATTTTAAAACATACTGAAGATAAAAAATACTTCCTTTCTCTTCTTCTGCTCTTGGACTTATAGATTTTCCTTGAATTGGTGATAGAACATTAAAACAGTTTAAAATAAAACAGAAATGACCTTTCCGCTATTTAAAAACCGACAGCAACTGAGTAGTATCACAGTACAGTAATATGCTCTCTGCGCTCTACAGCATGTCTTTTCTTGGTTGCGTTGTCTCTACTCAGCAGTAGTGGTAATTTGCAGGTACAGTAGTGCACACGTACAGTACTCACTAACATTGACATAGAGCAGTTAAGTAGAAAGAGCAAGAGAACGAGGTATATGCATGTCTAAGTGTCTATTTCTGAGTGTGAACAAGACCTGAAACATGAGGAATGCATTAACTAGTGCCATTTTCTTGAGAGAAAATGACAAATGCAGTCAGTACTTTTGATTGTCATTCAGCAGTAAAGTCAGCGGATTTTTCAGGTTTTGGTTTGTAGAAATGTGAGAGTTATCTTTACCCTCTCCCTGTATCCATACATTCATGTTGTTGGCTTATTATAAAAGCAGATTTGCTTAGTATTTTACACGTGAAGGTGTCATTGCTTTTTCTAAATTCGTGCCACCTACTTTGCATCTAACTTTGTAAAGCCTATTTTATGGCTTCTCAGGTAACCAGTTCCTCCTCCTGGTTAAGACGTTGTTTATCTGCCTGCCCCTTCATAACTGATAAGAACAGACCATTGCCTAGCTTATGCTAAAGACAGAAATGTTTGTTTGTAGTTGTTATCAGGGCAATATTCCATTTCTGTCAAAGCAAGTAGCTGTTTTCCTGTGTGACTGGAGCAGTAATCAAAATGAACTTTCTGTGACAGTAGAGCTGCAGTTTAGCTTAGTCTGTATGGGTCAGATAGCTTACGGATGAGTCTTAAAACTAACATTCACTCACTTAGAGGCTAGATGAGGTGATGACTGTTGTGAGCCCTGGCTGGTCTGGAGTGTAACAGGCTAGTAGTCATTTGGGGTAGAGGCAGCAACTACAGAAGATGTTATACTTCAGGCTGTAAGCTGAGCAAAGCTGGACAGGGAGGGGCAAAGTTATGGGAGTCTTATGGGGGTTCAAAGGTCAAAGAGAGGCTGCTGCTGCTGGCTCTGCTCCTCCCTCACTGCCGCTCAAGGAACCAGATCTCATTCTGACGGTTGCTGTGAGCAGGGTTGGTGTAGCCAGCCACAATGAAAGAATCACCGACGCACACACCCGGAGAGTCCAGCACCTCCGCCATGGTGTTGAGCTGATTGATGATGGTCACTTCATTAGTGGCTCCAGTAAAGGCCCTGAGAGAAGGGGGGGATGATGCAAGAGCAAGATCAATTTCCAGTGTCCATGCCAATCACTAATTCTTGCTATAGTGATACATCTGCGTGCTGTCAGATTGTCTTAAGGTGTTTGCTCATTGATCAAGATCAGTGCGAACTGGGAGAGGGCGAGTGTAATGATTCACCTTTTTTCACTGTTTTGTGCTGTGGTTTTTAGGCAACAATTTCGTTTGTGTCGTAGTTTTGGTTGAATAAACTGAACTGACTCAGAATTCGAGTCATTACTTTTTCATTTAAAATTTAATTTCCAACAAATGAACACAAAATGATGAATGGGGACTGTGCCTGGGTTCGGTAAAGGTTGTGGAACAAAGCAACAGAGTGCCTATATATACTGCTTCTGGAAATGTAAGTTATTAGGTCTAATCAATGAAAAGTGATGTTCTACGTTCAAAAATCAAAACTTAACATGCAAGATCTGTGGTGAGGAAAGAAAAATGTTTCACCACACATGCACAGTTTGGTGAAAAGAACTGTGGTTTTTCAGTTTTGGTACAAAATCGGTACACTCCTGTAGTGTTTTGTGGTGGTGGTAGTAATGTTTCTGCTGTTCTCCACTGACCTTGCGTATACAATGGTGGCAGGCCAGACCTCGATGATGATATCGCTGTCCAAAGGTTGTGGGGGCTGGGCCTGGTGGTTTGTGGGAAGGTAGTAGGCTACGGTGACGTCATGGGAGATCACGGAATGGCTCTCATCTGTGTGCACTACTGTGACGATGGGCAGCGTCATGCCCAGGTATTCACCTAAAAATGTCAATGGAAAGAAAATCTTATTGTTGAAAAATGTTGAGAGAGATATTGATTTTTGTTCTGTTGGGTTTATGGCAAATAAAACTGAACAGTGATTACGCAAGACATCAAATATGTGTGTTAAATTTTGCATTATTGGTGGACTCACCTAAAGAGTTCTGCTGGCAGATGTATCTCATTATCCTCATGAAGCCGTAGCAGATGCTCTGTTCATAGGTGTCCTCACGCACTGTGATGCAAGCCCAGTGGCCTTTCTCATAGTGGCGCTTCTCATATAGCACGTCCCCGCACTGGAAAAGCACACACATTGATGATAAGATAAAAAAGAGAGGACTAGGATAAGACTTGCATACCTTGAGATTATATTTTAAAAACAGATTTTTTTTTTTAACGAAACTGAATACTGCAATATCCTCCATTGTAATAAATCTATGATACTACTGATATAAGCCTAACCGTTGTGAGATGTGAGAAAAATAACTCCTCAACATGGTAAAATATTTATCATTCATGACTAGGATTGGGCAAAATAGGCTATATCTATATTACATCAAAATTGCAGTATGATACTTGATACCATCTAAGATTTTGGAGATCACAGTACTGTGACTATGGCCTCTGTTGTTTTTTCCTGGTTTTAAGGCTGCATTGCAGTAATTTGCCTGTTATTTCGCGTTACCTACTTGCTCGGTCATCATATCCACATTATTAATGATTATTAATCAAAAATCTGTTGCGCGTGAAAAACTCATGAAAGCACCAACAGTCATCCCTGCCATTGTCATAATATCGATATTGAGGTAGTTGGTCAAAGTTATTGTGATATTTTTTTTTTTTTTCCATATTGCCTAGCCCCATTTATGGTGTTTCCAAGTTTCTAAGACTACCAGGTCTTCTGCAGAACACTTTGAGACCCATTAAAGCTCGGGCTATGGGAGCTACTGCTTGCTAATTGCTGTCAAAGTGTGTTCTCTATACAAGGCCTGAAACAACACAAAGTATAGAGTCGGTGTTCTAAGAATAGGTGCCGTCTTTGTTTAACCTGAGACGAATGAACTAATTAACTCAAGTTAAACCAATTAGCCCTCTTTTATTTATATGCTCCTCTAGGGAGTTTAAGCGGGTTATTGTATGGGGTGACGGAATTGTCCTTGCTTTGTCAAAAATGAAAAGCTGACTCGTAGTCACAACAGTGGTATTGTATGAGTGGTCATGCTCTTTGTTTGTGTCTGTCTTTTAAGAGGCCTGTTTTGTTTGTCTTAGCTGTAGTATCCTTAGCTTTAGTGAGATGAGATGTGTGTGGGTGGTCCTTGGCTTTAAATACATGGATATGTGAACTGTGTGCATCTCTGCACAGAGGAAAGTTTGCTCTTGGATATGATAGCAAATTGAATAAATCTCCCAGACCCTCGAAATAGGTTGTTATGACCACCATACTTACATACACTTATATATAGACACACACATACACACACACACACACTCACTCACAGATGTTCAGTTTAAAGTCAACAGCTGACCTGACATGAACTAACAACTGGCAGTATCAGATTTACGAAGAACAGCAGGACAAGTTCTGGAACAATTTGTTTCCTCAAAGAGAACATTTAATTTCATCAGCTTCTCCAGTTCTGTTCCAATTTACTTTTTCTGTGCAATGCCTGCATCTGTTAGCTATCCTAGCAGTCCTGCAGAGTAAACTGGAATTCTCTGTCTCACTACTACTCTATTCCCTCTCTCTGACTTGTATTGTCAAGAAAGGTGTTGATTTAGTCCCTGGTGCAGACATATGCCTCACTATGATGAACTTACACTAGATCATCGTTTACTGATTTGGCCAGTCTTCCCTTTTCATGTAGAACTGAAACAAATGGCAGAGATAGTTTGAGTCAGACAGACTTACCTTTTCTTTGCGGGCGATAAGGGTAAAAGGGATGTGTTCTCTCTGAGAGCGTCCCTGGTTATTACTGGTCAGCTGTTGGATGGGTTGAGACATATCTGTTGAAAAACAAATAATAGTTGAATTGAGCAGTGCTTGAGTAATGCTTGATTCTTGAGTAAACTAAACAACAGTCTGGTACTAGTCTGTACATACGCATGTGTTTCTAGATGTCATCTATATTGGACACTGGCCAGTCAACTTTGACTGCATACTTGCAGACAAAGTGGACATTTGACCTTGTAAGAGAAGCAAGCATGTTCATTTCTTACTTGCACCACCTGCACTAACTAAAACTTATCAAGTTATCTCTGACCTGTGATGCAATATTTACAAACCTACAGCATACATCCTTCAATACAACTTTACTCCCTTCACATTATATCTACTCATGTGGCCTCCAGTCTCCAGTTTGGACAAAACATCCTCATGTATGATAATCTGCTGGCAGGCAGTGCATGTCATTTGTGTGACACAAGGCTGATCTCTGGGGGCCTGGCAGACAGGCAGGGCACTGTGCCGGGATGCCACATAGTGATGTTTATTAGAACTGATGGAGAGGCAACTGGCTAAAGCTGCCCAAGGCCAGGTATAGACTGGTATTATCAGTGTTTCGGAAATACTGCACTGTACTTGCAGTCTCCTCTTCTCCTTCATGAGCTTTACATAGCTTTTTGAGTGCCAATAATGTATCTTGCTACTGTATTTAGCTATGATTTTATATAATAAAGAAGCTGAGAAAAAGCAAACTTTTTTTTAAACATACAACGTCCTGAAGTTCAGATCTGATTTGCCTAATACAGCCTACCTCTGGCCAGCTGTTTGCCAGTGATGCAGGAGTAGCATCAAGGCTCTTGGCTGTTGAAAATGGTTATGGTGACTATAATACTAGTGCAAATAGCCTATATTTTAATGTAACTTTTATCAGAGGAAATTCAAATGTAGTCCATCTGTGGTAGGCATTATGCTTCCCTTGATGATGTTAAAAATGAATCCAGTGTGGGCCTTGTTGGTTAAAAGTGAGTGAGCGATATTTGGTCCTACATTATGTGTCCTCTTTTGCACTGCTACTTATCCACAACGCTCTCACATACATGCAGCATCACACAGTTTGCCCTCCGGAAGGATGATGCCTTCATTGTCAGGTTATATAATGGAAATATTTGACTTTGTGAAAGCGTGACTATGCACAAATGCAGAAGGGTCAACCATAGCTTATCCCATCACATTTTGTTAATCAATACCATTGGGGACAGCTAAGTAAGACTGGTCTATGGTATCCAGATCACTCATGTACCTACGAACTAAGCTATGGTTGGAGGTGTATGTGTGTACCAAATTAGGTGGTCTTTCTCATGTATGGTTACATCCAGGAGAGAGCGCAGATACTTTATCTTCATTTCAATAACAACAACCTTCGATCCTTTACCAGTTAGCCTAACTCAGTAGGGGACAGCTTGCCACTGAAATTGACAGAAAACTGTCCTGAATTTGTCAACCTTGGCAATTGTGTTTTCACGGGCAATGTTTATTAGTTCAACCAAAACTCAGTTTGCTTGTAGGACCATGGATATATTGCATGCATTCCCAGAGTAGCTTATTCCTCCCATGTGCATGCAAAGCTTCAAGTGTTGACTAACCTGTTTTGTTAACAGTCGTTTGTCATGAGACTCCTGAGTACAGTCAGGGAAAAATTTGTTTTATGGGAACAGATAGCAGAAAAAGGGCATACTCGTTGTTTGCAACTAATCTGCTTCAGACACACTGTAAAAATGGAGAAATGCCAGCCCTGTCACAATAGATTATTGAAGGAGCAAAATCAGCTTGCCTCGGAGTGGGTTTGTGTTATTTGCAGTAAGCATACTGCTGCTTAGTTTGTTTGTTGTTGCGTGCTAAGGCACTCTACTTTATTCTTCAATATTGAGTAAGGAAGCTTAAGAAATGGTCCGTTTTCAGCTTTGTTGTCATTTATTTTGGTGTAAACAAATCCTAAAGTAACAGTTGTTGAATAGTGCTTTTTGAAGAATCACAGCCTGCAAGTACCATCCATCAACCTCTTGTTTAAAAGTTGATGGTATTTTCCCCTCTGACCTCAACTTTGCAATGAGCCTTTGTAAACATACTTAGCAAAGAACAGTATAATTTTTGTTTCTAGCAGAATTTGGTTAGAAGGGCGTAAAATCCTATGGTTTGTGTTAGTGAAGGTCTCCCTTATAATGCTACTAGATTGCATGGGCTGGAAAAGCTTAAAGCAAAAGAAAGTGTGTCTGTTTGGTAGTAATGCTTCAACTTAGCCTCAAAGTAGACAGCTATACAGTCTTAGCTCCTTTGCCAGTGAGTCTGTAAACTTAGCTCTATAACTTGATGAACTGAAAAGAAATCTTTGGCAGGACATTTGTTCCTCCCACCCACCCCACCCCAATTAGAGCAAAGACGTCTATTGTGGGCTTGGCCCTTAGTGGCCTATGTCCTTAGCTACAGTACTCAAGTGCAGGATTTAGCAAACAGATCCCCAGTACCATTACAGGCAAGGTAGCTAATCCCTTTGAGTCAGAAAGCTCAAGCTAGTGATTTCATTCTAAGTCCTCAATTGGTGTTGCAATGTGAGGCAAGAGGGACAAGGATGTGACAGTCTGTGTTACTCGATCTCAGTAGGGAGCAGTAGACCATAAATACATTGAGAAATGCATATCATAAACAGGATGAACTACTGAAGAGGGCTTTGCGTTTGATATTTCATTTGCAGAATTTTTTTTACACCTTAAGGGGGCAGGTTACATAGGAAAATTGGGGGATTTTGTTGCTGTAAGGAAGAAATAAAAGTTAAATTTATCTCAATGTGTCTATTGTTCAGATTTGTATATCCCAGATCAGTGATTAGCAGCTATTTGGAATGTTCCAGACTTAAAAACAATTGTTGTTGTGTCTTGCTGAACAACTCCTGGACCGGCCTGTGCTTTCAAATCAAATCACTGAAACTGTGGGTTTAAATTACTACGACACTGATTTTTTTTTTTTTTTTTTTTTTAATTTTATAGGCCTACCCAGCATTTGGGGGAAAGCGACACTTAACCTGACTAAATCATCCTTGATTGATGGCTGAAAATAAGTGATAATTGTACTTTCTGAAAAACAGTATGTGATGCTTTCAGAGTGGAAAGTTTGAATTATGTGCATAAGGAAATGTGTATTTTTTTCAAGGAGAAAAATGCCATTTTGTATAAGAACAGATGCAAAATTACATGTAAGAGAATGAAATCATGCTGACACTTCAAATGCATGGTACATTCTATTTTAGAAAGTATGTGTGTGCACATTTCTTTGAGAGATCTGCCTTATGGACAGCTGTATGCTATAGTCGGACTCAGACACCAGAGTGGTTTGCTTGAGGCCACCTTTTCTGCTCATGGGATGTTGCGAAGTTCAGCCCCATGTGCCCCGTCCACATTCCAGACACAAGTAGGCCACACAGGCAAACACATACACATGGACATATGGACACCGACATACACACACCACAAACACTGCCACTGGGGTGTGAACAGGGCGTAATTCTGGATGAAAATCTGCTCATTTGTATTCATAAGCAGACCCTCTGACTGAGCAGGCACAAGGAGATTGGTCTCCCTTACTTTGTTTGGCTTCGATCACAACAGTCTACTCTGTTTTCAAATGAGGTGAAGGGGCGATTGGGTCACAGTGTTCTGAGGAAAGCCTTAAACCTCAAGCACAAGTTACAAATCCAGTCAATTCAACAAAACAAGAAAAGAAATGCAAGACAAGCCCCTCCTATACAGGCCTCTGGAGCCACACAGCCAACAAGGTGAATTTAGCAGAATTGAACAAAACACCGGACCTAAACAGTGAGAGTAACCAGAGAGCAGTCATCCTGGGAAGGTGATAATGGCTGCACACTTGTTCCTTAAGACACCTTTACTTAAGAAATACTGGGTCAGTGTTACAGCAGTGTAATTATGAAGGACTGAGTACATCAAGTGGCAAAGTAATGTTTTTTTTTCTTTTCTTTTGCATTATTTGTTTTTATCAAATTAACCCAAGTGTGGATTATTCACTGACAATATAGCTACCAGTCATCACTCTTTTACTTTTCTTTCCACCAATGTGACATCTCCTGCACCTCTGGCCTGCATAAAAGGGTTTTTATTGCATCAAATGTCATTTCTCAATACAGCTTCAAGTTCAAGTTTATTTAAAGTCCAATATCACTGTTTACAGTCTCAAAGGGCTTTACATGCCCACAAATTTACAACAATACCGGACGACACCCCGTGACTTAATGCTTATAGCAGGCAAGAAAAAATTCCCCCCAAAATACAGTTTGATCCAACATCACTGAAGTGACATTTAGACTGCCCTTCATCCCGTATGGAACTTGCTCTATTTTGCCTGTGGGCTGTACTCAAAACTTTGTGTGTTCTTGAATAGCAAGAGTGAAGTATGATCTAGCCTATTTTTCTGTTCACAAAGGATTAGAAATTGGAGTGGCCAGATATACTGAAAATTAATAATAATAATAATGATAATGATAATAATAATAATAATAATAATAATAATAATAATACAAAGTATAAAAAACTCACTATCTCTCTGTAATGCATGCATTTCTTATCCAATCAAAGTGGCTCATTTATTACTGCTTCATGAGTGCTTTGACTGTCACTTGACACTTTGTTCATTTCATCTTAACAGATGGGTTTGAAATCAATCTTCAACCCAGTGAATAAAAACAAAAGCCAATGCAGAATTATAGAATTGAGAAAAATTAACATTTACTCCCATAGAGGCCACATGCCTCGGAAAATAAATAAATAAATAAATAAATAAATAAATAAACTTCTAGCAGATTAATCTCACATGCTTCAACATCTCTCCACACTTTGTTTCCCCTTTGGTTAAACAAGCAGCCACTTTGTATACTAAATGTCAGATATACTGTATGTTTAAACTTGTTGTACTGTTCATGTTCTGGTGAAGCTGGCTACTTTAACACTGAAAGAGGCTAAATATTTATCACTATAAGGGGACAGTGCCATTTACTGTAACAATACTGCATACTTAGAGACTTTTAGCCACAATTTTGTGAACTTTATGAGTGAAAACTGCCTCCTGATCACTGCCATGGCTTTTTACTTTACAGTCTTTATTGGTATCCATACAAAGTATGAGAAAATTCTCTCTCTTGCTGTGTGTGTGTGTGTGTGTGTGTGTGTGTGTGTGTGTGTGTGTGTGTGTGTGTGTGTGTGTGTGTGTGTGTGTGTGTATGCAACAGTAAGCATGACAGAAGACAGGGCTGCAGGCTCTTAGATCTTAACATGCATTGCTTATCCAAATGTTTCCATTCAAAGGACTTGCAAATTGATACACATAGGACAGCAGACCTTAATTTGAAAAGTGTGTCCCGAATAAACCCATCTAAGAAGCATTATATATATATATACTGTGACTAACTATACATTATTGTGCAAATTTACAGTAAGTGAGATAATTGTGAAATGTAGCTATCCCTCGCTTTTCTCTAGGGATATAGAAAAACATCCCTGGAACATCAGGGACACCCTAAGGTCCGTGTGCGCCATATTTATTGCTCACACTCATTTCACTCTTGAAAGTTTAGCCTACATGCTGAGAGTTACACTTTTTTCTATACGTTCTTACGTGCTTTGCTCTACATTTAAAGCATTAACAGGGCTTATTGTTTTGTCTACAGTGGAAGCATATGTTGCCTGGACTGAAAGAGACAATGTATAGTTGTAGCAGGAACTGGCTGTCGATCTCACTCCCTCCAAAGTAGGTCGCTAGCTATATGGTGGCACGCCTATAGGAGGTTAAAACAAGTGAACTGACTAGTTAAAACATGTCTGCAGTAAGTGTTGTTATCGCCATGTTTATAAGTTAGCTACCTCTCACACGGAGTTCTCACTGTATTACACGCCAAATAAGACGAGTGGACCACAAGAACGGGGGGTATAAGAATAGAAATATACTGGACAGTGTGTTTTCTACCTGAGAGGGTTACTGTACATATATATATACACTATCTTTTTTTTTTTTTTTTTTTTACCTTGAGGAACTTCCACTTGGTGTCCCCTCGCTATGTCCTGCCAGTAGTGCAGCAGTCGGTTCGGGTCCTCGTCCTCCTCCATCGTCTCACCTTCCTCTTCAAGGCTCCCATTGCCCGAGTCTGACAGCTGGTCCTCGGTGAAAGACTCCAGGTCCTCCAGCGTGATCATCCCGGGTCTGGATCCCGGTTCCGACCCGTTAGCTTCACTACCGCCGCCGCCATTTAATCGGCAGCCGCCTCGGTCCATCTCTCAGTTTGTAGGGTTACTAACTATGCGAAGGGACAGATAAGACACACTGACCGCCGTGTCTTTAAAAAAATAAATAAATAAAAAATAAAAAAAACACCAATGAATGAATGAACGTATCCAGATATAACGCCTTATATCTTTGCCGATGTATTGTTTGGATCTCCTTGGGTTATCTAGTCCGGATTAGGACTAACGGTTACTTCTTCTTTGTCAAAAAACTAGGCAGGAGGCTGCATTTCCCGGCGCAAGTATGCATGTTGCTATATGGATATACATACACGGTTTCATATAGGAATACAATAATCTCATTCGTTTGCTAGGATTTGCTAATGTCCTCGACACACCGCAAACTAATCTCGTCGCCTTGTCCGTGCGGTGCGTGCCTGCTTGCCATGGCCGGGGTGACTGAGATGTTTATAGCAGATGAAGGCGAACCACGTGACGCTCTGGGCCCCCACTGCCCCCTCCTCCTCTTCCTCCAGCCCAGGAGGATAAATACCCCTTTCCAGCCACCTGAACCTCAATCCAGACATTTAATCAAGCCAAGAGGGGCCATGACTTACAGACGACGATTAAATTATTGCAATAACTAAATGGTATTCTTCTGCCCGTCGCTGTAGCTCTTGAACAGCAGCTGCAAAGTTAGCAGTGCTGCATGGATGATGAGTTTCCAGCAGCACCTTTACCATGTATCACATTGGATTTCAAAAGTCCTTTCAAGGTCCTTAGGGGCTTCCACCCAGCAAATGAGCAATCGTGTAGTTGCTGTATAATTTAATTCACTATAATTTCTGTTAAAAGTGTGATTATTTTAACATTATGCTTTCATCTCGCTATTTTGATTCTGTTTTTTGATAAGATGTCAGACATCTTATCAGTTTGATACTTAAATGAAAATATGCTTTCATGCTAGTGTCGCAAGGGCACAAATGGGCAGCCGCTGCTTGACAAAAGAGAACTTGTACATCCTGAATATGAAAAAAGTTAGAAAAACCCCAGCTGTATTCAACATGAAGGAATGGACCTGTCTCTTAAACACCATATTCGATGACTTGATTCCCCATGGATAGGCTGCTTTAATTTTGTGATTGCACCTTTATGCCAGAATTCGTTAAAAAAAAAAAAAATCACTCTATAGGGTAGGATGTGTACCCAAATGCTGCTCAAGTGAAATTTTGTGAAATGTAGCCTCTTGTATCAGAAAGGGGAAAACAGTTTCTGTCCACACATTGATCCCACATGTCAGTTTCTATTCACACAACAGTTAAAAATACATTCACATTCTGTACAGAAAATGCATCTGGAAGTCATTTATGTGCTACACACTGCTCCAGTAATACATAGCATTGTATTTATCTGATTATTTGTCCCAGTCCCTTTTCAAAACATGACTGCATTGTCAACAGGACAGCATACTGGCAGAGGGAGAGAATGACAGGCGGGAGAGGGAGTGTGTGTATGGCTCCACCCTTGTCTTGGAATAATCTATAGAGGAATGAGCAGACACCTACTACCACAATGTAAAATACACTGTAAGCTATGATATTGCATTACAATCATCTTAAGCCCTCAATCCCTCTTTACACATGCAATCTGGCACTTTGTTCTTCTTTTTTGCTCATAATAATGCATTTTTTTTTATAACTGTTACATGTATGCTGTGTACATGCTTGTGTACATTTGTGTTTATGTTTATTGTTATTTTTATCACGTGTATGCCAGTCAGCAGACTCTCCCGACTGCTTGGGGCTAATAAAAAAAGAACCTGAGTGCCTGGTGGGAAGATTAGGCAGGATTTGCTCTGACCCTTGTTGCTGTGACGGCTGGGCAGCCACCATGTGGCAGCCTTCAGTAAGCACGTACAGTAGGGAGGAGATTATGTAATCCCCTGCATATACACATACAGAGACGTACACACACATACACTGATGCACTTTTGCGTGCAGACATGCTACTATACTGTTCAATGTGGGCAGTTAATAGCCCCCCTTACACCTACTTCAGTGGAGTTTATGCTTTTTATCCCTTTGTTTTTTACAGTTCACAGCAGGATTTCATACACCCCTGTTGCATATTTGTCTGTCTTTATGTGTGTCTCTGCCCCGATTGATGACAGTCCTCCAAATCCAATGAGCGCCCTTCCTACAACAATTGGGTTTCACCACATATGGCTTGACATTGCATGTTGGAATGCTCCGCAACTCATTTGAGCAGACCAACCTGTTTTTTTTCCCTCTCTTATACAGACACAGACTCACATATACATGCACACACACAACACACCCAGAAGTCCCTCCCATCTTTCACATGTATGAGTTTAAGTAAGCTTTCTGTAGGTTCTGTTATTAATAGCTGCCTACAGACGGGCTTTTTGACTGACTCCCTACGTCACTTAGCTCCGTGCTCCTCAACCAGTCAGCTGTAGCCCTCCCACTGAGCATGCTCTGTGATGGTGTTGGTGTTTGGCACTCATCCTCTCCTCCCCTCTTGAGAATCTTTGGCTTATATCCTTATAGCAACCTAAATCCAACATTGTAAAAAACACATCCATGTTTGTTTTACCATTACTTCTGAGGATCTCTGTTGCCTACATTTGTTCTTAACCTCTTGCCCTCAGTTCAGCTCTCATCACTACATGCCTAAGCTTAAAGGTGCTACCGTTAGCATTTTTAATCATCAATATATCATTATCTTATTAGTTGTAATGCGTTACTGTGGGGGTTCCCACTGAAAGTTGATGACTTCCAGGACTGTGAAGTTATGTCTATGTAGGCCTACAGTAAGCTGTTTAATAATTTAATAACTTATATTTCAATGTTTAAAAAATACAGAGGATAGTTTTAAGGTGTTAATAATCAGATTGACTGATAATTACCACCTTTAAGCAGCTGGCTTCGATTTTAATGCTCAAAAATGTTTATGACTCTCAGCATTTGATTGAGTTATTGCAATTGATATGATGATTATTGATGTGGTCTTTCAACATTGAAAGTCATGACATTGATATCCAGAAACCCTCTATATCACACCAGAGCTATCGCTGTTCTCAACATTGTGACAACATTTCCCATAAACCCTGTAGTGTCCCATCACAAAGAGTTGTTGCTGTACTTTGATTTCTCCTTCAGTTTTCTGAGGATGATGACCATGCCAGCCTTTCACTCGTTACAACATCTGTACTTGTGAGAAACATCCTCCACTCTGATGCTTCCTCCTCCTGTTTTCTGCCATAAAGCGAGCTCCCTTTATGCCGTGAAACTGTGCAGCAATTTCCCTGTGAACTCTGGCCTGGTGTCAGAATAAAACGTTGTGTCTATGCCTGTAGAGGCTGCCGAACTTCTAAGTGGTTACTTTAATTTACGGTAATTACACAAATTTCTCCAAGTTATGTGGTAATGATATGGTGATGTCATAAAATGCTACATGTAGTACATTTAATCCTTAACCTAATGCGAACTCTAGCCTTAACCCCAACCCCAAATTATCCCTTTAAAGAAGTGAGGTCTAGGCAGAATGTCACTCTGCAAAAAAAATGTGACAACTCAAAACACAAACTGTTGAAAGCAGAGGGATCTGATTGTTTGTGCGTTCACACTTTAAGACTTTGGGATTAAATCTGTCTTGTGTATTTGTATTCTCTCCAAAAATGAATACTACATACTGAGTACTGTTATAGAGTAGATATGTTTAATCATAGATTAATCTGCATTATTTTCATCTTACCCCCAAAATATCACAGAGTGAATTTGTTTAGGCTACTTCATTTGACCCTGTCTTTTGTCACCATTTATCCTCCTCCTGTTATTTTACAGAGGCTTAAGCCATAGGCTGTTAATATGTCTGTGCTGTTCTTGTTTATTATATGTTGCCCTAAACATTCTCAGTATTTTTACTTGAGTCTCCATCATATGTGATTATAAGTGGAGTAATCAGGTTCTTTTCCCTGTTTTTTTTTTTTTTTTTTTTTTTTTTTTTTCATCTTTATAGCCTTCCATTCTTTTAACTGGAACAGTTTTCTTTTGTCAGTCTATTATTCTCTGCTCATTCTACATAGACAAAAAAGCAACCCCATTAATCTGTCTCTTGCTAATCTCATAATCTGGAGCTGACCATATCTGCTTCCCATGTTTTCTCTTTGTTGTCACATTTTTGATGAAATTATGCTTTGTTGTTGTTGCGGATTGTGGTAAAGTGGTTGTTTGATAATTTCACTTACCATTCATTATTTTATAATTCTTTGCACATAGGAGATCTCTTACAGTGGTAATTCAGTGTTTATGCCACTGGTTTTGATTCTATGCACGCTGTCTTTCATTAGTTTCATTTTTTTTAATTTATAAAAAGAAAGGGAAAAAAAATGCTCATATTCCTTGTAATAATTAGTTTCCTTGTTTTACTATTTTATCGCATTTTACAGCATTAGTATTCTGATATTAGTATTCACAGTTTTATGCCATCTTACTTTTCTAGTAACTTATTGTGAAGCACATTGCAACCACAGCTGAAGAGGTGCCATAGAAATAAAGTTGAACTTACTTCGTGATTATTTAATGTAATAGTATAGTATGTTATTTACTTTCCTTTCACATATGCGTGTGTGTTTGTGTGGGTTTGTGGTTGGCGTCCCCATATGTATTTGAACTAGCAACTATATGAACTTATATAACTGACCATCTGGATGAGTTATCCTGTCACCATAGAGAGCCAAATCAGCTTGACATCCACTGCATCATTTTCCAATCATCGCAGCCTGGATGCTAATTTAAAAAAAAAAAAAAAAAAAAAAGACAAAACATAGTGAACATGGTTTCATAAGTAATGAAATGGAGCCTAATGGTTTTGGGTTGTTCTGAAGAATAGAATAATTAGCACATTGCTCTGCCAACAGTACAACAGTTTGTTCAAGCCTGCTTCACCCTAATCTACTAAATGATGCTAATGAGTCAACCCTTTGATTGTGCATGGTGCAGCTCTAAATGAACTGACCCAGCAGGAAGCTCATTGTGATATTCATGAAGCCTGAACCCTGTGCTGACCCCACATCCCTTTCCTCCGACCCCTGCTCATATCAGCATACTGAGGAGTCTGCCTAATAAGAGCTTAGCATTCACTCTATCCTTATTCCTTGCATGCATACTGAAATTAAGACTCACCCTTAAAGCAACTACAAGGAGTTTTTAACTGGTTATGAAACAGACTCAGTGAAATACTGATACTTCTATATGACCTGCTAAGCGAACAAGACCATCAGCGAGAACATAGCCCCCAATCCAAAGACATCACTGTGTTTTGTTTTGTTTTTTTTCCTGCTTCCTCCCCTGCACAAAATATCCTACTGCAGGTGTTGCATTTTGCAGTGTTGTTATCGCTTTTAGTGATGCTAAGCCAAACTTTTGAGCTTTGGCTGTGGTCAGCCATGGTCCAGGATGGAAACTCCAGTGTCTCTTCTTGCATGCTATGTTGACGTCTTTCTTTCACTCGCTTTCAAAACAAGGCCACATCAAGATCCTCATGACACGAGGAGGTGTTGCTCATGGGAAATCCAGTCCTCATTCCTGGAAAACTCCCACGTTTGACCCCAGGAGCCGCCAAAATCAGCACAAAATGAAAGTGCCCTGTAGTTGCTTTAACCCACTTTCTTAGTTTCCAAGTATCACAAGCTCAGAAACAAAATACTCTCATTTACACGCACAAAGGCATCCTTTTATTGCTGCTACCTCGGCCAGGTCCAGTTCAGTTTTATTGGAGTGGAGACACAAGAGATAACGTTCCTGTTTGTTTGAGCTCATGTTCACCTGCAGTTTGTCACCTCTCCCTCACCTACTGTCACTGAACCAGGAACTGCTGTGTAGATTTGTGCGTGTGAATGCCTAATGCAGATTGTTGGCTTTGTCATTACAAGATAAGGGAACAAGACACACACTGATGACGACATGTTGAGATGGATGCATGTGGTTACTGTAGCCATGGGTCTTTCATACATGCAGATAAATTTTGTTGATCTCGCTGTAGTAGGCCTAAATCCCCTCACTCACTCAAAGCGATCCCATGAGGTAACATCACGACATTATTACATAACATGTATATGATTATCCATAGGAAGACTGTTGATTGTTTGTAAAGTTACAAACTAATTGAAAGGGATGGAGAACCCAGTTGAAAACAGGGATTTTTGGATTTAGTATCATGAGTTCTGTTTTCATCGTGCACAAAGACTTGACAGTTCCTGAAAGGCAACAGCTGTAAGAAAGTATTTTGATAAAATGTTTAAGGAGTTCGACCATGGGAAGAATAAAACTGAAAAAATGTGAGATTATGTTCTGATTGGATCCCTCTTTTCTTGCCTGTGAAAGTAGCTTTTAATCCCTCCCTGGCTTCTCTGGCTTGTTTGACCAAAAATTCCCAATAGTCGTCTGTCTGAATAGAAAAGACTTCAGATTCTCACAGTTGCATGATGTTTTCTACACCTAAGGATGACAATAAAAACACTTTAATGCAAAATTATACATTTTAGTTTATCATCCCTTCAAAAGAAAAAGGGAAACAATTTAGTGACCTGAAAAATAGCGTGAGGATGTCATGTTTCACTCGGTTGCCTGAAGAGTTTGTGCAGAGTCTGAAAATGGATGAGTCAATATAACCCTGGAGCAGTCCATCCGGCTGGCCTACATTCTGCTCATCACAGTACAGATAATGTAATTTATCATCTTGATGAATCAGAAATGAAGAGCCTGTGAAGTATGCAGGGTTTTTAGCAGCAGGCAATGTGACAGAACATTGACAAAATTTGATATAGTCAAGCATGTACGCTTTCAAAATAAAATGTCTGTTACTCCTAGTGGTAGTCACAGTAATAGTATTACCTAGTTAATATTTTTCTTTTGCTGGCTTGATGCTTTATCTGTGTGTCAGATAACATCTCAGTTCACATCAACACAGGGAGCCAAGAGTAGTTACCATAGTGTACCACATGTGCTGAATACATGAACTCCTTCAGCTGGAGGAGCTTAAATCACAGTTTAGGGTGCCACTGACAGTCATGGACATGTTTGGAGTAGGTATTTAGTATGAGTGAACAAACTACAAAATATTATTAGAATGCAAAAATTATTATTCCTACTAAAATTGTGAATCCTATTGCAATATCTGTAAAATTAATTACAATATGATTTTTTTTAACCATATCACTTTAATTTGAGTTTCTGTGCTTTATCTAGTCTCTGTCAGCTGAACCATATATTTCAGTAATTGGTTACATGTTAGGCCCACACTGTGAGGAGCTGTCTAAAATAAAACCTTCTTCATCTCATTGCCATCAGTGGTTCATTAGTTGCTGCAACTCCTCCAGCTTACAGAGTTATTGTTATTACAAATGTTATTGTCCTGTGATTGCTAAAAATAGTACCTCACCTGTGTGTGTCAATGCATGCATGCGGGTGCATTTATACATCCCTGGAAAACTCAGCGACTTCTATAAAGTGGGCTACTGTATTTATTTATCATTTGAATAAGATTAGAACATTATAGGGCCTTAAAAGGTCAGAGATGCAGCTGGCAGCGAGATGTACTAGATGTGCAAGAACCTAACATAAAAACATGGTGGTGTTACCTATAGTCTCTTTAGCTGTACATATTGAGTTTGGTATTAATTATTTGACCCAGCTTCAGTCTGGGGGACAAGTTTTAATAAATGAGCCCCGACAAGTGCCTGTAAAATGATCTATTTGTGAATACAAACCTACAATACAATGAGGGACAATCCTAACCAGATGGTCTTGGATCCTCACTCTGGCATGAGAGAACTTCTAGGCCTCAGTAACATGGCTGTTGATGTTATTTAAAAGGTCAGTGGAATTAACGGTTGTTATTTAACCCTTTGCTTTTGTCTTCACCAGCTCAGAGCAGCAGGCGGACCACTTAGGTTTCCTTCTGAGTGGCAAACATCATCTAGTTGAGCAGAATTTTGCCCTCTATTCTGTCTTGACTTTGAATTTTAAATAAGTTGTAATTATAGCAGGCAGACTCTCTCTCTCTCTCTGTGTTAAATAGGGCCTGTTTGTTTGTTTGTTTGTTTGTTTGTTTGTTTGTTTGTTTTTTCAAGTATGGAACTGTGAATCTGAAGAACATCATGTATTCATTCTATTTAAAAAATAATGATAACGCATTTGGCCTACTTTGTCTGTATTTAATATGGTTTGTTTGCCCACCTCGCAAAGCGTGTACCATTTGCAAATCAAAAAAGCTGAAGTGTGTCCATCATCTGTAATTTGTTACAAAATCTAGTTTTTTTCATCAATGGCTGCACAAAGAGCAGGCCTTTCTTTGTGTTTCCAGAGCAGCAGTTCAATGCAGAGGAAATTGAAATTGCAGTGATCCAGCCTCCCATTTTCTCCAGCTGTAATAATGAATAGATATTAACGTTAAATTTGTCTGCCTGACAAACTGCATCCAAGTCCCCTCCCATTTTCACAAGGAAATGAGGACAGGAGGAATGAAAGATGCAGCACATTGTGGTGTGTGTTACATGAGTTCCATGATTCCATTTTTCAGCTGTGTGCTTGCTCAGTTTTGCAGTACTACTGAAGTGTCAGCCTGTTGTTGGTACAAGGCTGTATGTCTGTCGTCTCTAAGCTGTTGTGTTGCTGCTGTCCCTGCCAGGTGCTGGAGAGGTTCATGTCTCGTCTCGTCCAGAACCGGCTGTTGGCCAACAAGGACCTTCGGACCCTCACCAAATACCAGCTCATCCTGGCCAGGGAGCAGTTCCGCAAGAACCCATCACCACACATCAAGGCACAGTTTGATATTATGTTATTGTGTATTCTGTATACCTTGAACACGATACAGTGGATAAATGATACACAAGACATCAGAATTACTAGCAGCCCAGATTACTAGCAGCCAAAAAAAATTGCCACAGTCTTAGATACTGCATATTCAGGCACTGTGGAGGCAGGGTAAAAGTTATTTTTGAACTATTGTTAAACATGAAGATCATAACTTGTAGAGTTTAACATAAACTAATGATATATATATATATATAGCCTGTGATGGAAAAGAGCAAAGTTTTAGTCAACTCCTAGGATCTTAGGAGACTGTGATGTCTTTAGAAATTGACGTTTTATTGATGCTCAGCTGAAGAGAAGCAAATATGAGCTCCACAAGTGCTAACAGAGAAAATTCCTTAACATAGCCAGTGTATATGACTAGTTCCCTTTTAATTTGGCAAGTAGACTCGTCATCACCAGAATCATTAATAATCATAAAGTTATCTCACTGTACAACATATTTGCTTTGTCTCTATTTATCTGTCTCACTACCAGTCTTATACAGGTTGTATAGTCCACGCTCAAGACATCTGGTCATACTCGGCTGCCTGTAATTCCTCTTGTCATCTTATCTCTTAGCTTTGTGGGTCAGAATCCACTCTGACTCGTCTTCTGCTCTCTTCAGGGTCCACAGCAAGGGATGTTGGAGGGCGACTTTGCCCTTTGCATCAGTCTGTACCACGGCTACGAGCTGCTGCTGCAGATGGGGCTCCGCTCACTCTTCTTTTACATCCAGGGCATCATGGACGGAGCCAGAGGTGGGTTATCTCACCTACAAGCTTTTAATGCGTCTTCACACTTCCCCCGGTACCTTTATCCACACAAGTGGCTAGGCTGCTAGAGGGATCTTCACATCTCACCTGACCTCTACCAGTTCTCTCTAACTGTCTCCTTTCTTAGTTTACCCCCAGGTATGTGCCACTGATCTATAATTTAGATAGATCAGTGGTGCACACTCTCTCAATAAGAGACAAGTAAACTGTTTGATATTGTTTGTTTGGTGTTGTGCATCTGTTCAGAGATGTCCAGGGCTAGGAATGAGCTACAGAGGACTCCCATCTTCATGGACCTTTACAAGGAGATGGAGGCAATGTTCGTGAAGCCATCTGCTGGTACGTGAACACACATTCATTCATTGCATATGAGTCTAATATACACCCTCTATCTATGGCCAGAATGGACTTTAGTTGGGAGGCACATTTTGATGTGATTGTGGTTTGCAGAGATGTATGGCTGTAGCCTGCTCCACTGCAGAAAGAAATGCCCTCTTGCAGCTGTAAATCTGTTCCCAGATTAAATAACATCCTGTACCATTGTATTTATAGGTCCGGATGAGCCTTTCATTTACAGTCATCCCAAACTGCACAAACTGGAGGAGGTGGTACTGCAGCACTTCAGACAATGGGCTGAGAGCTCAGCAGATAACAATGGTAATTTTTGTACTGTTGCAGTTAATTGTTCTGACTCATCCATTGACAAGGGTTATTCTGAGTCAACCAGATGAATTACAAGTTGAAACTGTGAAATTTTATTTTTTCTCTCAACTGATTCAGTATCATAGTTTACTGCAGAGTTGCAGCCCAGAATGCATTCTGTAGATGTAAAAAGTACTAGTTACCTTCCAAAATTTTCAGATAGTGTTTGAGTTCGTTCACAAGCAGTGCTTGGAATGCTTCATATTTTTGATGTTGACAGGATGTTTAATCAGTTGGATTTCTGCTGAATTTCTAACTTCTCTATAAACAATGGTTTATCTACAGTACCACAATGTCAGCACATTTTTTGGTACATTCAAGTATGTGCAAACACAAAACCAGAGAGAAGTCCTCCAACAGAAGAGGCAAAAAGCAGTTAGTATCTCAAAACCAAGGCTACAAAAAATAGCTTTTGTTGCATGCATAATTCAGTTCTCATCAGTAGCCAATATTAGTAGTACTAGCCAATATTCTGGTCTCAGACCTGGGGCCTGGGGACATATTCAGTTTAGAGAGGGCGGCTAGCAGTTGGTGAAGGGATTTTCTCTAAACATCCTTGGGTGTTTTGGAAGGCGCTATATAAATCGAAATTATTATTATTATTATTGTTGTTATTATTTCAACTGCCTGTCTCTCTTCTGTCCTGTTGATTTGCAGAGTCAGGGCCTGCCGCTGCCAGCAGACCCAGGAAGTGAGCACACGTGTGATGATCTTCTCATCATTTCGTGAGAGCGTACAGGAGATCGCGGCCATGTTGAACCGCCATACACCGCTGATAAAGGTCATGACGTTTATGGGCCAAGCCTCAACAGGGAACAGGGTTAAAGGCTTCACCCAGAAGGAGCAGCTGGAGGTAGAGACTAAATGCCTCAATTTATGAAAGACAGCTTTAAAGTAAGGTGTGGTGTGGCATGCAATTAAAAAATATGTAAAATGTCATACTCTGTTATACACATTGAAACTGATATTGTGACATATTGTTCGCAAGAACAACTTACATAAAGAAGCTCTTATTCCATCTCTGTAGGTGGACATAGCAACTGTACTATTGTACCACCTGTCACCACAGTAATTGGTAGCCAGGTATTATTAATCACAAGTTCTTCAGTGAAAAAATAGCAGAAGCAGTGACTCATTCAGTGAAACAGATTCACTTCATGAGTTCTATAATTTAACTCGCTAAAGTTCATGAAAAGGACTTAAAAACCCCAAAATAGAGCGCAGAGAGTGATTATATATGTACATGAGAAAGACAAAACGCCTCCATATCCAGTATTAACAGAGAATTTGTTCCTCCTATTACTGCTTATGGTTTGCTGTGTGCTTAATGCATGTAAAGCAACATCTCCATAATAATGCTGCTCTCCTGAATTCAGATGAGTCCTTGCATTCAGATTGTTTACATAGCAATAGCCTGCAAAGCTCATGCCACCATATGCCAGGCAATGGCAGGCTGCCCAGTGGCAGGCTGTCATGAGAAATAGAAGAGAAATGAAAATAAAATTATCGCCATGCAGCCAGGAGTATTCAGAGGACTACATTCTCTCTACCTCTTTGTAGCATTTCAGCAAAATAAGATTATTTGGATCTTAGACTTTTTTGTTTTAAGAAAAACACTGTAAGCATCCATTCCTCATTCAGGCATTTACTTTTGATTTGATTTTTTAATATTTTTTTGTTTCATCAGCACCACTTTCAAGGTGATTAGTCTTGCCTCATTTCATGTAAGATGCATTTAAAATATCTAGAAATGTAAAATAAGCATGTTTTCAAGGCCCCTATAATGCAAATAGTGTACACTCCTGCTGTGGTACTGTCAGTTTTCCTCTAAGAAATTTGTCTGCTTTGCTCACAAACTATGCAAAATGAGCGGTCCATCTGTAACAATAGTTGCACTGATCTCACTGCCAGTTTGCTCAGTGTTGCTGCTTCTCTCTGCAGATTGTTTGCACCATTCCCTTATAATAAATAATGCAGGATATCGCCAGTCTGTATGTGTATATATGATAGCCTTTGGGATGTTATGTTACAAAAAGACCGGATCTTTCACCTGTGTGTTATATATTAGTCTTTACAGTTTATACCTACCACAGTGTCTTGTGCTGAGTTCATTTGTTTGGCAAACTCTTCTCTTCCCAGCTTGCTGTGAGTGAGTAAATGATAAAGAACTCATGGTAGCAGCAAGAGAGGGACTTTTTTTTCCAACCATACCTTCACGTCTGTCCTAGGTGATGCATCGGTTCCGCCAGGGAGGCTTCAACACGCTGGTATCGACCTGTGTCGGGGAGGAGGGGCTGGATATCGGAGAGGTGGACCTCATCGTTTGCTTCGACGCACAGAAGAGTCCCATCCGCTTGGTGCAGAGAATGGGCCGCACCGGACGAAAGCGGCAGGGACGAATTGTCGTCATCCTGGCTGAGGGACGGGAGGAGCGGGTGAGCATTCGCCAGGGATGCACATCTGCAAAAGCAAGAGGAATCTTGGCAGAATTAATAAAGACGCAAATAGAGGCTCATCCAAAATAATTCATAAAAAAGTATATAGCCAGTGCCATTTGGTGAATCCTTATACTGAAAACACTTTATAGTTTCATGTGTCCATACATAATTTTTAAGCACAGTGGTCTTTTAAATCCTCATCTTAGCAGTGTATGCTCTACCTTTTTACTTATACCTGACCACATCACACATCACAGTATGTGTTCATATGCATAAGAAGAGATATTACTTTTTATACACTCGACATCTATGTGAAATATTCTGAACCTATAATATGTTGGCGCTTATTAGAATTGTTACTGCGACAAAGATACATAGGGGTTAAATGGGGGTAAATAAGGTCTGAATAGGTGACTTAATTTGTGGACTTTCAAATTCAAAGTCATGTTCTCCACCAGCTGTTCTGTCCAAGCTCCAGATTTATGACCCTGGATGTTTCAGAAATTCATCTTTTGTTTTTCTCAGACCTACAACCAGAGCCAGAGCAACAAAAGCAAGGTGTACAAGTCCATCATCGGTAGCAAGAACAGCTTCCAGATGTACCCCAACAGTCCCCGCATGCTGCCGGAGGGGGTGAACCCCACCCTCCATAAGATGCACATCACATGTGGCCAGTTTGACCACCAGGACAGCAGCAGGCGCTCCAGCAGAGGACGACGGTCCCTCGCTGAGGGACAGAGCTCTCTCATCCACCCTCAGCAGCTGGGTAAATAGTTACAATGTGGTAGCTTTTGATGTTTCTGTAAAGCTGGTACGGTGCAAGATTCTAGTGTCACTAATTTCTCTGTGTGTGTGCTTGTGTGGTAGGCCGGCAGCGTAGTGTAAAGTCAGATGGGTTTCTGACCCCCACAGAGTTTTCCCTATGGGCGTCCACCATGAAACTGGAGGAAGATGAGGCTCATCCAACCCTGAGCCGATCGCACTTCCTGTCCATACCCGGTGACCTGCCACCTCAGGTGAACTGTTTATCCACTTTATATAATATCTACTGTTTGAATGGATGTGAAGAAGACAGAGTAGGAATATATGAGCCCTTTTTGAGCTTAGCGTCCATATGCAACCACCAATGTCAACATAAACATTTTAGCTTAATTTCATTTACTCACCTATTTCTTGGTCAAAATGACTGAAGCTCTTCATCAGAGTCATCATTTCTGATGTTATAAAACCTAGCGCTGCCTTCACAGTGATCAGCCACACTTACCTGTTGCAGAAATGCCTATTCAAGTTTAGACAAACTGTTTAATTACCATAATTACCTACAGAGAGAACTAAGAAAGTCTTTGTACCTCCCTGACTCAAGTTCTGTGGATAAAAGTCAGGATTAGATTTATTACAAGAGCACCTTGCTGTCTAACCTAAAGGAACCTCATAATAACACTTGATAAACATAATGAATCATATTCCTGCCTAAAGGTTACCTCTACAGTGGACCAAATGAATGAATGAACTTTATAATATATATATATATATATATATATATATATTATATATATAATATATATATATAATATATATACATTATATATATATATTGTATATATAATATATATATATATATATATATATATATATATATATATATACAGTATATATATATATATATATATATATATATATATATATATATACACACATATATATATATATATATATACATATATAGAAATTACTTCTATAGGTACCACCAGTGTTCATTAGAAAAAGAAAACACTGAAATTGCCTTAAAACATTAGCTGTAACTCTCAAACTAAACCTGCATGTTTACAATAGCATTGTACTGGAAAAGCATCCTTGCAAAAGCTGGTCTGGAGAGGTCTGGAAAATTAAAATGATAAGTACCCCGTCATCTGCTCTCCTTCCTTTTCTTTTGTTCTTGCTTTTAATAAGATGTTATTTGTGTCTTATGTTGTGTCTCAAAGGAGGTTTCCAACAGTGGCCATCCGTCCAGAGAGCTGTCCCTGTGGGAGTGGAGACACTGGCAGAACCGAGCGTTGCCCACCTCCTCTGTGGACCATTCCCTCCGCTGCCAGCACTTTGTCAGCGTGATGGAGCTCATAGACCGCATGAGAGAGGAGAACGAGGTGAGAACAGGCCCATCGCTGGCTGTAGGACTCTGTCCACCAAAAATGAGCAGTGATACATATACTATATACGTAAACAAATTAACGAAAGCATATCGTAATGTTTGGTCAGAGATTGAATGGAGGAATTGATAATTGGATTATCAAGCTACAAGCCAGTCCAGCATTTAGCATGAAGCAAAGTAACTGAACTCATGTCTGGAATGTGCAGTGGTCATGAAACCATGTAGACATTTATTCAAAGTTAATTCATTCCTGATCCCTTGGAAACCCGGGCCGATTCATTTGATTTCTTTCCAAAACATGGGAGAAAAGCAATGAGCAACTTAACAAGAAATGATTCGAAAATTAGGAAAAAATAAAAAAAAAAAAAATAAATAAAAAAGAAGAAGAAAATTAGCAAGAAGAAAGAAGAAGAAAATTAGCAAGAAGAAAAGAAAGGAAGAGGTGGAAAAAATGAAAAGTAAAAACCGAAAAACAACAAGGAAATAACCTGAAATTAAGCAACCAAAAAAGTCCTGAAATAAAATAAAAGACAAGAAAATGATCTGAAAATTAGCCAAAAAGATTTTTTTTTTAATTTAACATAAATACATAGCTCTAATAATTCTAAATATAGCTGTCTTGACTTTTCTCTTGAATTTTCAGGTCATTTCTTGTTGCTCATTTCCTTTTTCCCAGGTTTTTGAAAGAAATCAAGCCAGTTTGATCAGGTTTTAAAGGGTTAATCAGACTTTCCAAGTGCTGGGCAGAAGGTTGGCTACAAACTTTTTTAAAAAGTGTCTGAGGCTATTTTAAGTAAATAAATAATTAAGTTTGGTATTTCCCACAGTTTCATAAATGATGAAAAAGTAGGCTGAATTTGAGAACGTGGGAGGAAAAAAGTCATTATGCAGCTGCCCTGAAGACGAGCTGAGAGGAGTCAGCTGAGCTGCATGTGAACACAGAGCGGAGAACTGCGTCACAGCGATTTGCCATATTTATCGTTGTGAATTGAAAGGCACACAGCTGGCATGATAAACAAGCTCCATGGCAAAATTATGGTTTTGGTAACATGAATTCCACTTATATCTGTCAGGCTGCCTCCAGGCCATACTTCCCCCTTGCATCGTTCCAGTTTGAACCGGAATTTAACAAACTTCAAATTTATCAGCTTTCATGCTCCAACAGTGCTGAGAAACCTCAAGTCAACACACTGAACTGTTTCCTTCTTGCTTTTAATGATAAGATGAGTCGAGATCACAATAGCTATATATTTTTTTCTCAGTACACAAAGTAAGTATGTTTCCAGCTTGAAAATTATTTGTTATTTATTTGTTTATTTATGTATTTAAGATGTCTGCTGACCTAGTAGCAGAAAGTTGCTTTGGGGTCTTTGTTTGTGGCTGATAGCAATCTTGTTTTTCTGTCAGCTTGAATAGACCAGTATTATCAACCAGGCCACTGGAGCTCAACTACAACACAGGAGTTGCTTCCTACAAAATTTATACAAAACTGACATTATCATCATAAAAATTCTAGCTTTTCATGAAGACTATTAAACTGCATTGCTAAGATGTGTGCGGTATCCTTATGTGTTGTACATCTGGCAAGCGAGATCAGAAGCGTTTTCGCAATTTAGCCATGTGACTTTGCTCTCTTACTCTCTTCTTAAAATTTCTGGACCTGGTTTCCATTCTCAGCAGGATATCCTCTGGAATTATGGACATTATCGCTTCCAAATATCCAGTTCAGCTCACCCAGAGCTGGGATATTGCTGTGGTTTTCAAAGAATGTTCCAGTGAAGGTAATTAGGCCTTAATCTCACCATCTGCCCTTACGTAAGATTGTGCCATGGGTAAGGACCCCAAAATTGCACAAATCTCCGTAATTGGGTCAGAGATTATGGTGAAACTGGCAGAATGAGCAAGGAGGGTTAAGGTTATTATTTTTGTTTGTCTTGAGTCATTGTGATGGCCATGTTTGGGAAGAGGAGAACTGCTCCACCTGTACAGGAAAAAAGGCTCAGTGGGCCAGATGGCAGCTAATATCTCATGTAACTCTATGGATGTATTAAGTTAATAGAATAAAAAGTAAACAGGACAGAACATTCAGACACCATATACTCTCAAACAACACAGATTGTCACAAGTTGTGCTACGATTAGCTGTCATTGTTTGCACAAATAGGCATAAGAAATATATAAATATGTAAATGCAAGAATGAATAAATCTAAAGTACACATGCAGATGTTAATGTGAATGTTTGCCTGGTTTTCTATGTGTGTATACTTAGAGTCAAATGTACCTTTGTAGTTTGGAGAAATTTAAACTTTGGCATCTTGCGCCTGGTAGAAGGCTCTTATGCAGTCACTGGTGTCCTAACCAATAGAATTTGAGTTTATCTGCTGGTCGATAGTCAACACCATGAAAACACTAGAGGGCTTCGGGACAGGATTGCTTAATTTCTGAGCATTATATGAGAAACTGATGTAATAAAATAATCAGCTTGGGCCCTCGCAAAACATCTGATTCCTGTTTAGTTAAGGCAGTGAGAAGTGCTGGTTTCTGATCCATGTAGAGTGAGAACACCAAGTCACCAAGAACCAGGAAGGCCTATTGAAATGCAACATCATGTTTGTCATTGAATGGATCGGCAAAGTGTTTCTCAGTCTCTGCAATACTCAGCCAGACTTCCATTTTAAAGTATCTGCCAGGAAATCTACAAATCTGGGAGATAAAAAACATCATATAGAGCCAAGGGGCATGAACACTGACAAGCACCATTTTAGATGCATTGCGAATAAACAAGCCAGCTTTGTTCTCTGCAGTTTTTTCTTTTTAAAATTTCTTTTTAGTCCTATTTTGAAGCTCACAAAGCAGATCTGTCCTCCTAGAAGCTGCGTTTTTTTTTTTTTGTTTGTTTGTTTTTTTTTTTAACTCTAATGTGACATACATAGCCTCACATGTTTTATCAATTGATGAACACTGCCTCTCTGTTTAGTGATTGTTAAATTTCATTTATTCCACGCTAAGCAGACATGCACGCTCTTGCATGCAGAGAGCTCAAAAGCACACTGGCAGCCTCTCTTCACCCTGAGTGACTCTCCTCTTACTCCGTGATGACGTTAGCTGTGGCTTTCTTGCTTAGCCTGAATTTGCCGAGGCCTTCTGACCCTCATAACCAAGCCTCAGCTCCTCAAACGACGCATGAGAACAAATAATAAACCCCCCCCCAATGCGAACCCAAATTTTATTTTAACTATAAATCTTGCCCCCCATTTACCCACCATCACTTAACTGCCTCCCACTCTACCAACACAAAGCCATGGGTGTGTATATGCTTTTATCATTATTCTGCCTCTTTTTTTTCTCTTTCCCATGATGACAAAGAAACATAGGACAGGCAGGCCTCTTGATTATGTAAGGATTCTCTGAACTGTTATGTAAAGCCAGCAAAGTAGGCCAGGCCATGATGACCTAGATGTACACCCATAGCTACTGAGGACAGAGCTGGAGAAAAATGTATCACGTTAGGAACTGGGGTAGGAAAACAGGAACGGAAGGAAAGATAAGAAAAAACGGAGGTGAAGAAGAGGAGAGGAGCCAAGGAATTTTAAGAGGAAAAAAAAGTGAACGTTTCGCTTTGACCACCGCACCTTGACTGTTGATGTGTTGCTCTGAAAGTCAGATCACAATATTTGAAATGGAGTCACGCTCAAATATTCATGCTCACTAAATGTTTTTTTCTCTGTTTAAAACATGTGAGAAATACAGTAGAAGGCATGAAGATTTGAGTACAACTCCATTTCAAGTATTGTGAAAAGAGTAAAAGTGGAATTCAGTGGTGCTCCTTTACACATAATCAACTATTCCTCCGTGTGAATATATGATCAAGTATGTTTAATACTGACTTTGGTAAATATGGATTTTGCTTGAGTTACTAACTGTAAAATGAGCGTGTTTCGAAAAAAGTCCAACCAGTTTTACAGGCAGTTTCAGAATAAGCGCCTTATACCAGGACAAGGTTTTGACTGGTCTGGCACTGTGTTGAATCCCTGGTTTACAAATTGAGTTGCAAATCACAGGAAATTCATTAGACAAAAATCAAGTTTTGCCTGAACAAATGTTTGTTGGAAGTAAGAAATAATGAAGAATGACTGTGTACAATGCAATTAATATAGCAATTCTTTTGTAAGAATAGGCTATAATAGTCTGTTTCATTGGTTACCTTGGATGAGAGCATCTTAAAAATCAAATTAACATCAAGATGTTGCCAGATGAAAACATTCGATTTTTTTTAAAGGTCAGCTCTGCGTGAGAAAAAAAGAGTGGTCTGGTTCTCAGCTTGACCACCATGGATTTTTGAGATTATCTAATTGGTTCTGAAAAGGTTTCATAAACCTCTGAGGTCACTTAATTTTCTCAACACAAAAAAGAAGCATGTTATCCTTCAACTGGAGTTAAGACATGAAAATCAACAAAAGTGGCTCTCATCATAAAGTGAAGATATTGAGTTGAAATTGCGATACCGATAGATGAGAGCATACTGTTACCATCCGGCTGTTTGTCTAGCCGACGGCGAATTCCTCACCCACAGAACGTCTTTCATGCACAATTTGCCGTTTTTGCACTTTAATAGTGCAAATAGGCGCTTTTAGTGAATCTCCACTTAATATGGTGGCATAAAATCCCTTCCCATCTCTGTCTAGATTCAGTACCTCTTTTCTAAACACATATGCCTGGACCTTGGCAACAAGAACAGAATCTCCCTTTACACTCTCTGTCTCTCTCTCTCTCTCTCTCTCTCTCTCTCTCTCTCTCTCTCTCTTCCCACCTCCCTCCCTCCATCATTGTCACCTCCTACTTGTCTCACATCCTCCTTCCACACCACAGGTTTCACGGCACCCCGCTGGGCCAAGCAGGGAACCACTCAATATAAATCAGTTCCAGGTCATATGGTTTGCACAAATGGAAATGACAGGATGATGATGATGATGATGGATGTGTGTGTGTGCGCGTTGCTGTACAAGAGGTTGGAGGGATTTCGCTGTGGCTATATTGGAAATTTCTGATTTTGATTATTCAGTAGCAAACAGAGGAACTTGTGCAATACCTTCATTTTTATTGTGAATTTCTGTGTCAGTGTATTGGCAAGTCAGACATGTCTCTCACATCAGAGGGTTGTTTCTTGGTTGTACAATAGCTGGGTGACGTTGCCTAATTGCCACAAGACATTCCCATGTAAGCATTACAAAACTGTGCAAAATTATGGAAATATGTTGCATCACAATTTTATATGGGTGTTTTGTATTTGGCTGCAACGTGACTCTCTTCATTGTACATTTTGTGATTACATTAAACATGATTGGCCAGCTCTGTGATTGGTAAATTGGCTGCTCTGAGAATCACATGTGTTTTACAAGAGCTGGCAATGCCACTGGTTGATTCAGCTGCCTGATCTTGGCTCTCTTGCAGTGGGACGACAACTTGTGTGACCTTCATGTTTGTGTGTGTGTGTGTGTGTGTGTGTGTGTGTGTGTTTTGCAGGGAGAATGCAGTTATGAAAAAGAGCTTCTTCCTTACCTCCACATGAGGGATGGGAAGATGGATAAAAGTGCTCACAGAAAGGGACAGAAGAGCATGAAGACGTGCACCAAAACTACCACCAGCAAACCTAAACCCTCTCACCCTTCTTTGTCTGATCTTAAATGTGTGGATGAGGAGGGAGAGAGGGAGAATGCAAAAGGAGCTGGGTTAGACTCCCTGCTGACAAAACACAAATCTCCTGTAGAATGTGATTTTGAGGCTCCTTTTGATGACATCAGCGAGCACACAGGACCTGAACCAATTTGCCCCCTGCCCTCAAACAATGATCAGCCAATCACTGACATGGATGACGACTGTGTCATAGTAACTGAGGACAATGAGAGTCCAAAGATCCAGTCTCCCAGCAAGGATATTGTAAAATTAGAGAATACAGTCAGTGATCCATTAAATTTACACCATATTTCACGGCTGATGAGGAAAATTGGTGATAGTGAGCCTTGCCTAGACGAAGACATTGAACTTCAGACCATGTTCTACCTTCCTAAATGGGATTCTACCGCTTCCTCTGATGGCACATCGCCGCCAGGGAAACACAGAGCGGAGAGTCTGAAGGTCATTCTGGCCGATGTGGCAGAGCTCCTGTCCAGGTCTCCGCCATCAGTCCCCTTTGACTTGGAGGGTTCACTGTACGAGTCACTTCCTCCCTCTCCTGGACGATTGGAGGAGGACAAGGGGCCATTCCAGGTCAACTTTGCCCTGGATCTGCACGATGACAACGACTTGATGAGTGAAGATTACAATGCCTCGCCAAGGGCTGACTCTGATGAAGTTCCAATAGATGTCAAGGACAATCATGATTCACCTCATCAGCAGCCGCCACAGCTTTTCTCCAACCGTTCACCAGCCGCCGCAGAACCTGCTGTTAACAGGGGCCATGTAGCGGCCAACAGTCCAAGTTGGGATGAGGTCTTTGGTGATGAAGTAGTGTACGATAATCATATCAAGGATGATGGCATCAACAAAGAGTTGGACAATGAAATTGACAATGACTCATTGAAGGAATTAGTTGATGGTGATGCTGAGAAGTACAAAGGAATGGAAAGTGAGCGCTCAAATGAGGAGAAAGACCATTTGGATGATGCCAGGAATGAGGAAATGGCTGACTTTGTGGCAGATGATGGTATGGATGAGGAAGGAAACTCTCACCCTCCTCACCTCCATCACCCTCCTCTTCCTCAGCCTCCAGTCGAACAAGGGTGCAGGCCTAACCTGGATGACAGCATGGACTTGTTTGAGGATGACGAAGCCTTCCTGCAGATGACCATCCCGGACATTCCCACACCTGAAGACAGCTGCGTCGCATCCAGTACATCATATAGCACTGAGCACAATGCTAACAACGTGAAAAAGACATCAAGCACACTTGTTCCCATGAGCACACTTAGCAGTACACACTTAAGTGACAGCAAACATAGACTAAACACAACACACACTCTTGAGACAGCCGACTTGCACACCAAATGCACACCCAAGGCTATAAACACTACACACTGTCTGGAGAGAGAGCATGAAAACACAATAGAAACCAATCAAGATGCATTGGAGACACATGTAACAAAAGGTTCCATGGCAGACAAGGTAGATACACTCCATCATACATCTCCCATAATGAAACAACGCTATGAGTCATTTGACAGCTCCCGTGACTTCTTCTCTGTCAACTTTGACCTTGGATATTCACTGGAGGACTCTGAAGATGAAGTCGAAGAAGAGGCTGTTCCTGCCCCGTCTATAACGACCTCTCCCACAGCAACAAAGCAGGAAGTGGCGGCTGCCTCCACAGCATCTCTGCCAGCCATCTCTGGCTCTTCCACTCCCTGTCACAGCTTCCACAGACAGAGATTACAGTCCAGTGAAACCAAACTGTCTACACCGTTAACCCAGTCAGAGCGCAGGAGGAGTGAGGCTGCCTCTCTTCTGACTTCACCTTTGACCTCCAAGGGTGGGGCTCTGCCATCTCCAATCACGTCATTGGGTGTGAGGCGGACACTCATGCCTGGTCACTCAGGGATTTGCCGCCCCTCTTCACTCTCCAGCTTGAAAAGGAGATGGCCGGAGGGTCCCAACAACGAGGCCGAGAGCGGAGTCACACCCAGGCCGAAGGTGTTAGACGTGGAAGACAGTTCACATCAGGAGTATACTGGGCTTGACCCCCCTGCTGCTCCAGGTCGGTTTACTTTTACTAAGGGGTTTAAAAAAAATCACATTTCTCATCCTCAAGTTTTGTTATGTTAAATCACTTAGTTGTGCCCCACTCAGATTTGAACCTCACTCCCTTTTTCAGGAGAGTGTGACAGTGACAGTGAGGATGAAGTTGTGGTTCAGAAAAGAAGACATCAGACCAAGGCAAACCCTTTGTCTTCTCCAGAAGTGGTGCGTCAGGCCTGTTGATACACACAGTGCCACATTAGCACATCAACACACACATGGCTAATGAAAAGTTTGATTTTCTTGTGCTAACTTTTATTTTTCTATTTTTTGTGTTGAAGAAGATGCATACAGAAGTTGTCATTACTTTTTGTATATAACAAAGTCAAAAAGAGAAATATGTGATATTTTCAGCAAGATACTTATGAATAGCTTGTCTCAGTGTTATATAGTATAGCCTACCTACAGCCAAGAGATACCTGATAAAAATGTTTCAGTATGCCTCTGTCCATCCTAAGTACCTGCAGTTGTCATGACAACCAGCTAGCAGACTGCTTTGCAGATCTGTTCTTTTTGTTCCTGTCTGTATCAGCTTGGCAAGGGAGATTTTGTTGAAATATTTGAATTAACCAACACCTATACCTCTGATCTCTAATACATATTGAAATAAGCCCAGTTCATATAATACACTATGAACTATGAACTATGAACTATGAAAGCACACACATTTCATGGCTGTATGTGCAGATAAAATGTGTGTACACATTTGTATAATGCCGGTAATATGTTTTGTCTCTGTTAGTCCAAGGTCTTCAGTGATGTGGACTCCCCTCTCCTACTGAACAGGAAAAATACAGCTGCGCTTAATATAGTAAGATTTGATTCATTTACATAATGGTGTGGTGTAACTTACTCAGCACAGCTGATATAATTTGATAGCTTCACTCTGTGCAGCACACAATAATTTCCATAAGTCTTCATAATATAATGATATCATAATCCATTATGAGTGTAGAGTACAGTATTTGACTTATTTGCCTCTCTAATTGTTTTACAGTCTGATGAAACAGAGAGGGAAGCTGTGTCTGACGACGACTTCCACAATGACTCGGTGTTTGTACGCAGAGCCACAGTGCATGAACCTGCGAGGCAGCACGTCCGCCAAGGAAAACCCAAGGTCTGTGTGGTAACCAGTTCAGAACACAGGGCGCTGTGTTCTGAATCTGATTTATCTGATTTATTTCTCTTTTTTTATTTCTCTGAATGTGGCAAGACAAAATGCGTATTACTGCCAAACAGCTCAGGTTTTTGTTTGTTTCTGATACCACTGAATTCCCTGCTTGGCCTAGATATTTCCCCGTAAGCCAGAGAGCGATTAGTGAAATTGTGATTAATGAAAGTGAGAAAAATTACTTGTTTATCTACAGTGATAACAAAGGCTGCTGGCACAGAAGTGGAATATATATTTAATAGTATTTATGAGTGCATGGACACAGTATTAATAAGTATATTTTTTTTCTGATGCTTTGTATGAGATACCCATTCTCTTAAAAAATACAAGTTGAAGCAGGCTGTGAGCAGAAATACCCTTCACCATATCAGTTTAACATTTACCAAAAAATGACACCTTCCTGCCGATGTGAAAATTTTTTATAATTATCTGCCGGCTGCATGGACGCGTTCATTACTCGTTGACATTTTCCATTGTCCCTTTGTCAGCCTGCCCTACGCCGAGGAGGCCGTCACTTCCTGGATGAGGAAGCAGAGCTGTCAGAGGAGGATGCAGGGGTGTCATCTGATGAAGAGGATGGGGAAGATCAGAACCAGTCTCTTGAGGGCTTTGTGGTGGACAACTCACATTTTTCCCAGGGACTCAATGGTACAGCATACAGCCTGATTTGAGTAACTTAGCACCCAGTTAGTTTCCCACACTGGTATCCTCTGCAATTCCTGGTATCCAGTCCAGTTTTGTCAACATTAAATTTGCTATTTAGTGTTATACGATAGTATGATATGACCTCATTTTTTCTATATGAGATGAGCGTCTTATTCAGAGTTAGTAATTGTTATTTACCGGATGTTTGGCACTCATACTCCATCCAAACATCGCTATGACAGAGACTGTGACTCATGTTTGCGGAACTTGTGAAGCTGAACTTTAACAAATTAGATTTAAATTCAGTGAACTGAATTTGAAACTTGAACTTGAAATCACTTGTGATGGAGACTGAAGTACTCTAGTTTGGGGAGGCAGAAGGGATCTTTCATTCGACAGTAACATCTGGCTTCCTGTCTGATCCTCTCCATTCCAGACTCAGATATGCACGGGGTTTACCTGAAGTCAGTGAGAAGCCCTGCAGTCGCTGGCAAGTTCAAAATGGTTTACAGAAAACAGCACGACATGGACATCTTCTCCCAGGTACAAAGAACCATGCATATTTTACTGTGTTATTCTTCAGAGTTGATTCATTTAATGTGCAACTCGTGTATTTAAAGAGACAGAATATCAAGCTATGTTGTCTAGCTGCAGTCTATATCTTGACTTAAGCTATAATGTGTGTTCCTAACCTGAGCTTTTGGGCACAGGTGCCTGAGATGGATGAAACATATGCAGAGGACAGCTTTGTGGTGGGCAGTGAGGTGGAGGAGATGGAGAGCAGCGAGGAAGAGGCCGAAGATGATGTCATGGAACTAATCCCTGAAGACTCGTACGTGGACGGGAAGAAGCAGTACACCACTAGACGCAGAGCTCTTCTGCGCAAAAACAGGGCACAAGTGGGAGCTGTGACAGAGCAGAGAGCTCCCCAAACTAAAGCTGGGGTCAAAACCAAACGCTCCCGAATCATACGCATAAATGATTCCAGCGAGGAGGAGACAGAGCAAGTTGTTAAGGAGAGCAGGGTGATGCCTAATGGGGATGTTGCCGCCCCCCTCAGGCCAAAGGCAGTACAGCAGGATTTGGCAACCAGCAAGCCCACACTGCAGCAGAAAGCTCCCTCCTCATGTCCAACCATAGCAGCCAAGGTCTCACTGCTGAGTAGGGCTCAGAGAGGATCAGTAGATGAAGATGAGAAAAATGAGAGGTAATGAAATTCATACACACACTCACAGACAAAGCACCAGCATGCATAAACACAGTTACATAGTCATCAGTTCATGTATTATTTACTCTCTCCTGCAGGTGTCACCAGAGACTGCAAAACCAGGCTCTGCTGTCTGATGAGCTGGACTTTCAGGAGTCAGAATCCCTTTTAGATTCCAGGAAACCACCACAGGTAAAGTGGGGGTTGCCCCTGGGCTTCTTAACTGGGTGCTCTGCCAAATAAAGAATATTATCTCACTATAATTTGATTCACTAGAAAGTGTTTGGATACAACAAAATGTTTTAATCTTACCACTTTGGATGTATAAGTGATTAAGTATGACATATAAATTGTTTAATATTTAAGACAAACAAAAGATCTTTTCATATCAGGGTTCCCAGTACAAAATCACTGTAAATGGGCATCCATAGCTTAATGAAAGTCTACTTGAGGTCTAGAACATATTTAAGTTAGAAAAACTGAGATAAGATATGTGCACACCTGACTGAAGGGCCGTTTGCACTTTACCAGAGTCAGAGGTATTATGTAGACATACAAGATATTGCATTAGTTGTTTATTGAACTATATCTGAGGAGTGTCATTAAAGTCAAAATGATCTACACCGAAGTTTTACTCTTTCAAGGCATCCACCTCCACCTCCGACTCAACGCACCAGCCTCAGAAGCCCATCGGTCCAGCTTTGTCCACAGGCGAGTCCCCCGCTCCATCTGGCCTTGTTTCTGTTTTGGTGGACAGTCGCTGTATCAGCGGTGGAGCGGAGCTGGTGTCCAGCCTGCGTCAGCGCCACGCGGCTACCGTCCACATCTGCTCATTGGATGGTAACTACTTCATTGTCAGCAGCCGCATGGCCGTGGAGAGGCACAGCCAGTCAGACCTGGCCGCCATGCAGAATCGTAAGCGATTGGCCGAGCGGGTGAACAGCCTGCAGGGCTTGTTTGAGCGTGTCTGCCTGGTGGTGGAGAAGGACCGCACCAAGCCAGGTCAGTCATTGCCTGAATGATCAGGAAATCTTAACATTTATGCATCACGGGTAAAGGCAGCACAATACATATGCCTCTGTTAAAGTCACAATGAAATTGGAAAAAAAAAAAAAAAAACGAGTAATATTACAAATGCCAAAGCATTTACGAAGAATGTTTTTTAACAGTGTATCGTCAATGGTGATGTCATGCAGAACCAGTTAGCATGAACAAAAATTTCAACCCGCAAAAACGATCCTGGTAAAACATACTTGATGTTTCTCCCTAGCCAATCACCCATTTCTCCACCCCACTCCAACATCCTGTGTCAACAGGAAATACCTCAAATTAAGGAAGCAAGAGGTTCTCAAAAGGCAATTTCATTGTGACTCTAATCCTCCCTCTGTATCACAGGAATGCTCTCATAAAATGCCTCTCAGTATTTATTTCCATGATTTTACACAACAAATAAAGTATGTGCTTAAAAACCATAGCTTTAACAAAGTCACCCAGATGTTAGTGATGTGTCTCCATACTACCATGTATCTTTACGATGCAGATGTTTTGTGAGAGGTATTTTGGTTTACTGTGAGAGATGACATTTATGTGTCATGCTGTCCCAGGTGAGGCATCCCGTCCGTTCCAGCGAACACGCTACTACGACAGCATGGTGGCCGCGCTGGTGCGTACAGGGGTTCGTCTGCTGTGGAGCAACGGCCCCGAGGAGAGCGCCGGCCTGCTGGCAGACCTGGCGCGGCTGGAGCAGCGGAAAGGTCATGGCATCGCTGTGCCGCTGGAGGTCAAAGGGCAGCACAGGCAGCAGGCTCTGCAGTTCTACTTGAGCTTGCCCTCAGTCAACTATGTCCACGCCCTCAACATGATCCACAACTTCAGGTCAATCGCTCATCTCATCAACAGGTAAAGGAAATGCGTTTTATGTTGGCACCAAGCATATTTGAGGTGTTTATTCAAACTGTGGTGTGTTTACTTTTTTGAAAATGCTGATGATGTCTCAGTGTCAAAGTGAATCCATTTCTACCTGTCACCCTGATGCTCTATTAGTTAAAAAGAGATCTGCAAGACTACATTCCAGTGTGCTGGTTTCTTCTATGTGTGTTTACGTCTTTAGTACTTTTTGGCAGTTAAGAACAATTTGAACTTGCCAGCTTTATTTTCATAAGTTCTGCAGTGGGATGAATACCAGACATTTGGTTGTTTTAAACATGAGCAGCAGTTAATCTGTTACTGACTTGTTCATCTATTTATAAAGAAACATCAGAGTTGAGATTTTAGTCTTTCTTTTCCCATCAAGTATTCAAACCCTCTGTTGTCCTCTTTTAAACTCCTCTGCCCTTGCAGCTCCATTGAAGCCATACAGAAGGGAGGCTGTATGAGTCGCTCCAGAGCTGAGGAGATCTACCGCTGCCTGCGCTACTCCTGTGACTCCTTCCTCATAAACACAGTCACAGCAACAAAGAACAGCTAGCAGCACTGAAGAACAGACACTGTGGGAGCTCTGCAAGACTAAACTCTGTTTCTCTCATGCACTGGTTGTGTCATTTACTCCCTCCCTTATTCCAGTCTCTTCATCAGTGTACCTTTACTTTCTCATGCATGTGTTTCTCTGCCCACCATTTTCAGTCCTCAGTCTCATCTCACTGGCCTGGTTGGGACGAAAAGACACCAGTTTCTGTTATGCTACCAAATGAAAAAGGCTGAGCCTCCGTACAATGGCTTAACTTTTCTTGCACAATAAGTTAAAGGGGAACTGCACTCACAATAATGTGCCTATTTAACATGGCATTTGCTTTATGTTGTATTTTGTAACATGCAGGAGAGTGCAGGTTTTCCCTTAAGACTTGAAAATGGCACTAATCCTGTCAGATGGAATTGAGGTAATATTGTGATTTGTTAAAAAATCCTTGGAAGAAATCAATCAATATTTGATTGGCACTTGAATAACCTAGTGTTTTTTGTTAAAATGATGGATTCATATGTTTACAATACTATTTGTAAAATTCTTCAAATTTCTTAAATAAAGCAACACTATTTTTCTACATGGTTGTATTGTGAAGTCCTTTTGGTTGCACCTTGGTGAATTTGAGCCCATCACCACTAGAGGCCAGCCTCTCCTCATGGATGTCACAATGCAGAGAAGCACATCATTTGCTGTTAAACTGCTTCCTGTTCCTTCACTTCAATACTTCTGTGTGATTAAGGCCAGTGTATTGCTTGTCACGGTGAAATCATAATGGACAACAGAGGGATTGATTGTCAAAGCTAGATGTTAGTGTACTCTGCAGCCATCTGGTTAAGCATAAGGGATCATCTGTCAGTACAAAACATTTTGCAGGGCTGAGTCCAGAGCAGAGGTTCTGAAACAGTGTGTAGTCTTCCCCTGCCACACAACATCTGAGGCAGGAAATTTACGCCCAAAACAATGTTGCCAGATTGGGCGATTTTCCCCCTAGTTGATCACTGTGTGGCTCTTGGGTCTGGAACCAGGCTAGTTCCAGTCAGCAGATCAGGTTTATCCTGCAGCTGCAGAGACACCATGAAGATTATTGTTACCACACACACAGAGAATGTTTTATTGATTTATTCAGTTTGACAACGACAGGACAGAAAAGAGAGAGAAGACAAACAGTAAAATGAAAATAAAAGTAAAATCAAGACAAGGCTTAACTTGTTGTTTACTGCTTGTACTTCCTTAATTACTCTATCTATTCATCTACCCAGAAACAGCACAGAGACTCGGAGTCTGTGTTCACTGATAAAATTCCTTTTGATTAATTTTCCAGCTTCAGTACACGAGAACTGTAACCTTCATGTTTAGGTGATAAACTCCAATAGTCACACATTAAAACTCAGAATGTCAGACTCCTCACGCTCAATTGTTAGTGTGCGCTTCCCACTGGCTGCAGTGGTGGGCCGAGAGGAAATTTGATGCTAGGCTCATGGTCACATGATGCCACTATGTCTCATTTTCTGTTAGTCTGATAGGAATTCAACATGCATCATTTTTTATGACATGACAAAACAGTTACTATGGAGACAAGGATAAAGCAGTCAGTGTGTGGTGGGATGTTGGGAGACAGTGAGCATCTCAGAATCCAAGCAGAAGGAGACATTCAGTCCGTTTTGTTAGAGGAGCACCTGTGTCACGACCCGATCTGTATGCCCTACCGATCAGCTGTCAACAGAGATGGGGCTGGGTCTCATGAAATCAGACAGAGTGAGATATCTCACTCTGTCCCATCTCTGTTGACAGCTGCACATGCTCAATGCTGATCGGACAGGACGTATGGATCAGGTAGAGACAAGCTGCAACAAGCTGCTGCAACATCTGCTGTGGTCACACGACTCCTTCAGATTGTCAGGAGAAATTTCCTTGAACTGTATTTTCTTGACGGGTTTATTGTTTAATTGCCCATTGGCAGGCTTTCATTTTGAAAATGTGTACCTGTGTGTGTGTGTGTAGATGTGTGTGTGTGTGTGTGTGTGTGTGTGTGTGTACCTACCTGTATGTGCAGATTGTGTGTGTGTGTGTGTGTGTGTGTGTGCGCAGTGCAGTGTGCAGCAAGTGGTGGCAGTGCAACTTCCTTACCAGCCGCAGCAGGCAGATGAAAACGGGAAGCATTAACACTTGACACTGCAGCTCCAATACTCCAATACCGCCCACCCCCACACACCTTTACACTTGAAATTGTACATTGCACACATTATTACAAGATTTAAAAAAAAAAAAAAAAAAAAAGTCCTGCTACACTTTTTTTCCTTAAGTAATTCATTCATTCTAGGAACACTACCTGCCTGTTGGTTGAATATATTGTTATTGTTATATGAACAATAACACTGACTGATGGGTGAGTTTATAGTTTGAAGCTGTACAGTTTTGTCTTTTTTTTTTTTAAACAAGTGCTGAATAAAAACTGGTTTTCGTGAAAATTGTGAAACCTAGTCAATTGTCTATTATTGTAAGTAGTATTTAAGTGATAGGCTAGGTAAGCATTATATGTATTGAATACAATTCTATTCTTTGTGTATTCACATGTACATACACTACCAGTCAAGTTTGGACACACCTTCTCATTCATCTCTTTCTACGTTGCAGATACATACTGAAGACATCAAATATATGAAGCAAGATATATGGAATTATGTAGCAAAGGAAAAGGAACAAGCAGAAGAGATTTGTTTGGGCCAAGAAACACAAGGAATGGACATCAGACCAGTGGAAATCTGTGCTTTGGTCTGATGAGTCCAAATTTGAGATAGTTGGTTCCAACCGCCATGTCTTTATGTGACGCAGAAAAGGTGAACGGATGGATTCCACATGCCTGGTTCCCACTGTGAAGCATGGAGGAGGAGGTGTGGGGGTGTTTTGCTGGTGACACTGTTGGGGATTTATTCAAAATTGAAGGCACACTGAACCAGCATGGCTACCACAGCATCCTGCAGCAACATGCCATCCCATACGGTTTGCATTTAGTTGGACCATCATTTATTTTTCAACAGGACAATGACCCCAAACACACCTCCAGGCTGTGTAAGGGCTATTTGACCAAGAAGGAGAGTGATGGAGTGCTGCGGCAGATGACCTGGCCTCCACAGTCACTGGACCTGAACCCAATCGAGATGGTTTGGGGTGAGCTGGACCGCAGAGTGAAGGCAAAGGGGCCAACAAGTGCTAAACACCTCTGGGAACTCCTTCAAGACTGTTGGAAAACCATTTCAGGGGACTACCTCTTGAAGCTCATCCAGAGAATGCCAAGAGTGTGCAAAGCAGTAATCAGAGCAAAGGGTGGCTATTTTGAAGAATCTAAAATATAAAACATGTTTTCAGTTATTTCACATTTTTTTGTTTACTACATAATTCCATATGTGTTCATTCATAGTTTTGATGCCTTCAGTGAGAATCTACAATGTAAATAGTCATGAAAATAAAGAAAAAGCATTAAATGAGAAGGTGAGTCCAAACTTTTGACTGGTAGTGTACATTGTGGAAATTAGTTTAGAAAGTTTGAGAACTACTGACCTAGAGAATATCATGAAAACAAAAACACTTAACAAGTGCAGAAACTGCTGTTGAAGCAGCATTATCAAGAAGCCTGATTCCAGGGAATTATGACAAAAACAAGATCTGGCTTTTATTTTACCAGCCTTTGAAAGAACTACATACTGTACATGCCACTTTAATGCAAGATGCTGTATATAAACAAATGCAGAAAACACAAGCAACATTATCAGCAGCTTTTACAAAGACATCAGCTATCATGTAATCATCCAACCAGCACACTCAGGCTCAAGTTAGGTGGATTTAGAAAGCAGCTGCTTGAAGTCTAAAATACATTTAACAATGACTAGCAGTACAGGATTGTGTTCAGTTAACTGAGCAGCCAAAGGAGAGTGGATACTAAAAGAAGAGGATAAAGTACAGTGAAACACATAAGGAAAGCAAAGTCACATTCACAATGTAGACAAAGTTAACCATTTTCCTCCACATGAAAAGAAATCTACAGATTGTAACATAAAAATTAAATTAAAGTGACTAAAGAGAAAAATGAAAATCCCAAGCATTTTTTCGTTCAAGTGCTAACTGGATATTAATATTCTTGATTACAGGAAGGTGCTTTCTTTGGACACAGTATTAGTGTCACATTTGGTTTTAGACAATGATTGAGTCGAAGAAAAACAGCATCAAGTGACCAATTCATTTTTTTCCCACTTTTGACCTAGAAACCTAGTTTGTATCTAGATTAAGCATCTGTTTGCTTGGACTATATCCAGGTCCAGCTACACTCAGTGTGGAGACTACAACAGCCACGCCCAACCCTGGTATTCATTTTCCCAAGGAATTCCAGAGACCAGAAGGGTATTCCAGAAACCATGTTTAACAAAATACAAAAACCCAGATTTCAGAGGTGGTTATAGTCAAATCAGACCTGGCTACAAAACAGCTGATTGCATTGTATTCAATCAAATCTGAGGAAAAATTAGCATGGCAGTAGCTGCAAAAGTGTGTGAGTTGGTGAAAAATGCTCATCAGGTCAGTTCATGAGTTTCAACAATTTAACACAAGATTTGTTTCAACTGTGATATATTACACATCCTTCTTGGTTGAAATCCTACAGGCAAAAAAAACTAACATGGCAGCACCTTGAAATATGAGATAATAGTTCAAATGGGCTAGATACTTTGATTCTGTTTCAATCAGTGTAACTGTGGTGCAGGTGAAGCAACGAAGCAAATCTAAAATTATTTTCTTGCAGGAATCGCAAATGATAGAAAGCATAGTTGTCACTTTCTCAGGAAAGCAGGAAAGGCAGACTCTTAACAATTTGCAACTCATAAACTGGTTAAAAAAAAAAAAAAGGCATGCAATGTCCTGACCATCTCCCAGGTAAAATGCTGCATTTTCAACAGGTTCTCTCACCAAAAACTTGAGGTTAGTTCAAGTAAACCTGCTACTGAGCATGTAAGCTTCAAAGCGTATGTTACCATGGTAACTGGCCTAGAGTTCACCAAATCGCCTTTACTGGAACTGAAAATGCCAGGTTTCCCTTAAGTCTGACTTACCAAATTCGGTTAAGTCAGTAACCCTGCTTTCTGGAATACCCCCAGAGCTGATGATGGCAGAGAGAAAAACAAGAAAACAAACAACAAATTTAACTCAAAACTCAACATGATCAATGCTAGAATATAATATTTTTTGGGTCACTAGTTGGACGAATCCCTGGGACTCTGCAGTAACATGACTTTTCATAGGAAAGTTTCATTTCACTACATACAGTGTAACCTCAGAAAAAAAGCATAAATACATATAAATACAACAATATCTACATACATGTATGTACATGTATACGGCTGCCTTTGAGTTTTTAACCATTATGATAAGGACTTTGACATGCCGAGTTTGTAATATATGGGGTAAATATTGACCTGGACTGTGCACCTTTTAGAAAATATAATGGAGCAGTTACCTGTTTCAAATTCATGTCAAGCTTAGTTTTTTTTTACTTGCTTCAGCTTTCACAATCACACGGAAGGTTTGTACTCTTTCTTTGGATAATTAAAACAGCTATGTTTGCATACTTTACAATTTCAGGCACCCTTTTTTAGCATGAAGCCTGAATGGCTAGTACTTCTCAATTACATGAACACCACATTAAAGAGCATTCTTTGACATAAAGGTCTGAGGGTTAAGCCAGGCAGTGTAATTTTAACAGTCAATTTAACCGTTACAGTAACTGCCACAGTAACCATCAATTTTCCAAAACTTAAAACTAAAAACAAAAAACTAAAAAAAAAAAAAAACACGGATCTGTACAAAACCAAGGGTTTTAAAAAGAGATCATACAAGTGCAGCCTCAATCTAAAAATATATAGTCTATTTAAATAAAAGCTTCCTAATGGATTGAAGCTAGAACAAGTGGTCACTTGACAGAAGGATTTGCCTTAGACTTACATAGTTCACCTTTCCAATATAACCAATAAACATCAAGCTGTAACTTCCCTCTAAACTTCCACACATTCATTAAAAATATCCAAGGCAGAAAGGCTAGCTGATCCTGTCTTATTGCCACACAGATGCCCTACACAACATCCTGAACCAGGTTACATGCTGCTTGGCTGTGCCTGTGGCTGCAAGGGCTGTAGAGGGACAGCCTGTGGCTCACACTCCTGAATGCAACACTCTTCCCCTTCACGCATGTACATTAAAAACAGAGTCACAGTAGCAAATGTGGTTGCATTCACTGGGAATGCACGGAGCAAAGTGGACATAAGCCCACGTGTGAACACCCTCAAGCCTTCCTTTTGTACGCTCTGCCTGATACAGTCCATGATGCCACTATACTTACTGACCCCGCCGACCCCATCTGCCTGAAGGCGGGACTTGATCACATCCACAGGATAAGTGGAGATCCAGGAAGCAATACCGGACATCCCACCAGCAAACAACAGCTTGGGGATCATGTATGGGTCCTCTGGCTCACAGCCCAGTGAACGTGTTAGGATGTCATATGTCATGAAGTACACACCGAAACCCGGTGTCTCGCGGATCAGTGTGGTCACCATGCCACGATTGATGCCTCTGATTCCCTCTTTTCTGTAGATTCTCACCAAACAGTCCACTGAGTTCTTATACATCTTCCTCTTGGACTTCTTTTCGCCAGTCCCCTGCATCTGCATACGTGTCTTGGCCAGCTCCATGGGGCAGCAGATGACACACTGGATGGCTCCAGCAGAAGCTCCAGCCAGGAACTGGTTAAGTGGCGTGTCCCTGCCCAGCTTTCGCATGGCGTTGCCCTGGACGCCAAATACTATGGCATTGATAAAGGTCAGCCCCAGCATTGGAGAGCCAATGCCTTTGTACAGACCAAGCATCTATAGAGAGAAAGACATGTTTTAGTGGACAGACTCACATACTTGGCATAGGAACAAGTAAACTGATAAAGAGGACTTTAGTCAGTTGACATTAAAAGGGAAGAAATAGCAAGAGGAATTAAGTAATGGGGAGAGATTGAGATAAATAGGCACATTTTCTGAAAAAATACCGATCCTATCCACCAAACCTATCGTAACGTCAGTGAATCAAATCAAAGCAGCTTCAGAATCACAATCAGAAATACTTTATTGATCCCCGAGGGTAAATTGGGTAATACTCTTTGGCACTTTCTCCATAATGTTTTCGCTGTAAGAAGCATTTGCAATACATTCCTGGTGTGAGGCTACAAAGACGAAAACATGAAGGCTAAGAGAAAAGTAATGGAGGTCAGTGTTTTGTGACAGGTGGCATCTGAACTACTAATGCATGATGCACTTCTATGGCTAGTAAAAAAAAAAAAAAAAATTCTGGCTGGAATATTCTCCCAATTTACCAGCCATTGGCAGAAGAGCCAAAAACTTAATTTTGGACCCTGGAGAATGAATAAATAGGATTCAGTGATTCACATGCCTATCTTAAAGTAGGAATTAAGAAACATTATGCTTGATGGCCTTGAGGCTGTCTTGGGGTTAAAAGCCTGAAAATGATGCAATTAAGTTAATAATGCCCTGAGGGAAAATAAGTTCAGATTTTTCTTTAGCCTGCTGTTCCAGTTGAGCTGCTGTTCTAGCTGAGCCCTAACCATGATCTTTTAACATCACTGTCATTTCAATACCTTTTTACTTTTTAGCCAAGGGATCACTCAAAATTTCATCACTGCACAGTACAATTCACTATCATCCAATGCCTACCTTCATGTGAAACAGCCATGATAAATTCACCCCGAGAGAGCATGCATAGTCAACTTGGCTCAAATTGCAAAGATGTCCAAAGCTTAATTTAGCCAACGCAGGGATAAGGTACTGGGTGACACGGGCTAGCTGTCCCTCCCCTCCCCCCTGCGTTAGGCACAGGCTGACCGAACTTGGACTGATGCCTGTGTTAAAAGACGGGACTGTAATTGGACACTATAATTTGTGTGCATTGTGTATACTGCTCATTGATAAACTAGACTAAACTAGCAGATGGTTTTCATCTTGCATTGATATAAGGACACATGGTGAAAAAACAAAACAAAACAAAAATTCATGGCACCCACTTCTTACCTCACAGCCCACACACTTTTATGTGTAACCATATGAATAGTTAGCTGATGTATATTTAAACCAGCACAACGTGGACAGGCATGCACAGGAAACAGAAACCTAGAAAGCCTGGGAGGAAAATAAAAAACACTGCTGTCTTCTGCCTCTACTTTTACTCACCGACTCCTGGCGTATGATGGACTGGAAGCAGTGGTATGTCCCACGGTACAGAGGTTTGTCCACATTCTGAACTTGAAGCCTTACCTGAAGGTTACAACAATCATGTATGAGTGCTTTCTAAAAGTAAGAGACATTCCTTCAAGACCAAATAGGACCACAACTATAAACCACAAACTGTAATACAGGTAACAAGCAAACAAAGAAGCATCAGTGCTTTAAAAAAGGGCTCTTTTAGGAGAGAGGGTGTTAAGGGTACAATATAGAAGGAGGAAAATTTAACCGAGAATGAAGAAGTAAAACAATGTATCGTCTTTTTTTAATTTCTATAACTCAAGACAGGACATTGGGTGAGAGAAAGAAGACCTTGACCGTACTTACTAGGTCACATATCCGTGGAGAGGTTGTATATTTTTCTCTCCCATCTACAACAAAGTGACACTGTTGCTATTAAAGACAGGCTCCCCCAGCCCCCATCAGAGACCAGCTCAGTGAGAAATGACATTGAAAGCAAGGTAGAGGAAAAAAAAAGGTCACCTAAAACTTCATCTACGGTATGCCTCCATATCGAATGCTACCAAATGACACGATAGTAAAAAACATTTCAAACTGGTCTAACCTATTCAAACAAAACAAATGAATTATGAGAGCAAAATTAAGGTGAACATTTTTCTGCAAGCATTTCTATGTTGCAACTGATGCTTACCAATTGAAAGATATATATTAAAAGAATCCAGCTTGCAGTACACTCTAATTTGAGCTACAAGATACATGACAACTTAATGGTGCACTGGGCAATTTCACCTTTGTGGCGCCAAATGGCAATAAGAAGTTACTTTGAGGTCTTCAATACCCAAAGATGCTGTATAGTGATGTCAGTAAACTGCACATTACTCAAATCTAAAGTTCTTCTTAATGAGTAGTAGGAGTGATTGTGGCAAACAACTTTTTTTTTTTTTTTTTTTTTGCTTCAATTTGCTTCAGGTTGAGCTCTGATTTGTGGGTGCAGCTGTTCAGAAGCTGGTTTTGTATTTTGTTCTAAAATTTTGATTTTTTTTTCCACTTCTGGCACAAAAATATGAACCACCTTTGACAGTACTGTTTGGGCAAATATGGTGAATACACAGTGACTGGTGAGAATAGCATGCTCTTCTTTATTGCAGGCCCACTTTAAGATTTTTTTTCGTTACATCTAATCTTGCCCAGTGCAGCTTTAACAAGCAGGTTTAAGAATTTACGGAGGACACTATGTACATTATTCAGTGAAGTTAAACAATGAACACTCTACTTCAATACATAAGCCGTGGTTACGCTTGTCTTTTCAATGCAACATCTGTGACTGGAGGTGCCAGATAAGGACTTGGCTGTGTCCGCATGTCCATCCAGACTTGACACTTCAATGCAACATGCCTGATCGGATAGTGATCGGATATATTCCCATGCAGATATATTCCACTGTCAGTACTGCTAAATTGTCCAGACTGTTCCCACTTGTTGTTCACACCTCAAGCCAGGCGATTTCAGGATGTGGTCTGGCTGATCAGATCCAAACGCGACCAAGATCTGATCCCTGAGCATACAGACTTGACAGTTAATGTGTCCTGGCATGACCCGATGACAAAAGTCAAATTGAAAAGACAAGTGTAACTATGGCCATAGTTGAATTCCCACAAGATACTTGCAAGCTACTTTCTGACAATGATTAATAAAAAATAGAACTGAGCAAAAAGTTAAAAAGTGAAACCAGTGTCCTGAATAACCCATTGTTGTGACTAATTAACTGAAAGCCAAAGGTGGTGACAATCACAACATGCAAATGAGGCCATCAACCAGAATATCATTCCTGTCCCTTGTGCAATGTGTAAGCTATTAACCTATTAGTTTCATACTATGTTGCAGAATTACATTGGCATTTTGAAGACAAATTTTAAAATGACTTCAACTGTATCATGTTACACAATATATTTATGTAAAAAGACAAAAAGTGCAGCCTAAGGAAGATCTCACTGACTGAAACTTTGCCTATGTAAAAGAAAAAAAAATGATCAGTTGCTGAAACTTTTTTTTTTTTTTTTTTTTTTTTAATAGTATCTGCTGTAATTTTTGGCTTGCAACTTAAACATCTAGCTGTATATGCACACATAGTCCCTCTTACAAACCAAAAAAAAAAAGCCCCGCTACATTTCCATTTGCTTTGTAACAAAACATTTAACCCAAAGCCTACTATCTGAGCTTAGTGTATCTTCTGAGTTGTGAGTAACAGTTTTGCAAATATCTCCACCCTAAACACATGCTTAAATACACAGCATAGACAGGGATCGTGCCTCTTGCTCAATTATGTGGTTCGTACTGTAGGTTGATTGCGTACATCTGCTCAGGCTGCCAATCCAGTGGTCTGACCGACAAAATCTTGATAGCTACACACCTACTGATCCCATTGCCCAACATGAGTAAATAATGGTGACGATGGAGCAGTAACCCACCTTTACAGTGTCAAAAGGGTGTCCAACCAAAACACCAGCAGCACCTGAAAATGAAGTTAAAATGATCAGATTCGACAGAGATGGGGTTCAATTAAACTCTAATCAATTAATCAATTTCAGTAACTAGTTCGTCCATTAAAACAGCAATCTAATCCCAATAAAAGAAGCTGTGAGCTTTCTATACAGACATTTAACCCCTAGAATTTGAACATAAATGTGATTAAATATTCATCCATTGCAGTGATATGTTGGAAACTTTATTTAATGTGCACATGGTGATAAGACGATTTAAGATAAAGTAAAAAAAGAGAACAAACACCGCCTTTACCCCAACGCTGAGCAAAGCATTCAGCTGGTCACTGCACTGTGTCCAGTGACGAAAGCCCAACACCAGCCTGTCCTTGACTTGTGCCAGCAATAGTGAAAAGCCTTGCACGAAATTAACTTCTGACAAAGCAATACCATGCGCCAAGAGGCGGTCTACTTGTGATCTTGTTCAGGACATTAACAAGGGACCTGCATTATTAAATGTAGCCTACTCGTACCACAGTTGGGAAGAGTGGTAACATGAAAATGACAGATTCAGACACGAGCTGAACATCTTGTACTATCATTCTTAAATGTTCAACCACCAACACTGGGAACTCGCAAAACAACTTTCACTCCATCATTCCATCACAACTTACTTGCTTATGATTGTGTGTTGAGAATCGACAGATATGTACAGTTCTGAATACCAAAGATAAGATCTGAGATACAGCACAAGATGAATGCTGCTGAATTACTAGGAGTGTGTATATAGGCTACTTAATAGTCAACATATTCTAAGTGAAATATCACTTTAACTAGGTAGAACATCATGTACTACAGTAAACTGGATAAATCCTATCCAGATTAGAGACGCATGAAATGACATTCTTTCACTAACCTTCACTTAACCAGATAAAAAAAGAAAAACTGGCACTAACACTATCTGGTTTTTTTTTTTTTTTTTCTCCACTGGAGCAACCCACGCTAAAAGTGTATGCATGCATGGCACTGTAAGGAACTTTGAATTTAAGTGTCCACCAAATACCATAGGGTAATAAACTTAAAAACATCTTTTACTTTTGCATGTAAACAACAGAATATAACCTTTTCAACCAAATATATTAAGGATGACGTAGACCCACTTCATACTCTTGTGTAAGTTCAGTCCAGCGGCAATGGGGTGCAGTACTTTATGACTGAGAATCACATGTACTCTTGTTATTGTGGTGTGACTAGCTGCTCTGGGAAATGTTTGGTCATGTATAAATGAATGAATCACTTGAAATAATCTAGCTTAATCTAAAAATAAGAATGATGCAGGTTTCAGCCAGAGGGTGGGAGCTTAACTATTAGGACAATATAGGCAAAGCATGACCACACTAGGGGCAAGCCTGCTCATCTCACTGTGACAAATTACTGCAATGTTAATACAGTGTAATGGGTCCCGAACAAGGTACCCAGCAAAATCTGAATTAGTTTAACAATATTTTCAATCTTGTCCAATGAAAGAACGCACATCAATAACTGTTCTGGTCAGATGATTCACTCTCTAGATCTACAGTAAAGAAAGTCAACAAAACTGTTCTTAGATGAGGGACTCCAGGAGAAAACCTTTATCAAACTGGGGCTGGTGAGTCTATCTGACAGTCCTTGACATGATAAAGTTTGGGAATCCCTTGTGGAGTGCACAGACAAAACAGCTGACAAGATTCCCAAGGGTTAAGGCTTTTAGCAGACCTTGACTGTAACTACTGCCCTTGTTCATGCAGGAATGCACACACATATTTCACTCCAATATTCCCAAATGTGGAAAGATACCTACACTAGGCGTGGAGGTAATTCACAAAGTTAGCCAATCCTGGTGATACTATTCAGTCATGCATGTTCATGACTGAAAAAGTAAGTGGAAGATACTCCATGTAGTTTTTTTTACAGGTTATATGGATAAGTTGCTAAACCTGCTTCAAAAGCAATTGATTTATGGCAGGTAAACCAAAATATGTACATTCACACCAACAGCATAAATCAGTTAACACAGCCACTCCCAGTGTGAGCACAAAGTATGGAATGTAACTTCACAAGTTCAGACCTAGACGCATATCTAGGATTACCATATAGAAAAGTAAGTGAATAAATATATAAATGTGGAAATAAGTCACACAAGCTCTTTCATTTAGGCTTGTTGGTAAATAGTGAAGACGTGGCAGTGGGTCAATGCATGCTACACACGCTGCTTAATGATTTAAAAAAGAAAAAAGAAAAAAAAACAAGCGGGCTATTATAATGCTAGCTCATGCTAGTTGTTAGCTGAAGTTTGCCACGGTAAGCTTAGCTCAATTAAACTGGCTAATTTAGTTGGCTAACTCAGATATCACTACTTACCTCCAATGCAACCCGCAGCAAAGTCCAATGCCATCCCCTCAAAAATCTGTGTTAGCGGTTTAAAATTGGCAGGCTAAGTTGAAAGACAGTAGACTTTTTTTCACACCACAAGCTCCGGGCAATTACTTTGATTTAAATATTGGCTTGGAGTCTGTTCAAACTTGGTGTTTACAAAAAAAACCGGCTTGGTGTTGGGCCAAGATAGCAAATTAACAGTTCACAGTGTTCTCCTTGGTGCTTGAGAAGTTGCTGTTGCTGTGCTAAGCCTAAAATAAAAGTCTCAATCCCCTTCTCCGTCTGCTTCTTCTTCTTCTTCTCCAAGACTATATGACGGCTAATCACACAGACCCGGGGCTGACTGCTGCTGAGTTTCTGGACCTGAGCAGATATTGCTGATGTGTCCTCGGTGCTGCTTCTTACTCGTGCTTCTTTCCTCCAAACCTTTCTATTTCTGTGACCGACGAGGAGGAGGAGGAGGAGGAGGAAGAGGAGGGGAGAGAGTTCAACGTGAAAAAAGGAGTGTGTTTGCCCTTTTTGCGGAAGCCCAATCGGATGAGTTGGGAGCAGACAACTCCCCCAGCTGGCACCGTCCGCCCCCCTCAGTCATTGGCTGCGGCCGCACGGAGCGTCGGGGCTGCATTCAAAAAGCCGCTTCACAGCTCCCACACCCCATCAAAATCAACAATGTTATCATCAAGGTCAACATCATCGTCACCCTCCAAACCAAATATTTAACGGGTGAAATGTTTTAGTAATTTATTCCATGATGGCAGCTGTAATTAGTATTAGTTATGATTATGTATCAAGTTTAGGCAGATGGTTGTTGACTATTATGGACAGAGATTTATGCCACAAGGACATGAAATTGCCAAGATATCAAAAGAGGGATAACGAATTACAAGAGTGAATTTTTAAGGAAGTTTTTAGAAGTCAATCGTTTCATGCACAAGTGGTTTTTGTGCAGATTGTTGACTGTAAGTGAGCCAAGTCCTCGCAGCCTGCCAATAACTGGCAGAGAGGAGTGGGCAGATGTTGTCCATTCTTCACTTAGCCCTCCACAAACACATGTGGTACTGTGTCTTGCTAATGTGGACGGTTTGTGATTGTGAATGAGCCTTATTGTCCCCACACCACAATACTCAGTCAGCCAGTCTTCAGCCTGTCCCAGATGGATAACCTGGTCCCAGCGCCTTAGACAGGGTAGCCGGTGCAGTGAATGGCTTCAAGCAAACCTGCAGCACCTCAAACCACTGATGAAGGATTTCCTTGTGCCACCTCTAATTTCCATTTCTTTGATTTCTCTAGTTTCAACACCATCCAGCCCTTGTGACCCAGGAAAAAGCGTTTTGAATTATGGAGAACCCTCAGAGTATTGTGTCAGTATGGCACCGTATTCGACTGTACTGTAAGAGGTTAGCTTGTTCATCCTCTTCAACATCTCAATTTTTAGATTTCAGATCCAGATTGTATGTGTCATCTCCAGAGGTTCACTGAGAGGTGCATTGAGGCAGCAATGAGCACATGAGCTTTGTTTAGGAGGATAAACAAACTGGTGAAAGGGGCTGGCTCTGTTGTCAGACACAGCCTGGACAGTCTGGAGTTTGAACCAGAGGAGAGGATGACGAGTTCAACCTTCATCCTATACACCTCCCACCCCTGCTGTGGTGAACCAATTCAGCTACTGAGCATCATCATCCTCCAGCTCATACTGAGAGCCACAACATGGAACACTTTAAGCACTTTTTTTGCACTGACAGCCACTAGACCGCACAGTGCTCCGTCTTCCAGGCAGCTCCAGTGTCAGCCAACTGCATATGCGCTGCAGTGCATTGTGCAACCTAACCTGCACTGTCCTCTGCATTTTTAGGCTCAATTCATACATATTTATTTATGACATATTTCTGCACATTTATTGCACAAGAATGTACACATATTTCTGCATTGTCTTAGCTGTGTATTTTAATTATTTTAAATTTATTTTAGGTTTGATGTATTTTATATGTACACATATTTTTGCATTGTCTTAGCTGTGTATTTCAATTTATTTTACATTTATTTTAAGTTTGATCAATTTTATATTTCCTATTATGCTGTTTTTATACATTTATTTATTTTACTGTACAGCACTTTGGCCCCTGTTGTTCTTTAAAGTGCTTTATAAATAAAGTTGGATTGGACTGGATTGGAAGAATGAGCACCAACAACACAACAATATATTGACAGTGTGACCAGATATGCACACCTGTTTGCAATCTACCGTTTTCCTCTGTTCAATTGGCAAATTCAGTATAAAGTGAATATATTTCATGAGGTTTATGTGTTATACCAGTTCACACAACACACAACTCCTTGTATGGCCCTCTGTCAACTTGTTAATCTGTGGATATACAGATTTGCACATGTAGGCCTACTGCATATAGCTGCTAATTCACAGACTCACTCTTTCAGTGTTCAGTCATCTCTTTCAATGTGCTACTCATTTATTTATTGGTTTGTTTGTTTGTTTTATTGGATTTTGATGTTTCGCTGGCCCCTGTCCAGTGACTGCGGTTGCAAATACTGCAGCATATATATATATATATATATATATATATATATATATATACACTACTCACAAAAAGTTAGGGATATTCGGCTTTCGGGTGAAATTTCAGGATGAACCTAAAATGCATTATAACCTTTACAGGTGAACTTAATGTGACCTTCTGTAAACTTTTGAATGCACATGTCCAACTGTTCATTGTTTCAGTACTTTTTGCTCAAGTTGCTGTTCTCTAACAAGGAGTTTAACGGCAAAATTCACATCAGGTGTTTGATGCTCCAGCTCATCGAGGTCGTATCATTAGGGAATGGTTGCTGGAGACTGGAGACAAATGGAGTGGCCTGCACTTTCTCAGACCTGCATCCCATAGAAAACCTATGGGATCAGCTGAGTCCCGTGTAGAGGCTCGGAGCTCTGTACCCCAGAACCTCAATGTCCTGAGGGCCACCCTTCAAGAAGAGTGGGATGCCATGCCTCAGCAGACAATAAGTCGACTTGTGAACAGCATGAGACGTTGTTGTCAAGCTGTAATTGATGCTCAAGGGCACATGACAAGTTATTGACACTGACATTTTTCGTTGTGGTATATCCACCACTGTTGTTGGCTTTTGTTTCAAGAAATTGTTTGAGATGAGGAAATCACCAGTGTATGCTTCTACTTAAATGCCCTACTTTCATGATATAATATCACTGTAGCGTGAACTTTTTACATTTTACATAAATTTTACCCAAAAGCCAAATATCCCTAACTTTTTGTGAGTAGTGTATATATATATATATATATATATATATATATATATACACACAGTACAGGCCAAAAGTTTTGACACACCTTCTCATTCAATGCGTTTTCTTTATTTTCTTGACTATTTACATTGTAGATTCTAACTGAAGGAATCAAAACTATGAATGAACACATGTGGAGTTATGTACTTAACAAAAAAAGGTGAAATAACTGAAAACATGTTTTATATTCTAGTTTCTTCAAAATAGCCACCCTTTGCTCTGATTACTGCTTTGCACACTTGGCATTCTCTCGATGAGCTTCAAGAGGTAGTCACCTGAAATGGTTTTCACTTCACAGGTGTGCCTTATCAGGGTTAATTAGTGGAATTTCTTGCTTTATCAATGGGGTTGGGACCATCAGTTGTGTTGTGCAGAAGTCAGGTTACTACACAGCCGACAGCCCTATTGGACAACTGTTAAAATTCATATTATGGCAAGAACCAATCAGCTAACTAAAGAAAAGCGAGTGGCCATCATTACTTTAAGAAATGAAGTCAGTCAGTCCGGAAAATTGCAAAAACTTTAAATGTGTCCCCAAGTGGAGTCGCAAAAACCAACAAGCGCTACAACGAAACTGGCACACATGAGGACCGACCCAGGAAAGGAAGATCAAGAGTCACCTCTGCTTCTGAGGACAAGTTCATCCGAGTCACCAGCCTCAGAAATTGCAAGTTAACAGCAGCTCAGATCAGAGACCAGATAAATGCCACACAGAGTTCTAGCAGCAGACCCATCTCTAGAACAACTGGTAAGAGGAGACTGCACAAATCAGGCCTTCATGGTCAAATAGCTGCTAGGAAACCACTGCTAAGGAGAGGCAACAAGCAGAAGAGATTTGTTTGGGCCAAGAAACACAAGGAATGGACATTAGACCAGTGGAAATCTGTGCTTTGGTCTGAAGAGTCCAAATTTGAGATCTTTGGTTCCAACCGCCCTGTCTTTGTGAGACGCAGAAAAGGTGAACGGATGGATTCCACATGCCTATATATATGTATATATATATATATATGTGTGTGTGTGTGTGTGTGTGTGTGTGTATGTATGTATGTATGTATATATATATATATATGTATATGTTTATTTTATTTGTCTTTTAACCATTATTCCACCATATAGCCCTGGTCAAATCATATGACTGCCTATCTTGCCCATTATGTAATATCACCAAAAATAGCCTGAAGTCTTTTGGCAAGCAAGCATAGTCCATATTACTTTTGAACATTGATATGCTTGACCTCGAGTGTTGGTTCGTGTGTGTGAGAGAGAGAGAGAGAGAGAGAGAGAGAGAGAGAGAGAGAGAGAGAGAGAGAGAGAGAGAGAGAGGAGAGAGAGAGAGAGAGAGAGAGAGAGAGAGAGAGAGAGAGAGAGAGAGAGAGAGAGAGATTGATTTGATTTTCAAAGGTCCCTTTATTCAACCATGCATGAGACGAAAGCAGATCACTTACAACTCTTCACATCCCCATAAAAAGAAATCCCCCCCCAAAAAATTAAACAATAAGACCATAAGCCAAAACACTAACTGCATGTTTCTCTAATCAAACGTTTACAATCAGCTCACCACTCTCCCCCACTGAGCATAAAACCCCCCCAACAGCCCATATTTGACTGAAAGCCTGCACATTGTCCATCATCTTGTAATAAGCATATTCAACCCTCAGTCGGGCCTTCAGCAGTCCTTTCAGAACTGGCACAAGCTCTACACTGCCGACACCCTGAGAAAGGTTTCTGCGGGTCAGCCATATGGCCAACTTGGCAGAACCAGATAAAAAGTTCAAAAGTGTACATACTGCCTTCTTTTTAGCACAGTATTTTGGGCCAAAAATAAACAATCCAAAAGAGAAATCCTCCCCAAGACTCTGAAACCACCCTTTCAAAATCTCAAAAAGTACTACTAACCGAGGACACTGAACAAATAAATGTACCAAGGTTTCACTTTGTGAACAGAAATCACACTGCTCTCCCTGCCCAGGGTCCAGGTGCGCTCTGTGTCTGTTAGTAGCTATAGCTCCGTGTACAATCCTCCACTGGAGGTCTGCTGTCCGTTTTTCAACGGGTAGCTTGTACAGGGACCGCCAGCTGCCTTTCGGGGAAACATCTGGGCCAAAAAACTCAGTCCACCTCGACTCCTTTATCCCTGTTAAAGAGCGCAGATTCAGAAGTTTCACACATACTTGGTAAAGTGCCTTTTTCCCCACATCCTTAAATTTGTCCAGGCGAGGGGTTGTGAAGGATAAAATCTGTCTCCCTCCTTCCTGCCATTCTCCGACAGCTGGGGTGATGGACAGGGAAGGGAAGCTGTACTCACAGTTCTCACTCCATTGGTCATACATTGCCGGGTTTCTTACAAATGTTCTCAAGTGCGATGGCAAGGCAGCACAGACCTCCTCCACCACTCTGTTGATTAGCCTAACAGAAGTGATGCTACTCCTCTGTCTCAAGGTTTCTATAGCTGTTGTTGTTGCCTTCATCAAATGACCCAGCTTTGTACAGCCAGCTTCCCTGAGACTGGTACGCAGGCTAGCAGACTGCAGTGTTTGACTCCTTGTAAAACCGTTGAAAAACAACGGTTCTTCAAACAACCACAAACCCTGAGTCTGTTTTTCAACACGTTCAAACATAAACATCTTCCATGCCTGTAACACAGAGCTGTAAAAGCTGCTCAGCCCAGAGACATCCACATCCTCACGATGTAGAAGAAAAAGCTGTTTGTCGTAGCCTAACCGCCCAGCTTTCCTCAGCAACAATCGGGCAGTATCTAGCCAGGCTGGGCCACAATTATACAGCAGTTTTTGTGCAGTCTGGAGTCTGAGTGAAGCAATTTTTGATTGGATATTGATGAGTCCTTGTCCCCCCTCCACCACAGGCAGGTACAGGGCTGCTGCTCGGATCCAATGCTGTCCGGACCAGAAAAAATCCAGAATGGCCCTCTGAGTATGTTCGATTAATCCTGTTGGTGGTGTCAGAGCAGTAAGTCTGTGCCACAGAGTCGAGGCAACCAAGTTATTGGCAACCAGAACTCTTCCCCTATACGACAACTGGGGTAGCAACCATTTCCATTTAGACAACCGAGCACACACTTTCTCCTCTACACCCTCCCAATTCTTGGACTGAAAAACCTCATTACCCAAAAATACTCCCAAAACTTTCAGACCTCCTTTCCCCCACTCAAGTCCTCCAGGCAAACTGGGCATTACCCGATTCTTCCATTGTCCCACCAGCACAGCTTCACTCTTTGCCCAATTTACCCGTGCAGATGAGGCCTTTTCATAGAGAGACAGAGCATCATGCAAATACTGAATATCCCTCTGGCCCGAGACAAAAACATGGACATCATCAGCATATGCAGAAAGAGTAAAAGAACGATCAAAGTTAGAGGCCCCAGGCAGTGAGAGACCACTGAGCCGACTTCTCAACCTGCACAGCAAAGGCTCAATAGCTAAGCTATATAGTTGACCTGAGATAGGACAACCCTGTCTTATACCCCGCTGCACAGGGATTGGCCGACTCAGCCCTTCTCCCATCTTTATCATACACTGAGCCCCACTATATAACAAGCCAACCCAGTGCAAAAAACCATCACCAATACCAAAAGCCCTAAGTGCAGAGAACAAATAAGAGTGATCCACCCTATCAAAAGCTTTCTCTTGGTCCAAGGAGACAATACCAAAGTCAATATTATAAGATTTGGACACATCAAAAACATCTCGAATAAGGAAAATATTGTCCATAATTGTCCTGTCAGGTACACAATAAGTTTGGTCCATATGTACAATTACTTCCAGGACCTCCTTGAGTCTGTTTGATAAGGCTCTAGAGAGCACCTTATAGTCTGTACATAGAAGAGCGACTGGCCTCCAGTTCTTCAGCAAAGCCAAGTCTCCTTTCTTGGGCAATAGAGAAAGCACTGCTCGCTGACAGGAGGTAGGCAGAGATCCAGTTGTAAAACACTCCAACAATACACCATGTAAATCCGGCCCAATGATATTCCAAAATCTTTTGTAAAAGTCAGATGAGAGACCATCTATGCCTGGTGCCCGCCCTGATGACATCTGGTTGACAGCCACGGTTAACTCCTCCAAAGTCAGCTCACAGTCTAAAGTCATTTTTTCCTCTGGGCTGAGCTGTGGAAGCCCCTTCAGGAGCTCCTCACGACACTCCATACTACACAGCTCTGCACCAAAGAGATCAGCATAGAAATCTAAAGCATGGCTCCTCATTTCAACCGGGTTGGTGGTCACTCTGCCTCCTGGAAGCGTGAGGCAGGTCATCTGTTTCCTCTGTGCAACAGATCTCTCCAGGTTAAAAAAGAAAGAGGTTGGGGCATCCATGTCCTTTAAATGGAGAAAACGAGCCCTGACAAGAGCACCCTTCACTCTCTCTTGCAGGATGGAACTCAGCTCCAACTTTTTCTCCTGCAGTATATGACCTGCATTAGAATCTGAATCGCTACGTAGCTCCTGTTCAATTTTTCTAATATCAGCTTCAAGAGCCTGAACTGCTGCCTTGATCTTAGCAGTGGAATGGGATGTGTACTGCTGGCAAAAAACACGAATTTGTGCCTTACCAACCTCCCACCACATCTTTAAAGAACTAAAATCAGCTTTTTTTATTTTCCACTGCTGCCAAAAATTCTCAAAGTTCTGACAGAAATTACTGTCCTGCAGTAGTTTGTTATTAAAGCACCAGTAGGACTTAACCCTTTCACCTGGCGAAATGACCAAATCTATACTTACAATATGATGGTCAGTAAAACCAACTGGACATATATTACTATAAACTAATCTAGAGCTAAGATCTTTAGAAATGTAGATCCTGTCTAACCTAGCTGCACTTACCCTGTTATCACAAACTTTCACCCATGTATATTGCCTGGACTGTGGATGTTTAACCCTCCATGCATCTACCAAATCCAGATGTATGATGGCACTGTTTAGACTCTGGGATGACTGCGGGTGGGGTTCCTCACCTGTTCTGTCTACAGTAAAATCTAAAGTGCAATTGAAATCTCCACCAATAATTATCTGATCTTGTTGGTAATTCCTTAACTCATTTTTTAACAAGGTAAAAAAAGCTATTCTTTCTGCTCCTTGGTTTGGAGCATATATATTAACAAAACACATCACAGAGTTCTCTATTTCTGCCCTCACAATCAACAACCTCCCCTTGACCACTTCAGTGGATGATATAACAGTTGCATTTGCTGTTGCTTTAAATAAGACAGCAACTCCTGCACTAAGGTTAGTGCCATGGCTAAGAGCATATGAACCCTTCCACCAAAGCCCCCAATCTGCCTCATCTGCTGGGTTGGTATGTGTCTCTTGTAAGAGTAACACATCAAACATTTTTTGAGTACAAACTTCAGAGATTAATGCCTTTTTTTGCCTATCCCTCCCTCCATTAATATTAAGGGACCCTATTTTGAGGCACTTCATATAAAGGTCAGAGAAGAGAAACAGGCAACATGAAACAAGCAGAAAACAGTAGAAAGGGGAAAACACCATGTGAAGCATGATCATTCTACTTCTTAATCCTTTTTACAGTTTTACCTTTTCTTTCCTTTCTCAGAGCTGTGATATGCTTGTTGAGACGAAAGCGTCTTTTTTTATCCAGGAGGTCAAAACCAACCATTTTTTTTAGTGCACGAGCAGATCTAATAAACTTTTCAGTATCACCAAAATAATCACTCAGTTTAACAGACTTTCCGAAAGTTTCATCTAGGAAATCTGTAATGTCCTCTAAAGAATAGAGATCTGCGTTTCTCTGTGACATTTCACCAACAGATGCTGCATCTGACTCAGAGTCACCCTCCATATCTTCCTCCTCACCTGACACCTGGCTCCAGGGCACACTCCGTCCTTCTGTGATCACAATTTGATTTCTACCTGCAGAACTTGTAGAAGCTGCTTCCTCGACATTTTCAGCTGACTGTTCTGTTTCTGCAGACTGAGAGTTGCTCAGATTTTCTGCTTCTGCAAAAACTTGCTCCCTCTCAGACTGGCTCCGTCCCTCCCTGCACAAATCAGTGATATCACAATGTAAAAAGGTGGCACCGACTGCCACATCTGCAGCATCAGCTGCCACACTCCCGACTGCACCATCACAACACACCGCTGCACCGCCACCACCCGGCGCCTCGGCGTCAGCGGAGCCGCTGCCAACCAACGCCTCGGCACCGGCGGAGCCACCGCCGCCCGGCGCCTCGGCGCGGACGGAGCCGCCGCCGCCCGGCGCCTCGGCGCGGACGGAGCCGCCGCCGCCCGGCGCCTCGGCGCGGACGGTGCCGCCGCCGCCCGGCGCCTCGGCGCGGACGGAGCCGCCGCCGCCCGGCGCCTCGGCGCGGACGGAGCCACCATCTGCCTGCTGTTTATGCGGACATGCGAGCCGTTTGTGTCCCACGTCTCCACATTCGAAACATTTAAGTTGACCTGAGCTGGCATACACCATATATGAGCCCTCACCAAACTTCACTCTGAATGACACCTCCAGAGTTTGTGTAGGCGAGTCCAGGAACATAAACGCCTGCCTCCTCAGAGACTGTACGTGTTTCAGTTTTACATCTTTACACCCCAAACTCACAGATTTAAACCCACTAGCAAATTTGCCAAACCTCCGGAGCTCACACTCCAGCAGCTCGTTCGGTATGAACGGCGGAACACCGGATACGGTGACCCGCGTGGAAGGCACTGACAGCGGGGAGACCTGCACGAAAGTGTCCCTGATGAAGGCACCGCTCTCTATCATATGATGAGCGTGCAGCTCCTCCTTCAAAAACACAACCACTGCTTTATTCATTCTTGAAGCATAAGATATTTTTTCATGTCCTACCTGTTCACCGACAGCCAACAGAACCTCTTCCACGGTAACGCTGCTGTCCGGCGGGACTATCCTAACCCCATGCCGGATAGACGGAGGTGGCGTCTCGGCGGACGCCATGCCTCCACAAAAAACTCCTGTCACAAACCACTGATCACTCAGCCTACGCTCGGTAAATATAATCAAAAACCAACTTACCTGATCATGCACAAGGGACAGATGAAGAAAACAGGAGAAAGGTCGAAATCAGGGACGGAAAATCACATTCAAACTCTGCGCCACTCGCACTCCACCAACCACCCTCACGCTCACACACCCGACTCCCAGCATGCAGTGCAGAGAGAGAGAGAGAGAGAGAGAGAGAGAGAGAGAGAGGAGAGAGAGAGAGAGAGAGAGAGAGAGAGAGAGAGAGAGAGAGAGGAGAGAGAGAGAGAGAGAGAGAGAGATGCAAAAACAAAGATGCGCTAGACCTCTGTGTGTTTCCATCAATTCTCACATTTTTTTTTATTATCACTTTTATTTAGACCAATAAATACCTTTGAACAGATAGCGTTAACTCCGCTGCCTGTTGTTTCATCACGAACCAAAAACACTGTAACACAACACCCCGCACGTTCAGGCACGTTTTTGCTCTTTGACAGGTGACGTCACAGAGGAATTTCTGTGACAGCCGGCCGGAGCAGTAGCGTCTATCCACATTACATTTAACCTCTGGGAGACAGAAAAAAACCCTGTTATCTCACTAAACAGATGATTTATGGTTGTCTATTGTTGTGCAAATGACGGGAAATGTAGTGGCTCATGTTTTCACCGTCTAAATTTGAGGCGTTTACTGACATTACCTCACACAGAGTGAGGTAGTAACGGCGGTACTTGACGGCACCATATGTGGCAGCTGGGTTGGGGGAAGCATGCATTTCGCGGATTTCGTCGCTGGTTATGTAGGAGGTAAGCTAAAGAACAAAAAGCATGTGCAGCCAGCCTTATTACACCATTATTACCATTGCACATCTTAAAGGAATCCTTGCATCCTTTATGGTCCAGTATTGTTTTTGTTTTTGTTTTTTAAATCGTGTGACCCTTGTGTTTGCAGGGGCCTTTGGTGTGGTTGTGGGCTACCCTCTGGACACAGTGAAGGTATGGTGACACACACACACTCAGGATGTCCTGACAGCAGCATAACGAGTCATGTTAAATGCAGATATGTTCTCCGTGACCCGTTCCAGGTGCGGATTCAAACACAGAACAGGTACAGGGGAGTGTGGCACTGTATTCGCTCCACATGCAAGACTGAGGGGGTGAGTGTTTCACTCAGAGGTCAGCATCACCTGATTATTCACCTTTGCAACATAGTTTGGACTTTACAGTATTAGTCAATAGTCATCATTGTGCTTATCTATGTGTGTCCTGATCTGAGTGGCCCAAACGGGGAGTAGGTGTGTGCACATTTAGCCTGTGTGTAGGCTGGGTGCAGGATAAAAAAAAAAAAAAAAATGGAATGAAAAGTGATTTTAAAAAGACGATTGTCTTGACACACACACACACACACACAGTATTGCGCCCCCTGCACTATTATCATCTTCTTCATGAGCTCACTGTGCGTAACCCTGTCCCTCTTCAGGTGAATGGTTTCTACAGGGGCATGTTGATGCCGGTCTCGACTGTGTCCCTCAGCTCCTCTGTGCTGTTTGGGACCTACAGGAATGTCCTTCAGTGCCTCTGTCAGCTGCGACGTGGCAGTCCTGATGTCAAACCTGCCAAGCAGGATATCTTCCTCTCAGGCCTGGCCGGAGGAGTTGCCCAGGTATTTTTTTTTTTTTTTTTGCTTCAGCTGTGTAGAATAACAGTGTCAGACTGACTGGCTGACAGTGCAATTCCCTGTGTTCCCTAATCATGGGAAAATCAATCAATTAATCGATCAATTTTACTATATTTACAATATGTATATTATAAGGAGTTTACCCAAAAAGGGCTCTGTTTGCATTTTAATCTTCATCATAGCCCACTGGCAAAATGGTCTTTGCTGTTTAATTTTTTGGTCTTGTTTTGTGCAAACTTCACAAAGGCATGCGCTTCCACATGTGCATCCAAATGTGAAAAAGCAGAAAAATAAAGTGCACACGAGATAACCCGTCAACATTTACTACCAGTAAATGTTGATGGGAACATGTTTTCTATTTTTTACATTTATTATGCAGCACACTGCATCACACAGAGCACACACTTTGTTTTTTATAGCTCTACAAAGCAAATCCACTCTAAGTGGCCATCTGTCAAGGCAGGTAATTTACATTGGCTGTTTTAACATCACTGTTTCAGGTGCGGTCAGAAGTGCAACATGCTTCAGCAATAATTTGTTGATTGACAGTGTGATTTAGTATTAATCTGCTCTAACAGGTTTCGTCTCTGAGTGGCAGTAAGGTTTGGTTGAGGACCTACTTACCTTGTACAAGCAAAACGCCCTGCTGTTACAGTCTTTAAATAACTTGTTCCACTCATTACTCAGCAGTGTCAACCAAAAAGTCACTCAACCTCTTCAACTGTCAAAACTCCCTTAATATATCCTCCTCCTGCACTTTGTCTGTCTCCGTCTTCTCATCAGGTATCGGTGATGTCCCCAGCCGACATAGTAAAGGTGCGCCTGCAGTGTCAGGGACTTTCAGCCGGGGCCACAAAGCCCAAGTACCACGGCTCCATCCACTGTCTGCTCACCATCGCTCGTGAGGAAGGAATTCTGGGGCTCTATAAGGGAGCCCAGGCTCTGGCTCTGAGAGACGGACCCGCCTTTGCCATCTACTTCACCATCTATAATATGATCTGTGAGCAGCTGGCGGCTCCAGGGCAGACCCAGCCAGGTAAATCAAAACTGTTTGCATAAAAATGGATGGAAAAACTCACCCCAAAACACCTAAACTAACACTACTAAAGCTGCAGTAATTGAAATTATGAAAATAAGGACCGCAAAAAAACATTGTAGAAGCACATAATGAAACGATATGGGATAATCACAGAGAGCCATGTAGCGCAAACAGTTTCCTCTTAAAGTGACCCGTGGGTAATGCTGAGAACAGCAGCTTTAAACACAGTTATTGAGAATGTATCTTTCATGTCTGGGACTGTGTTTTCGGTTGGTCGTGTGTAGCAACACATTATGTAATAACGCCACATTTTGTAACAACTCTATTATGCAATAACACCTGCATTTTGACACAATTTACTACTTTTGTAAGAAACATTTTGACCCTAACCCAAATTAAAAAAAAAAAAAAAAAAAAAAAATTTCATGTGATGGTTACTACATGGTGCTGGGGTTGCACTTCTTTTAATATACTAATTCTGCAATTACTGAACTATCATTACTGAACTGTAAAAACTGAGCTGTGCACACAATCCACCCTACAAAGTTTTCAACAGTGAAGGTTGGACCTCCAGGGAGACTGACAGTTACCTGACTGCGAGTGTTCATTATATTTTGAACTGGGAGATGAAAAGTGCAGCGTTACAAACACATCCACTTTATGGGAGCCATACAACGACACACTTAGCTGATGAATTAATGAATATACTGAAAGCATTTTTACGTTTTAAATAGTCTATGCAGACTTTTTTCATATTGTTATCCCAAATTGAAATGGTGACCCAAAAACAGCAATACAAAACGAACCATGGGTTTATTGAATCGTTACACCCCTTGTTGATAATGAACTGTTCCTTTAATCATTGAAAACACATCAAGCTTTGGTGTCAGTCCCTCAGAATCACAGAGCAAAGGGCTTTATTCAAACAACAGTATTGTAAGGAGAAATCCATGCTCTCTAGAGTCAGCGTGGCATGGAGGCGGTCAGCCTGTGGCTCTGTTGAGCTGTTATGGAAGCCCAGGCTGCTTTGACAGCGGCCTTCAACTCATCTTCGTTTTCAACTGGAATCTCATACAAATCTATCAGCGGATGGTCATATATGGTACCTAAAGCTTGAGAAAACTTGTGTATCTACTTGAGTAGCGGAGAGATCTTCTCTAAACTCTTGACTAAGACTGTGGAATCATCTGCCAACTCAGTTATGTACAGATGATTTCCGCACACATTTAAGGGCTCTATGTCAGGTGCTCTTTTTTTTTTTTTTTTTATGAAAATAGCTAACAACTCTGCAACTAAACTAACTAAATAAATAATAAATCAAAGCAGGAACAACCCTGCTGAATTGCTTGTTTAACCTCAAATCTTTTAGAAGTCCCTTGAGGGAGGTAGACTGAACCATTACAGTCCAGGCGAGCTGAAGGCCGCTATCAAAGCAGCCTGGGCCTCTATAAGACCTAAGCAGTGTAATTTAATTCATCAGTGCTGACTGCCAACTTTTCCATGATATGATATTTTTTTGAGATGCACCTGTACATGTTGTATCTTGTATGTTCATATGTCTTTCCTCCAGAATGGAAAGTGGTCTTGCTGGCGGGAGGTCTGTCAGGGATGTGCAGCTGGGGCATTGCAACGCCCATGGATCTGATCAAAGCTCGTCTGCAGATGGACTGGATGGGAGAGCAGAGATACCGAGGTTTTTTCCACTGTATCACCGACAGTGTGCGCTCCGAGGGACCCGGCGTCCTTTACAAGGGGCTCAGTCTCAACTGCATACGTGCCATCCCTGTCAACATGGCAGTGTTTTCCATGTACGAAGTAGTGCTTCGCCTTCTAAAACCCTCAGCTTAACTTTACATGTAGCCTTTTTTTTCCAGCATATGTTGTATCTTTATACTGCAAGTGGATTATACTTGTTGGCTAAATGACAAGTTCACCTTAAATTTCCTCCTTCAGGAGACCAAGCTCTCATGTAGGGCTGGCACATGACAAGATGGATGTGATTTTAGAAGACTCTAACCCTAAATGATGTGAAATGATGTTTTCAAACGATTTTCCTGAGAGTCTGTTCTTATCTTTAAATTTTAACATATATGGGTGAAAGAGAAAATTCTCTAATTAAGTATATTTTATTCTAATAGTGATATTTTCTGATGCAGCTTTTTCAAGACTCTCTGTAGAGTAGTGTTGTATAAAACGGAAACATTTTCTGATGCTGCTATGTTTTTCAGATAACTTCAGGACTGAGCTGCACTCAGTCAGTGAAAATAATTTGACTCTGCAGCTGCAGTCATAGCCGTTGAAGTATTTCAAATAATGTGCAAAAATGTGAATACATTTTAACTCAGAGCTTCCAGGGAAGTGTGACCATATCAAAAACTGCAACAAGTACTGTATCTGCACATTGTTTCAAGTATTTAGGAGACGTCATTCCTTAATAAGTTCATATTCCCCTCATTACGTTACAACACTACTGGGAAGTCTTTAAGGGATCTGTCTGCGTTTATAAAACACACAGGTGAGGGGAATGATGTGTTGAGTTGAATCATAGAACATGAAAAGATCTTTTAGTGGTGATGTCTTCTTTCCTTTTTTTCTCTTATCTGACTGGGCTAAAATTGTATTCCATGTCTCAGAAACCGTCATTATTCTCCAAAAATGCCTTTTCCAGACGTTTCCCTCTCAGGGTGCTCCGCTGTCACATGAAACTGTTCAGGTTACCCACTTTGTAGTGATATGATCATATCACTGTTACAACTTGTGATCATGTGTTTGTTAGCAGCAGTTAAAACTACAGGGCCGTCTGCACTTGAGACTCCTGAGCATGCAGTATTTTACTGCACGTTCTCAGTCTGAGAGCTGACGCTGTATAGTACCTTCAGCAAAGGAATAAAACGTCCATGTGCTCCTTATCAAACGCTCAAACCTTCTCACGAGGACATTGCAATCATTTTCTGATGGATTTTGAACCCTGTCATTTTCTGGAGTGTGATATTTGGGGAGAAATGTGTACCTTTGCTGTGTGACTGTGATAATGTGAATTGAACATAACATTAAGATATAACTCACACATGCATTTCTACATTGTTTACAGTAAATAAAATAGTATTTATAAAAATATAAATAAATATATATTATTTATATGTGCGTATGTGGTCTAACAATTGAATAAAATGTGTGCAATCAAAAGTTAAGAGTTTCTTGTTTTTATTGACTTTCAACAGAAACTGAATACATGCTTAGGAGTCAGTTGTGAGGCGCTGGTCATTACTCAACAAGTTCTGCATAAGCTGCTTTCCACTGCTATTCCTAGGATATTTTCTGCAGTAACTTTCATCTATATTCATAAAATGATACGCCATGTAATGCAGCAAAAAATGCAAGCAAATAAATGTATCAAGGGTAGCTTAACAGTGAAGCACAAAGCAGTATTTGGAGAAATTGTACCTGTTTTTTTTTTTTTTTTTTTTTTTCCAGGACTAAGGTAACCTAGGCTCCTCTGAATTCATACTTATTAAATTTTAATATTAACCATTTTTCATGGAAGACAATAATACGGCCTACATGAAATTAACCAGGTGATGGATCTTTACATCTCAAATTGCTAAAGCAGGCTAGAGTTTGAAATTCAAGGGCCTGGGTGTCATGAACTGTTTGACCATTTCATCTGTGACTTGCTTGCGTCTCTCTTGGTGCTCGGCGATCATTGGCTGCAGAGTCTCGATCAGAATCTTCTTCAGTTCTCCCGTGAGCAGAGCTCCACTGGTGTAGTCCTGTTGACAAGAGAGAGACGCGAAGATGGAGGGGAGGATGAGAGTTGGGACAAACACAATGAGAGATGTTGCTGTTGCTCCTCTTTAAAGATTTACAGCACAAACTGAAGGGCAGCAATATAATTTTTAGCTTTATTGTGTAACCAAATCTTGGGGTCAGTTATTCTTTGCCCGAGCCTGCGTGAGACATCCATACTAATGAGGTTTACTCTGGTTAATGTCGTCCTTTCAGCGGTACTATGAGGACACATACCTTTCTGATTAAGGCTCCCTTACACTTATTAACCTGACGATGAAAATTTAACAGGATGTGACGATGCACAGCAGAAGCCAATCTATGTTTAACTTTGTGTCTGTGCCCCAGATCCTCTTGGTGCTGCATCCATCTACTTATTCAGTTCATTCGTGTTCCCTAGTTCAACACATGAGTTTCCCTCTCCACATATCTATCACCTGTAGCTCTCAGTCTCACCTGTCTGATCTTCTCCAGTTGTTCATCATCCTCCAGGAAGAAGGTGAGGTACATGAAGGAAACGTCAATGTCCGGATCACCACCGTACTTCCTGTGCTCTTCCACTGTGTCCTTCCCTCCGGAGAATGCATGCTGGTTCACCTGTGTGCAGCGACAGAGGATACAGTATTAGTTTATTGCAGTGAATGTGTTTCATGTCTTTCACACGTTATTTCACATGATATTTCATGATATAGTGTGGTTCAGGTTCAGCAAATAGTAATTCTCTTCAGTGAGTAGTTATTCTCTTGGCAGCATGCATTATCTTAGAAAATGAAACAGACTGCACACTATTATTTGCTCCCAAGGTATGTGTAAATTTGTTGTCACCTAGACACTCGCACTCTTCGAAAAATTGTCTTTTATTGTCAATGTTTTGGGGTCCTGTCTACATGGTAACCCTAGATTTGCAAAACTCTTGTGAGGGTGGTTAGAGTTAAAGTTCAGCTTTAGGTTGAGGTCAAGGCAAAGTCAAGCGCTTTTGTGTTGAATCAAGTGCACGTGTATGAGAGTGTGTGAAGGATTTGCAAATCTAGGGTTACCATATAGACACAACCGTGTTTTGGGTTCTATTTGGCATCTATTGTCGAGGACTGTCCTTTTCTAAGTATATCACCTTGTCTTTGATCTGCTTGGGTGTGTCAGTGAGGAAGATGGAGGAGTTGGGGTCGCTGGCGCTCATCTTGGTCTGAGCCCCCTGCAGGGCGGGAAAGAAGGTGGAGTGCAGCAGAGCCGGCTTTGGGTAGCCGATTCTGGGAGCCACATCACGGGTCATCCTGAAGTAGGGGTCCTGAAGAGCAAAAAGACACAATCAGACAATTCTCAGGGTCTAATTTCTCAACCGGGACTATAACCATCCAAAAGAACACATAATTTCCAATGTACTTAGATTACCTTTCCAGTATTAGCATATCTGAGCTCATATTGGCATGGAGACACTACAGTCCTTCCTATATGGCATTTCTCAGTTTCAAAATAGAACTGTGGCCTAAACATTACCGTATTAATTAGATAATATTCACAGTAAGGATTTGCACATCCAAAAGGAGGCCAGAAATTGTGGCCAAAATGCAAAAACGTGCAAAAAATATTAATTGCAATGAGAAAAGAGTGTAATTTTCTCAGTGGTCAAGCCATCATCAGCATCTGATAGATGCGGCATCTCCTGAACTACTATCAGATCAATTTCATTCATTCTTAGAAACATATTTTTCTTTTGTCTTTCAAGATTCTCAAGTTTTTCAATCTAGTTAAGTAGAAACAAATGATTTAATCTTCATTATAATATATTCAGTGGTTAAAATGCTACATACATATACATATATATGATAATATAACAGTAATAATATTTATTTAATACTAATTTGAGTTTAGAGTGAATGTGGATTAACATGAATCACTAGAGGGTAACATGGTAGCTCTGTCCTGACCTGGTCAATAGCACAGGGGATAAGACAGGGGACGTCTGTCTTGCTTCCAAAGATCTGGGGGAAAGAGTTGCTGAAGGACGGGGCTGCCTGGATGGCCGGGAAGCTGATCTTTCCTGAAAAAAGAGGTGAAAGGCATTGTAGCCATCACTGAAACTCATGTGCAAAGATGTAAGACAAGCATTTTTTGTGCATGCTTTGTTGTGTATGCTAAATTTGCCCTTGGAATTTGGAAGGATGAAAATGAATCAATCAATTACTGATAAATGAGCTGCTTATCTGTCTTACCAATGCTGTCACTGTCTGTGAAGCCAAAGATGCCTTTGACCTGGTTGAAAGTCACATGCTTCTGGATCTTTACCACGTTGCTGTAGAATTCACGACAGGAACTGAGGAGAAAAGTAAACATGAGAAATTAATTTTTCGCAATTTAGCTGGTTTGTTGTGCATTGTGGAAGAGCAAATTTCTATAGTATGGGATACACAAGCAACACACAGGGAGGCAGTTTAGTACAGAGAAAGGTTGGTACTACAGTGCCACCTTGTGGTGAACAGGAGAATAGACACGCTATAAAGAGAAGCGTGAATGCGCTGAAAACATATTTGGAGATCAGAGATAAGAAGTGGTTCAATATTAACTAAAAGGTGTAAGATAGGCCATGTCTCTGTGCTCATTCCATATTCATTACAGTCACTGAGACTTTTTGTTGGATTTCTTGAATTCGACAAAGTAGTGGGTGGAGTCCCGCTCAAGCCATAGCCACGGTCACACATGTATTAAAGATTTACAGTAGAAGGACTGTTATTAATGCACTACACCACCAGCATCAATCCAATCAAGATATAGCACAACAGTTATGTCCTGAAGGGTTAGTCAATCAATAGCTTTGTAAACCGGGGATGAGCTGTTTACCCCATGTAGTCCAGGTCAGAGAAGATGAAGGTCTTGTTGATGTCGAAGCCACAGGCGATGATGTCCTTGGCATTCTCCACAGCGTAGTAGTGGGACTCCTCAAGTGTAATGTCCTTCCACAGGTACTTCTCATCATCCGTCATCTGGATCACCAGCGGGATGTCAAACACATCCTGCAGCCACCTGCGACAAGATGGAAGAGGATGAGGAGGGCAAAGTTGGCACCAGATGATGACATGAAATAAAAAGGCATAACTGGCTGCTCTTTGTGCTCTGCTGTAGCCACATTGAAGTCTTACATCCATTTTATTTCTTTACATTCCATTCCAATTTCCATGTTTTTTGAGGCAAAGCTAATTTCTGATTGACTACAACACCTGGCTGATGATTTTGGCTTTTATTTATACACATCTGGAATAATCAGAACCTTAAAGTCACACTCAAGTGCAAAAAATTAGCTCATCATACCATATACCTTTATTTTATTGTTTTATTTAAAAAAATCTTTTGTCTCCTGTGGTGACTTCTAACAGGAAGTGTCCATAAACGTTCCAATAAAACAATCACAGATGTCTGAACTGTCCCGGCTCCCTGCCCCACCCATCAAATAAAACGCAGAATGCCCTCAATATGTAGTTTCACTGTGGTTTTACGAGAGGAGGCTCACTTGGTGAAGATGAAGGGGATGAGGTGTCCGACATGCATGGCCTCCGAGGACGGCCCCCTGCCAGTGTAGAGGTACATGGACTTGTTCTTCTCATAGGCATCCAGCACCTGTTGCACATCTCTGTCAGACAGAGAGACAAAAGCAGAGAGAAGAGGCAGAGAGAGACGCCATGTTTATCTCTCATGCAGTCGCATAAGAAAGATCCACCTGTCATTGTATTACACCCACTCTTCGTCAATCATTTCATGGGTACACACCTGTTTTTTTACAGTCTGTGGGGTCGATACACTCTTTACAAGACCATGATTTCCAACAGCACACAGTTTGAGCCTGGCTTATCATTTCGAAGATGACACACAATGACGCCAACTGTCATGACAGTCATAAAGTTTAACGACCATGTCCTTATGCTGACCTGTGAGAGAAGAAGATTCCTCTTCGCAGGAAGCGGTGGGGTTTGTGTCCAGTAACTTTGGCCATCCTGTCCACCAGCTCCTTTTCAATTTTACTGCTGCCAAACCTCACTGAGGAGAGACACAATAACCAGAAATGATCCCAATGTTGACATAATTACCTTTTTCATTCATATCTCATACCAATGGTTTTATCTTGCATGCTGGTGATGGATAAAATGCCAGATTTTTATCTTTACAAATATTTTTGGCTCTTACCTATGAGTTTTTCATAGTCCACTCCCTTGGCTCTGGAGGTGGAGACGTTCCAGGGGTCGACTGTGTCCTCATCGGTGTTGTCTGAGGGCGGACATCCTGCTTTGTAGTCCTGACCTGATGTCTGCTTGTAGTCCATTTTCAGCTTCTCCAGCAGCTGGATGGCAGCGTCAATTTCTGCCTGCAAAGAAATAGACCATCATCAGCTCAAAGAGACGAAAATATCAGGAGGACCCTATCACACTGCAAGTAGTGAGACTGTTTTTTTTTTTTTTTTTAATTCCCATATTCATGATCTTTAACTCTTACTTTATGCTTGTTTAGTTACTTAATTATTTGTTCATTTATGCATTCATTCACTCTTGGGAGACAGCAGGAGTTTAGTATTTAAAACAAAACAAAACACATAAAATCAATTAAAAACAAAGCAATAATGAGATAGTTGTGCTCAACAATATAACTTAATTGGAATAAAAATAATAAATAATAAATAATAATAATAATAATAATAATAATAATAATAATAATGTCAAATAATAGAAATAACTCTGTTTATCACATGTCATTTTTTTTCCTTCTCTCTCTCTCTCTCTCTCTCTCTCTCTCTCTCTCTCTCTCTTTTTTTTTTTTTTTTTTTTTTTTTTAAATTTGGGACACTTCGGAATTCACCAAAAATCCAGTTACAGAAATGAAACCGAAGGCTACTGTAGTTCATGTTTGATTGTCGGCTGAGGCAAAACGTTTGTCAGTTTCATCAGCCAAGAGAGGAAGGGGAATGCTTCGTTATCACATCAACATCGAAGCCAACATGTCCAGACCGCCCACTGTAAAAACTACCGGATTTTTTTTTTTTTTTTTTTTTTTTTTTTTTGCTGCCAGGTCTCTCAGGAGGGTTCAACAATTCCGTCAAAAACGAGTAAAGTGTTGAGAAAGGGCCAGGGCACAGTTTATCTGCAAAGATGCACCTGAGCCAATCTTGTTAAATCCTCAGTCATAAAAATTGGCAGGCTGCCCTAAAATCAATCAGTCAATCTTCACAAGACACACATAGTCATTCAGTGAGAAATACAATCATATAAAGTCGGACTACAATATAGCCTCAATTTAATTTGCTGCACATAGTGTTTTTTTTTTTTTTTTTTTTTTTTCTTATCATAAGAATAATTAGAACAATACTCACTTTATCCGCTTTGGCTGCTTGCAGATCTCTCACTTTGACTTCTTGAGTTTCCACTTTGTTGTAAAGCTCCATCGCACTCATGCCTCCTGAGGTTTTTACAAGCTGCTCAAATGCACCTGCGAAGCGTCAAGGTGAGCACTGGTGACCTCGTTTCCGCGGGCTGACGGACAGAGAGGGTGCGCTCTTATACGCGCACACTGTCACCTCGCTGGCCAATGGGACGTCGAGAAAATGCAGCAGTTCAGTTTTCTCACGAACAAAAGAAAAAGTGAAACAAGCTGGCACATTATCTTAGAGGAAGCCCTCCCACTTCTTGGAAAAGCACTGACAGGATAAAAAAAAAACTGTTTGCCCACTGTTTAGGGAACGGCATGATTGTCCTGTGGGCGGAAAGGCCTCTGAAGCATATCTAGAGAGAGACAAAAAAACAAAAACAAAACTAAAGGAACTTCTCATTTCATCAGTCAAGGGGGAAAACCTGTCTTTTCTTTCTTATAATTAGTAGTAGCAGTGTCGCAGTATTATTATTATTTGTACTAATAATAGTAGTAGTACTTTGATAAGTTCCTCTGTCTATCCATCTAAATGCCCAAAAGAATCAGTGAACTATACACTTGCATAGTTTTTAATATTGTAAGTATTTCAAAAGTTTATTGGTCCTCTTTCATAGTCTTTTGCAAGGAGCCACTGTTACTTTTACTAATAAATACTCTGTTTGTTGGTTTGTGAAATGCAGTGTCTCACTGAATCAAAACTACAGGGCGGTCAAAGGGTGTGCACCCTGCAAGCATCAGATCTACTGTACTGATGGGTCCTGTAGAAAGACACTGAAACTGTGCAGCCCCAGTGTCTCCATCCTGTGGAGACGGAGAGCATAACTAATTTCCATACAGGTTTCAAAAAGGTCTCTCAGACCTCACTGATCTTTTTTGTTATTGCATGAAAATATTATTTCCCACATGTCCTTGAATGCTCTGTCACTGAGAAATAAGCTCCTGCACACTAAATACAGAAGGATCCAGGTGCTCAAATTGTGCCTTACATGTTCAACTTGTTTTGACTGATAACCCTGCCATTTGATATCACGTAAGATTTCAGTGTGATACCATCAACTTGCGGAAACATTTCTGCAGAGCTCAGAATAAAACACAAACACATTTTTGTAGGTACATTTTTAATTTTTGAATAACAAAGCTGTGCAATCACATGGTAACAGTTGTTATATTCATCTCAAATCTACGACCCAAATAGATCTAAGATTCCCTTCTCAACCCAGGTTTCGAAGCAGATGCGTTGATGTGTCAGTTATTATACAGATTCTGCAATATACATTTAAATCTTCATTTAATCCTGGGCTAATTTCAGGCTGAGGAGTAGGGCTCATGTAAACATGGAGCAGGCCCTGCAAAGACCAACATTTCATGGAAACAAACATGTACATTAATCGCAGCTTGACACATAAGTTAATAAGTCTTCCCGGTGACAGGTAGCATGACGGTGTGAGCGATGCCATGCTGTATTTGAGACGGAGGCGCACATCATTGCTTCAATATTTTATATTTCATTTTTTTCTTTAGTCCTGATGTGAACTGTATTGTTAATGAGAGCGTCCATCCAGTACATATTGAAACAACAGTGATTTTTGATGGAAAAAGCTGTATTTATACTGGCATTGAGATTAATCCGGTGATGGACCTTTATATCTCAAATTGTTCAAGCAGGCTAGCAGTTGAAATTTAAGGGCCTGGGTGTCATGAATTGTTTGACCATTTCATCTGTGACTTGTTTGCGTCTCTCTTGATGCTCGGCGATCATTGGCTGCAGAGTTTCGATCAAAAGCTTCTTCAGTTCTCCCGTGAGCAGAGCTCCACTGGTGTAGTCCTGTTGACGAGAGAGAGAGACGAGAAGATGAAGGAGGATCAGAGCAGAACAGGATACCACAGAGAAAAAGAATAAGGACAGAGACAGCAAGCATGATGAAAATACCAGAGAGAAGACTAGTTACTAGAAGAGGAATAGCTTGTAAAGGATCTTTCTTTCTGTCATCCTCCACCCTCACCTGTCTGATCTTCTCCAGCTGTTCGTCGTCCTCTAGGAAGAAGGTCAGGTACATGAAGGAGACATCTACATCCGGGTTACCGCCATATTTCCTGTGCTCGTCCACTGTGTCCTTCCCTCCTGAGAATGCATGTTTGTTCACCTGAGGGTGAAGCCAACATGGGGCACAGCATTAGTCACAGGAAAGAACAGCCACCAATATTAAATTCAAACTGAAAGGATCTCTGACTGATCTTCTCGTGTCAGCATGCAGTACTTTGTTTTTGATCTGCTTGGGTGTGTCAGTGAGGAAGATGGAGGAGTTGGGGTCGCTGGCGCTCATTTTGGTCTGTGCCCCCTGCAGGGCGGGAAAGAAGGTGGAGTGCAGCAGAGCCGGCTTTGGGTAGCCGATTCTGGGAGCCACATCACGGGTCATCCTGAAGTAGGGGTCCTGAAGAGCAAAAAGACAGCTACAGGTTAATTTAAATTTTATGGCAAATGTTACAAGGTGCTAGAGAATTGATACAGTGTTGTGAAAAATAATAACATGCATGAAACATGGTGGAAAGCTCGATCATGGGCTGATTAAAGTTTGCACACTGACTGGCCAAAGTGGGGCGTGGCTTCACATAAAAATGCAAAAACATTCAGCATGCGGAACTGGCATGTAGTGACAGCTGCACAGTGTTGGCAGAGGTATAAGCTATACTGAGTTTTTTTTTCTTAGTTTTTGTGTGCGTGTGTGTGCATCTTTGATTGTGGTATTGTTATGTATTACTGTAGAGCTGTCCCAACCTGGTCTATAGCACAGGGGATAAGACAGGGAATATCCTTTCTGCCTCCAAAAATCTGAGGGAAAGAGTTGCTGAAGGACGGGGCAGCCTGGATGGCTGGGAAGCTGATTTTTCCTGGATGGACAAGAGAGAAATAATCACACTGTTAATGAGCGCCATTAGCAAAGATACTCACAAAACTATTTCTGTTCCTTGCAATAAGAAAATTAGAGATTTAAACCACACACATAACACTGACAAAGAATGACTAAGCAAAAGATCAGGCAGAGGAATACTTCAACACTGCAATGCAACACTTCACAGCACTTTCAGTTTCCCTCTGAAAGTATTGAGAGTCTTACCAATGCAGTCACTGTCTGTAAAGCCAAAGATGCCTTTGACCTGGTTGAAAGTCACATGCTTTTGAATCTTTACCACATTGGTGTAGAATTCACGAGATGAACTGGAGAGGGGAAGAAAATAGGGCATTACAACAAAACAACAATTAATAATTCAGACCACACCAAGACGTGCTCCAGAGACTCGGGTTATTTCAGCAAAAGTGATAAAACTTCCCTTGCTAAATTGAGCTGGACAGAGTTGACTAGTAAACAAGGTAATAGTGGTGACCCTAGCAGGCCTCTTAGGAATGGATTATACTGCAGGGAAATACTGCAGAAAAGATCTCAGCCAAGCAAATTGTAACCAATGAAAACTTGCATGCTTAACTGAATCTAAACACAGGGGCACAAGAAAAAACACTTTTTCTTGCCACTAACAGACACTACTACAGATCTTGTGATTACTGCTCTTCTCTGAGAACGGCCAACGTCATATGAAAACAGCTCCTTGTGCCGAGCAAGGCCATAAAGAATAACAGGACTTCAGTGAGTGTTTCAGGTGAACCTATCAAAGGTGGCCGATGTAAAACCAGGTAAGAATAAGAAGAATCAGTCGTTGTCATGCGTTTTACCCCATGTAGTCGAGGTCAGAGAAGATGAAGGTCTTGTTGACATCAAAACCGCAAGCGATGATATCTTTGGCGTTTTCCACTGCAAAGCGGTGACAGTCCTCTAGCGTCAGGTCCTTCCACAGGTACTTCTCATCATCCGTCATCTGGATCACTAGCGGGATGTCGAACACATCCTGCAGCCATCTGGGACACGGATGGCGGTTCTAGTTACAACTTGCAACCATTATCAAGTCTACAAAGATAGCGTCAGATATGTTTTTCTCTGTCTGCATTTGAATGTAGGGCTAATTTACTATTCAAAAGAGAACCAAACTGAGAGACTTAAACCTGTCTGTATTTAAATAACTCTGTACTATTCATAAATTTAGGGAGGAGGCTCACTTGGTGAAGATGAAAGGGATGAGGTGTCCGACATGCATGGCCTCAGATGATGGCCCTCTGCCAGTGTAGAGGTAGAAGGACTTGTTTTTCTCATAGGCATCCAGCACCTGATGCATATCTCTGCCAGACAGAGAGACAGGAACAAAGTGGTAAATAGAAATGTCACTTTTCAATAAAGGGGGAAGGATATTGAAGGACAAATTATCACACTCACACAACTATACAGATCCTAAAACTATGCTTGAATAAAACGGTCCATATTTCAAGGAGAAGTATCATATGCTTTCAGCTGACAAGGGAAGTTCAAATGATGAAATCTGAGATGAGGTTTCAGGATGGGTATTTTTTAAGATGATGACACACTGGCTGCTGCATTTCACCGTGAATACATGGCCACATATACACAATGTGCTCCACAGCTACTGGTGCAACCTCCATTTGACCTGTTTATTAAGTCATGAGGAGGTTAAACTGATGAAACATGGCTTGCCAACTGCCATAAAACAAAACAAAGAAGAGGAAGAAGAAGAAGACTGATGAAACATGTATTTTAGGTTTCTTGCCACTGACCTGTGGGAGAAGAAGATTCCTCTTCGGAGGAAACGGTGGGGTTTCTGCCCAGCGACTTTTTCTATTCTGTCCACCAGCTCCTTGTCAATTTTACTGCTGCCAAACCTCACTGAAGAAAGACAATGAGATCATTTTTTTCCCTTCACAGAGGTACAATTCTTCAGGAGCATTCCACATTTTAAGCTGGAGTCTGCCTGGGCTCTTACCTATGAGTTTGTCATAATCAACTCCCTTGGCGTTGGTGGTGGACACGTTCCACGGGTCGACTGTATCTTCATCATCGGCGCCGTCTGCTGCTGGCCCGTTGTCATGAACGACAGAGCTCTCTGAGGGAGGACTTCCAGCTTTGTAGTCCTGGCCTGTCACCTGTTTGTAGTCCACTTTCAGCTTCAGTAGCAGCTGGACAGCAGCATCAATTTCTGTCTGCAAGGGAGCACACTGCTGTTAGCTGAGAGAGACCAAAGTATCAGGAGGATGATAGCTGCTGCCTGGAGACTGGAAAAGGCAGCCAAACTCCAAGAACGTCTAATGGCATTGTAAAAGCTGATCTTATTACATTATCATAACAAACCCATAGACTTGACTCATTATTTTTAAGATATGATCCGGAGGACTTTGTAAAGTGCTGTACTTAAGAACAACTCTGTCATGGCACTTTTCAGAACTATTTCTATATTGTTTTCTTTTATTCTTCTTTTTCTCCACTAGATTCCAGAGGGAAATGTTGTACTTTTACTGCACTAATTTGCAACATACAATATGATGCATTGTTAAGAGCTGAAACTAACCAAAAGCACACAAAGTAGTTAGGGTTACAGCACTAAATGCATCAATAATTCAACACTCTGAAAGCAAATTTTCTTCACGATGACTACTTTACATCTCATGCTTATATTTAGCACATTTTACTGTTACTGCTCCTACACTTTTACCCAAGTAACATCTTGAATGTAGGACTCTTAGTGGAATATTTTCCATTATGATACTTCTGTTTTTACTTGTGCAAATGATTCAAGTACTTTTCATCACTGATTTGATCACAGGTGCTTACTTTGTCAGCCTTGGCTGTTTTCAAGGCTCTGACTTTGTCTCCTTGTGCCATCAGGCTCTCATATAGCTCCAGCGGACTCATGGCTTCTGTCCTGTCTGTCATCTTCACACTGACATAGTGGAGAGGAGGGCAGATAAGCAAAGGAAATGAGAGAGGATAGACATCTAAAAATGAAAATAAGGAGCAAAAGTAGGTAGTAATTAAGAGTGAGGTAAATACCATTGCTTAAGGCTTAAATGCTGTAACATTACATCATACACATCTCCTCTAATTCCCTCCCTATTAGCTTTCTTGAGAAGACTTCCATATGTGAACATACCCCAGCTGTTAGCTAGCTACGGCTACTAGCTAAGCGTCTTGTTTTACCTCACTATTTTGATTTACGCCATGCCAGTGGCTTTCATGACACAATGACTGAATAATTTAATTTCCCCTTATTAAATGGAATAGCTATTATAACACAGATTCAGTGACAAGCCAGCATACCGTACAGTATTCTCAACACAGCTGACAGCTCACTCATTTACCTTGCATCAGCCTGTGTGCGGTGCGATTTCGATCAAATTCTTCCGGGGGGAAACAAGCAGCGCGACCACTAGTTCCGCTACGGCGTGAGTTGCACAAACATGTGTGTTGACCGCAGTGCCAGAGAGATTTCAATAACAATATTTTTTAAATGTATTTTGTCTTAATAGCTACATACGGAATAACCCAGTGTAATGTAAATATTTCTAATGCGATACAAGTTGGAGGAGCGGAACAGCCATTTGGTTCCTACCCGCTTTCTTTCAAAATAAAAGTGTTCACGCGTGAACGAATGGCGAGTTGTGTGGACACAGAGAGACGACGCTCTTATTTAGAAAATGTCTAACTCACAGCAGTGGTCGATGATATTGTGTTGGACAAGAGACATGTCCCTTCTACTGTCAGCTAGTGGACTTAACAGGTCGAAAATGCAGAGTGCAGTAAAGTAGATTCAGCTGGCGTCTGTTCGTTGTCTCTGTTGTAGCTCAGGCAAGTCATACATGCTAAAGTAAGGATGATTTCAGGGTTTGTTTCGTGTTTTGGCGGCCAAGATATCACAACCACAAGGCTGATCTTTGCTCACATCAGTAGCCTATGTCTGTCAAATTGCAGGCTTCAAATATACCAGTTGTTTTGGTCACGATAAACTCACTGTCCTCCCTCGGTTTGGTAACGACAGATTTGACCGTTAACACTCAACGTTAGCCTAAACTTACCCGTGTAGCTTGTAATGTTACCAAATTAAACCACCAAAAAAGTCCGTCATTAACCAGCAAACTCCTCCACACCTTAAATTGTCGTTGATAAACTGTTAGGCTTCTCATTTGGCTCTGTAAACTCCTGCAAATAACATAAATGTGGCTTTGTTCGCAGGAAGCCACTGTGCAGTGAATGCTAGTGTATCTGCAATACTCCAAACAACCACCAGATGACGCTCTTGGGCCTCTAATGAATTAACCGCGCAGCCACCTCACCAGTTGTGTCTTTGTTTCCAAACAGGTAAAAATGGCTTCATTAGTGGCCTATGAGGATTCTGATGCGGATGATGAGTCTTTGGATCAGGAGGAACAGGGAGGATCGGCTTCTGTCAAAAGTTCCTTTGAAGAAAGTGGAGGGGCTCGACATAACCGAGAATCTGGTGTGTGTAATTCTCATAGGATAACGCCCATTCCTCACTCGAACTCACCTGACACTGACAGGACCGTTCTGGACTGTCATGGAAATACCTCTGCTGATACTTGTCAGGCCACATTAGCAACAGAAAGAACCGGGTCCTCACTTCAGTTCCCTATACAGCCGCAGAGACATTTTGACAGGGAAAGACAATATTTCAGTGGTCGGACAGGGCAAGATGAGCCTTTTAGACAAACTGCTGCTGCTCTGGGCTCGCCCGGCACCCTAGAGAAGATCACAGCACGACAGAACTGTCCTCACATGCCTCAAAACTATGGCACTGGGTCAAACACAGCGAAAAGACACCAGACAGCTCCATCTGGTATCCGCCCGTACATTCCTAAGAGACAGAGACTCGCCACTCCGGTCGAGAAAGTGGACCTGAAGCTCTCAGTGGAGCAGGTCTCAGTGGATCAGACCAGAGTGAGCCAAATGCTGTCAGATGTGTCTGAGAGAGTGAGGCCGTATCTTGTTAACAAGCCTGGCAAGGCGGAGATACCAAGGAGGCTCCTGATGAGGCTTGCAGGTCACCAGGGCCCAGTCAACACAGTCCAGTGGTGTCCAGCACCTCATCTCAGTCATCTACTGCTGTCTGCCTCCATGGACAAGACCATCAAGGTAATGATGGCTACATTAAGACTTTAATTACCTGCCATAAATGATGCATTATAGACTTGGAAGCTACTGTAAAGGAGGGAGTAAATGGCATTGTGATTCTCTATTGCAGTAGATTAGGCTGCAGTTTATTCAGATTGACTTAGATGATTTAATTTCTCATCCTGACATTTGTTTGCATGTGGTAAAATCTGTCATCGGGGCAATTTTCAGGATGCTCAGACACACTTAGACGTTACTGCTCCATATACGTTGTAGCTGAGTGCACTTTTGAGGAATGCAAAATGTGCTGTGATATGTTCATCAGTGGGGTTTCAGACAAGCATCAGGTGCAAGAGCAAGGCGTAAGTGGATAATCACTTACCTGACATTCAGCGCTATAGGCACAGCGTTGCAAGCAGAGCGATGATCCCCCCCCCCTCCACTTTACAGTGTATAAATGTACCACCAAGCACTTACTTTAGAAACATATCTGTCAATGTCAGTCGAATGTATGTCAGGACCCATGGGGGTTTCCACCTCTCTCTCTCTCCTCTACCTCTCTTTTCTCTTTTTTCCCTTTACCTCACACCAGGAAAACAATCCCCTATTTCCCTACTGTAAAGGTCAAGTATTGCAGGTGCCTTCTGATGACTAAATATTTCTATCGCAGTAATTGTGTACCCTGCTGCACCAGGGATTCATTGGCCCAATATCCTATGAGAACTCTGAATAATTAATAATTTAAATATTCATGAATTCATTTGCATAACCATACAAGTGCAGCACTATGGCAGCCACCTCTTTTGGCACCTGGAAGGGTTGCTCAGAGCAGATGGTGAAGGCTTAAGGGAGAAGAGGAGGAGAAGGCTTGGTTGTAGAGAATTTGTATGCAAGTTTTCTCTTCCACTCACGCAGCCCAACCAGGTGCTTTCTCTAACCAATTAAAACAGAAAAATATGAAATATTCATATATTTTTTTATCTTCTCCATGCACATGTCTTGTGATTCATTTCGCTCAGCCGGAGCTTTTGAATGGGTAATTTTAAGTGGGTGAAACTTCATTTTATTTTCTCCAAAAGTTTGTCCTGTGCAAATTCATTGTACCGAGATCTTCCACCTCCTCATAATTTTTAGCTAGCCAAGCTACTTGCGCTATAATACAGTGAGATGCTGCATCAAATTGCTGGAATCAGACTGGCTTCACACCAGAATCCTAGCATGAAAATGTGATGTCTTTCAGCCCTAACTCAGTTCAGCTGTCAGCGAGGAGCTTGGGTTTTGACTATAGCCCCAATCTGTTCTGTTCTGTTTCATTTAGGGCTGCAACTAACGTTTATTTTCATATTGAATTAATCATTTTGCCTGCAAAATGTCAAAAATAATGACAAACGCCTATCACAAGTTACGAAAGCCCAAAGTGGCATCTTAAAATTGCACACTTTCTCTGGCTAGCAGCAAATGTCTGAAATAATTAATCACTTATCAAAATTCTATATGTAACAAATTAATCATTTCACCAGTCATTTTATTGTATTCCATGCCTGGTTATGGGTTTATTACATGTTCACAGCAAGCAAGAGCTAAAGCCACAGAGAGGATGTCAGGTCTAACATTTTCATCTGTGTGGCTCTGTTTCTACATCAACACCCTCCAGGCACCCAACTCCTCTTCCTCCATTCAGTTTGTCAGCTCCGCAGAGACAAAGTCACACTATTATTATTCCAGCCTGTTTGCAGTTGTTGTCACCATGGCTGCAGCAGGTGTAAGGCAGCAGTTTTAAGTTGATAACACGAATACCAATTTAGTTTTAATTACTGAGAGTCATTTAGGAGGCAGATTACCGAATGAGTCATCTGCAGGGATCCACTCTGCTTGTCTGTTAAGTGGTCGGTGAAATTAAAGGGGATGCAAATAAACAAGTAGTCATTTTCATCCATGCATAAGTTTAATATTGTATGGGATTATTGCTATTGTCAGTGCGCTGAATGATGTTGTTATGGTGCATGTCATTAACGGTGTCATTCATGGAAAGTAGCTGCCGAGGAGGGGCAGAGTTAAAGCAGCTCTCCTCTTTGCTGTGTCTATATGCAGTTGATTATTTTGTGAAGTTTTAAGCTTTTATGACTTGCAATATTGATGCCTTATATATGCTACCAGAAGATTGACTTGATTTTTAAAAGGGGTTTGTGTTACCTTGAGATGGCAGTGTTTCCTACAGTGGGTCATACATAGAATGGGAAAATCCTTTATTGATTCCTTACATATTTAGCTTTGTCATTTTTTTAAATTAAAAGTGCCCCCAGCCTCAGCCAGTTAGTTACTTTTCCCACCCTCTAGGCATCTCTGGGATTCTGTTTGGTAAAGAAGTGGCTGCTGGATTGATATGTCACTCTCCCTCATCCATCTCTCCTCTTCTGTCTGTCTCTTGTGGGTTCTTGCCGTGGTACTTCTCAATGCTGTTTCATATACTGTATGGAGCCGTCTTCTTTAATAATGAAACAGAGAGAGGCAGAGAGGGATCTACAGTGCCCTGCAGATCTTCAAAGCTCCTATGTGGGCCCGGCAATGTGGGGCAAGCAAAGAAACTTCTCATCATTAGTGTAACACCTCACCAGACCACCCACTCTATTTCAGGCTGGGCCCAGAGGAAAGGGGAGTTCATTGAGGTGGGAGAAGCTCTTTTCTTATGACAATGTCTGACTTGTCTTCCAGGGTAACCTCTCTCCACATGAAAAGGCTGGAAATGAAAAAAAAGCAGATCAATTATAGGTTCGCCTCACCCCAGGCTAAAGGTTACATATTTGGGTCAATGGTGCCAGTGTTTTTGATCTTGGGCTACTGTATGCACCGCTGTTATCTGTCACTCTTGTTAGCAATACTTACTTTATTTGCACTGCTATTAAACAAATGAGTATTAAGAGAGTTGCTGACAAAATATTAACATTCTAATGTCAAACAAACATATATTGAAATGATCTTTGTTTCAGAGATAATTATGTAATTATTTGAATATTCAATATACAGTGTTTACATTTAAAGTAATAATCTATGACATATATGTCTGTGTTTAGAATTTCTATCACCAGTTGATAATAATGTAGAGGTGATTCAAACTGTTCAGCTCATGAAATGTTTTCCTTTTGCAGCGTTCACTGCAGGGAGGGATTCCTTTTACATTACAAGAAGCAGTAACAATGATTTATTTGGAATAAAATGAAGACAAACTGAGTAGTTAGCATGAGCTGCCAAAAGCAAATAGTGGCACCTCCGGAAACCCAAACTTTAACAGGAAATCCAAGGAAAGCTACCATCACAGCACCATGGCCACAACCAGAAGCATCGCTGAGTGATATTTTTGAAGTCTAGTGCCAAAACCACAAAGACCATTCATCACCAAAGATGCCCCCTGAATAAAAAACAGGAATCTCACAGATTACCACTTTATTCGTTAATCACTGAATCTGTTTTGCAGGCATCTTTTTGCACTTTAGTCTCACCATGATATCACATTTCAAAGCAGCAAAGTGTTGGATAGCCTTGTTATGCTGCTGCCAGCAAACAGAAGGCAGCTTGGTGCTTTTCTCTTCTGCACTGTTTAGGATCAGTGAAACCTCACAAATCACAAAATCATTAAGCTATCACTCCCTACAGGGAATAGATTTATGGGCACACACAAAGGTAATTAGTTTGATGAATTAATTAGAAAGGTTGTTTTTGTGCTAAAATCCCCCAAATAAGCTCGTTCTGTATACATACTAAACCAATTTTTCCAGCAGCACTTTGCTGAGTCATTTCATTTCATTACAATAGAATTTAGACAAGGAATACCTAGATTGTATCTTTACTGCATTATGAAAGACAGAGGAGGAGAAAGCATGACAAAAAAGCTCCAGGTTGTGTTTTGGTCGGCAGAGGAGAGTTCTAAATCGGACCTTAAGTATTTAATTCTCAGTAAATTACCTTGAAACCTCCCTCACCAGACCCTTTCTGCCTGTTTGTGTAGAGGGGAGCTCAGTGTAAGAGCGGCCTGATATCTCCTTTTCATTTTATCATTACCTCAAACTGTATCATGTGTTTTAGAGTCTGCCTGGTTGAGGTGTGAAGGATCCAGTTGGAGTCAGCGAGATATTTCTCGCCTTTTAGAAGGCCACAACCAGATTGTGTTGGTTTTCTGGCAATGTCTGTGGATGCTTACAGTCATCAAGCATGTGGAGGTTTCAGTGTCTTGCTCATGGACATTTAAACAGGCCAGATGGCTGTTGCTGGGAACAAACCTGAGACTGTATGATAACAGGACATTTTGAGGACAATGAAAAGACAAGCATCTTATGAAAAGCATTGACAATTACAGAGAGAATCATCTTCCTCAGAGTGGACAGCTGCTTTAAACCCATCACCAACTCCTGAAGTCTGAAGTCTTTCTGCTGGCATGGAGAGGTCATGAAAGCTTTCTTCACAAACTCTAGGGACCTTTAGGAAAATTGCCTTTTGTTGTCAGAGTTAAGGTGTATTCCTGACTGTGGCCTGATACAAGGTGCTCATGTCTGGCAGGTGTGGGACGGAGCGGAGAGCGGCCGATGCCTGAAGGTTTACCCCTGTCACACAGGAGCAGTTCGAGATGCCTGTTGGACCCCCTGTGGGCGACACGTCCTCACTGGTTCCTTTGACAACACTGCTGTGGTAACAGATGTGCAGACAGGTGAGGATCAGTGGTAGGTCTGACGAACATGATGTGGGGCAACTAGCGGCTGCTTCTCCTCATCAAAGAATCCCCTGGGGCTGTAATGTTGGTACTATGGATGTGAGGGCATCCTTGTGGAATCACAGTCACCATAAATTTGCCATCAGTTGAACTCAACTGTGATGAGGTGTACTGGATATAACTTTGTTGTACCTTGACATTTCCCCCCAAATACTGAAAATGTCAGTGTAAACAGCATGACATTTGCTTCATTTAAATTCTGTTGAATGTGCATTTGATCAAACGTTTTTCTCCAAGCACATTTACTGCAGTTTCAGTGGGTTTTCTTTTTCTTACTTGAATTTGTAGTTTACATGGTAATTTATGTGTTGGGTTTGTTTCATCAGCCTTGGGCTTCAAAAACCTGCTACAAACCCATTGTATAATTTCAAAAACTGTCTTAATTTCTCTTTCTCTCTCGCGTGCGCGCTCTCTCCTTTCTTTTCCTATATAACTCTGACTACTAAAATAACCATTCTTCTCTTCTCCCTTGGAAATGTCGTTTTTGCAGACAGGTGGTTTTTTCTGCAACAGTGAAATGTAATTTGGACCAAGTCCACTGGCTCATTGTGTTTGCTAGCCCTTTTGTATGATCATACAAGGCATTTTCAAGGTGACATTTCCAAAAAAATCAATAATTTGGTTTGCTTCGGAAATTGGATTTCTGTTCAGGTGCAGCGTTTCCTCATGCCCTGCCCACCACCACTAAATCTGGGCATTTTGTGCAGAGTATCAGAAAATGATTTCAAATTATTGGCATGGAATTTATATCATGCAAATCCAGGGTTGCCAACCGTCTTGTAAAATACTGAATCATCTCATAATTGGATGGTTACATCACATCTAGACCACAAGTGCCTCATTCGTGAGACAGCATAGTTCACACGAGACAGAAGTGTCTATACTGGTTCCATTGGGTTGTTCAAGCAGCAAAGGAGCAACAAGTCTTTATGTGCAGTGTCGAGTTCTCAAAAACAGCCCAAACCCAATGAGACACGCCGGATCCATTAAAACATTTCTGAAGTTGCTGTAGCTTCTACCTCTCTCTCAGAATCGGAGCAAATATTCAGTATAAATTCAGATTTGGAGGCACCAAAGATAATCTACACAGTCTGTGCTCTGCTCTTCACATGTGGAACATCCCCTCATCAGCGGGTTTAATACTTCATTTAGGAAGATTCCCCCTCATAGCAGTGTTCATATATATAGAAATGACCACAGAGAGTCAGAACAGAATGAGCCGACATTCAGTAGACATTGTTTTGAAGCCCTCATGGCATCCACATCTCTAGGGTCAACATACTGCTATGATGACTTGCTGCCGTTTGCACTTCCCCTCGCAGCATGTCTGTCGATTCCGCCAATAAAGCCTGCGGATAATAGCTCGGGCAGCCCATTAAACACACAGGCAGCTCCAGGAAGGGAATCAATAATGGATATATCACCACAGGAGCAGCCAACATGACCTTACACTGGGACATCACTAGCCACAACCATAAACAAACAAATGTTTATTTTGGTCTCATACCTTGGTTGCCACTAGCTTTACGCACAGCGGTGTGTGATTTACTACAGGGCTCACGTGCTATGTTATGCATCTACATCATCAATCATTTCTAAAATATGAAAGTAAATAAAGTGATGAAGTTTTTTTTTTTTTCTGGAAGAGGTTGCTAGCAGACGTATACTGGCACTGCAGAGCAACAAGTATGCACTCCTATGGTAGCTCAAGATGAGAAAAAAAACAATTTCATAGCATATTATTGTGGGAGTTGGGATTTCCGGACTTGCTGTAGCTGTCTCGCAATCTCAATTCAATTTAATATGGTAAGACCTCGGCCATGCACACTTTATTACAGGTCATGTACAGTATAAGCAGATAAACGAACAAGTGGCCAAAGCTGCCTACGAGATTAGCCTGAAAAATTGAAATGCTGACTGGCATAATTGTGGTTTGGATGTCTTGGCACGGCATGGTAACCCACAACAGGCTCTTCCAGTGGTCCCAATCTTCCCTGGGGGCTATATTTCTTCCCATGGCACACTTAAAGCAGGGCCAGACCCAGGTGTTAGGACAATTATGATATTGTTATCTGCAGAATTAACGAGGTTCCCAACCAGTCCCCCATTCATACAGCTTATACATCAACACTGCAGCTCTACCATGAGTGATGGGATGGTGAGGGAGCCGGGTAAGGAGCGTTTGGAGCGTCAGGCTGTAATCAGACTGAATGTGATCTTTATGCTCTTCATAATAATGCAGAGCCTCTCAGCTTTAACAAGAAAGGCAGCTGGGCCTATTCTGTTTTAAAGTGCTCTCTTTTGGAAAGATGGAAAGGCTCTTTAATGATCTGGGAAAGTCTTGTGCTTGCTCTCTGTGACCCCTGACCCCTTCTTTCTTTGCAGCATACAAAAACAACTGCTGCTGCTATCGGCATGTTTACATGGAAATGGAATTATAGGGAAGCCTATGCATTCAGAGTGGTGTGTGCATTCTTATTTTGCTTGGCCATCTTAAGTGTTTTCTCCATCTGCAGTAGTTCCTGTGTCCAATTTAATTTGTAGAATCCTATATCCATTCCCGCTGGGCCTCAGGCTATCAGTTGAATAGCAATAGTACAGAGAAAGGAGGATATAAAGAGAAAGAGCGGGTTAAGGAGTATAACACAGAAAGAGAAAGGGGTGGAAGGAGGATGAGGAGAAAGATTGCAAAAGAAAGAAATTGAAAGGGGCAGAATAAATTCAGAGGGAGAGAAACAGAGAGAGAGAGAGATGGGGAGGGGAATAAATGAATTTCATCTGGAGGGCATTAGAGTGAAGTAGCATCTGTTGTTGAACGCTTTCAAGACTGTCCTTGGCCAAGTTTATTGGCAGAGGCTGGTTTAGGAAAACATGCGTGCATACCCACAGGCTGCCACAGGTTGAAGTGTCAGTGTGCATGTGTATATGACAGGACTCGAGTCTCCTGTCCAGATCCCTGCAGGCACTGGCAGAATGTAGATTGTCCTTGCCCTCCAAAACCAGTAGTAAACAAACAGAGTGCCAGTATTGGTGTGGCCATGTGTATTGAAGCCCCTGTCCACTTCAGCTTTGCAGAGGGATATGTGATGCATATCACTAAAGTGTCCAACAATTTTTAATTTTAAGGTGTTGGACATTAAACTATAACATGGACCACACAGTTTGTAATATAGTATGTATGTATATTTATGAGTGAATTTAGTACAGTTGAATCCAGTGGAAATTTAACCCACGTGACATGCACTTGAACTTCACAGTCTAGCTCTAGGCAATAAACCCTGAATATTTATCTTGACAGTTTGTCCAAAAGAGAAAAAAATAGGGATTTTCCTTCTTACCCCTTGTGCAGTGTAACCATCTGGATAGTTTCTGTGTGATTTGATGAGGTTTCCATGCTACAATCTCCTCTGTCTCCCGTCACTCAAATCCAACAGAGCTTGATGGGTATGAGGTTTGCAGTACTTTAACTGTCAAAATGTGCACATGAAAAACTGAACAGCTGCAGGTCTTTACAAAAAATCACAAGTATAGCCTACCTGGCATAATCCACAGACCTGTGGATTATGCTAAAGAACACAGACAAACTCTGAAAGCCTGTGAAAGTCTGTGCCTCTTTCTAGTTTTTTTTTTTTTTTTTTTTTTTGGTATTTTGGTTGAACTGTCCCTTTAAGCTCTCTCGATTTGGGTTGATGGCATGTATGGCAGCATGTCATGAAGATTTCTCACAGCAGGTTGGAACAAGCACATACCCACTGTTCCAGACACTAAAAAATTAATCAAGTCACAAATAGGCCATGGCAATGTTGGCAAAATCAAATATCACTATATATTTGACCAAATATCTCCATATTGATATTTTGATGATATAGTAGACATGACTATTGGTGCTTTCACAAAATATTACATATATACAATGACATTTTGGATAAACAGTCATCAGTAATGTGTATGTGATGTCCAAACAGGCAAGACAAGTTCAGAAAATTGCATCCATTCACCGTAGTGCAGCCTTTAAAACAAGGAAAATACAACATGTTCATCATATCATGATATTACAGTATCCAAAATCCCAGATGATATCTAGTCTTATATCATGACATTGATGTAATGTTGATATACTGCCCAGCCCTAGTTACAAAGCTTTTTTTTTTTCTTTTTTTTTTTGACATGACTTGTCAAAATCAAGTAATGTATTTCAAACTTAAGCTCGTGTATAGTGACAGTACCCTCTCCAGTTCAAAGTGCCCTGCTTTGGTAGCTCCGATAATGAGGTACAATGTCTGTTTCATCCTCGTTCCCCTCTGCTCTGAGGGGCTAATGGCGGCCATCCCAATCATCCCTAATGTCCTCTCTGCTCAGTAGTCATCTAAGCCCGCTCTACAGGAGGATTACTCTGCTCTTGTACAAGCACTACAGAGAAAACTGTAGTACGAGAGGGATAGATCACTGCAGTCCTCCCTTATCTCCCCTCTCAAGCAAGCCAATTAATCTTGCTTGATTAAAACATGACGAGGCTCTATTTATTAGGGGGAAACATGTTGATTTCTCATCTTCTCTCCAAACACAAGCTTTAAATCTAGATGACAGATCTTCTCAGTATCATCACGCATAAGCCAATTAAGCAAGAAAGCTCCCCGCCAGGCAATCACAAGCTCAAAGAAATTCCCTGTTAAAACTTTGGATCAATGTGATCGAACTTGGAAGGTAGCTAGTCCACCAGTAAATGAGAGAAGGTCCATTTTTGCTGCAGTTTATTAGCTGTGACTCATTCCCCTTTTCTGAAAGAGTTGGTAGGAATTTCCTGGAACGAGTTTGTAATGAAGTGCTTTTTTTTGTTGTGGGCTAACCGCCTAAGACTGTTTTGGATGGGGTCTTTGTTGTTTGTTAGATGAATTAATGAGGAGCCACTGAACCCCGAGGTGCTGTGTTTTTTCATAGCCTTTGACAGAGCCACTGGCTTTTAGTCTGGCGTGGTCCCTAGCAGGGCCCACATGTAGTCGTCTTTATAGTTTCCCAGGGAACTAATTTTTGGTCGCACCCTTTCAGGCTTAATTATATTTAAGCCTTTCAATGTTTTGTTTTGTTTGTGAGTGCAGCCTTCTTTTAACTGATTTAGATAACGCTCACTGTAGACAGCCCAAAGCCTAAACAGTGTTTTTTTTTTCTTCCTTTTTTCTGTTTTCTCTTCTTTACATCACTACGCCTTTGTCAGCTTGGATGATCTTGCTGTCTTGAGAGATCTTTTCATCAAAGCAGTTCATCAAAGACTCATTTGTGTGAGACAAGCCTCAGTCCAAAGCATATCGCTGTCACGCAGCAGCAGCAAACCATAAAAGCCATGATTTGGCAATCACAGATTGTGGGCCAATGCCATGTCCATCACCCACTATCATTAAAATGTGACAGAGTTGGAGACATGATTACTGCTCTCTCAGTGCAGAAGTTGAACTGTTGTAGGGCGTCCAATGACAAAAAAACAAGTTTGATTTTACCATCAAAACATGTCCACAGTTCTGTTGCGTGAGATGATGTAAAGCCTTTTTAGCAGCACTGTGTGTCAGAAAGACAAATCATCGGTGGGTGATGGGTGCACCCTGTAAGCCGCCTGCTTCTGACCTAAAATTATCACTGAAGACAGAGGCAGAGAAACTCTGTTTAATCACTTTGGTTTCTCTCTCCTGCTTTGGTGTTTAGTCTCGGAAAATCACAATCACATCCTCGCTTCATGAATTTCAAAAGCCCTGCATTGGGAACAATATCTCTGACAGTAATTTACAGTTAGATTTATCTTGCATTAGTCAGCTTGTTTTCAAATCACTTTGTTCATCAGAAAAGGCAACTTTATTTAATTACCCAACAATATTTACTGCACCGAAATCTAATGGTCCCTACTCAAAGAGGATTGGATCCTCACAGTGCACTCATTTAATAAACCAAAGCTATGGTTTCAGCAAAATTTGCATCTCAGAGGGGAAAATCTAATTTGAATTTATGTTGTCCTGAATGAATCTTGACGGCATAGACAAAATCTCTAATCCAGCTTTCAATATGGCACAAACTGCAACAATTTCTCTCTTAATTAATGCATTTGAATCTCAACTTTTTCATTCTACTCTAGTCTTATTCTCACACTACTGGTTCAGCAGTTGATTGGTGAATAAATTGCACATGGCACTCAAACACACAGCCCACATACACACTCACCTCTCACGTGTACAGCGTTTTTGGTCTCTTTGTTTGTTTCACACAGAAACAAGGTATTTTGAATGACTAGTGCATAAATAGAGGAAGCTTAACAGCACAAACACACATACACACACACATACCGGTACATGCAGAGTGCATTTGGTGGGTTGGCTTGTTTCAGGTAGATGTGTATGTAACAGCAGCAGCAGTGATATTCCCTAGGCAGAGATGGAACAGCAATAGGGTAATTGCTTAGCTGGCCTTAGCGGCTCAGGGGGATGTCGGGGACCGGAGAGGGCAGAATTGAGTCAGGGGATCGGAGCTGAGCTGGGAACAAGCGCAGGACACACACGCACTCACACACAGGATTTGGGGGAAGTGGCACTGTTTGTCTACTAGGTGCATCGCAAATGAGAGCAACTCTTTGTATCACACTGGTGACTGGTTATCTCCGCATGAAAGGCTCAGCGTTAGAGTCTTTAATGGTCAAGATGTCTGCCTGCATGAGATAGCTAATCTGCTTAGAGGACACAGTATCCTTTCATGGATTCTGAGGATTATGGAGGAAAAAGGCTTTCATGCAATATCAGGAATGAAGGTGACAGCATTCAGCTAATGAGTGCAAGATGTGGCAAGTTGCTCTTAACCATTTTGACACTGGCGCATAATACAGCGAGGTCGACAAGACACTCCAGGAATTTCAAGATACCTCCACACAAGAGCTTGTACTACAAGACTTCACTACTGACACAGCAATACTGATCATTAAAAAGTGTCAATCTCTCTTGTTCTCTGCCCCCCTTCCTCTGTGTGTGTATGTGTGTGTTCTTGTTGCCTGGGCACATCCACAGGGCAGCAGATAGTGAAGGTGGACGCCCAGTTCAAAGTGATGTGTGTTGCGTTCCAACCCAGCGACCAAGAGGTGTTCCTGTGCGGAGGTTACAGTCCAGTGGTCAAGGCCTGGGACTCTCGCATCGGCAAGGTCAAACCAGTTAACCTCCTTACTGCAGATATGTAACATTTTATTGATTTCAGTTCATTGATTTAGTATATTTATCTACGAAAAGTAATTAGTTGGAGCACACATGCTTTTCTTCTGCAGTGTCCTACATTATCCTCACACCGTTATAGCGGGGGTGCAGAATAATGATGCTCACAGGCTCAAACTAGTGCTACACATTTATTGAATAGCTGTAAGATATTGAAATATCACTTTAGGTTGACCCCCGTTTTCCTCAATGCTCGCATGCTATCCATTAAGCGATACACCTACCTGCAGGCGATGTACTGGTACGACCATTACACTTCTGAAATAAACAATGAATAAAACAAAAATGACACTCTCCTCAAAATTAACAATAAATGAACAGGTTCCCCTGAGAAACGCATAGAAAATTGCATGCAAGACAAGATGGTGACCAAGGCACTCTTGTGGTTGAACGGTAAAAAAGCCTGTATTTGTATGATTAATGCACAGCACAGGTTAAAAACATGCGCCTACGCGTTGGTGTGTTTGCCACAGACACATAGAAAACATTTTACAGCAGTTTCAGAAAATTACTTACTACAGTTCAATGGTCAGCAACTGACTTACTGCACCGCATTGTCACACCACTAGTACTGCTATCTACTTTTTAACCATGCATTATAATTTATTAAATGGGTAATACTGTCGTCTACTCAGGAGCTACACTCAAAACTTATCTCACTAATTATTGAAAGCAAAATTTCAATTTATTCAGGACTCATGAATTGTTCCTCCGAAGCTTGAACCTAATATTGCTATTAAACTTAATAGACTGCTTTATATGATAATCCTATTCTCTACCTTCAAATCCGAATGCTCACTTACAGAATGTGTCTCCAGGGCGTGCTGAAGCTTCTCCCAGCCAGAGGCATTAATACAGCAGGATTGGTTCTGCCAGTAGGTGTCAATGCGGGTTGTAGAGAGAACCTAAACCAGCCTGCAGCAAAAAGGTTGTTAATGGCATCCTGGCTGCCTGTCAGTCTTAACCCTGGGTTGTGTGTTTTTTGCTCCGGGGTGAAATTACCCCCACTAGATTAAAGGACAGAGCAGCTCAGCCACCCTCGAGCACAATGTTAAACCATTAGTAGGAATGGACTCATGATGTTGCACAGGATGCATGGGATTGCTTTGCAATGTTATGTTGAAACTCTGCGATTGATGACCCCAGAGTTAATGTTTGTTGCGAATTACATGGGGAGAGGAGAGCGTTCAAGTTGGTTGGACTGAGTTTGTTAGGACAGGCTGTCCCAAGTGTCCAACCTGCTGACCTTATCGGCATCTATTATAATCAACCTCTAGTGCCACCCCTGACATCAAAACTTACCCCAGGGGGCACCCTCTGTCAATCTTATCTGATAAACTGAGCTGTCCATGCTGCATGTTAAACCTGCAGCTCTCTTACTGTACGTGCCCTTGAAGATGATTAGAAATGCTTTCAGTGCAACCTGCTTGTCTACAGTTTGATAGAGCAAATCTTACTAGTTGATCAATAATGGTGATCGGCCTACTACTTTTAAAGTCTGCTTTGATTTGGTTGAAGTCCAGATGGGTCAGTCTTTTAACACATTGCTGATAGATCAAGCTGAACTACAGAGCTGTGCTGTTGATGCCTGCTTGCAGCTCTCTTCTCAACCTGTTTTTTTTTTTCTCTTGATTTTAGGATTATCAACCAGCTTTTATTGATCTGATATAAAATCTTCCAGTCTGATCTGCACCAAACTCTTCAATGTAAAATTTTTGCAAACTGTACAAAGATAATCTTTACCTTTGAACTAAGGAAAATACAAGGATTAAAAACTCACACACTCTTGTTGTTATACAGCACTGTATTTTCATGGTGCAACACTCTAAATGTGATGTCTAAATTGTAGCTAGCAGCAACATAACATGTCCAGCCATAATGACCAAAATAACTGCCACCAGAGTTTGCACTTTCATAAAAATGTGCACACTGCCTCTTTAAGAGACATCTGGACAAGTAATTGACTGTTTTTCTCTGAGCAGGGACTATTGACACACAATAGTTGTCGTTTTACCTGAGTGGCAACAATCCAGATGACTCCCTCCTTCCTGTTAATTGCTCTTCAGAGCATAGTTCCCTGAACATTGTGTAATCAGGCTAGAAAGGCACTGCACTGTAAAAGCATGGTGGTTGGTTTCTACAGCATTAAATACACCAGTGCTATGTTAAACAGTGCAAACATATTGAACGGGATCTATTGCTACTTAAGATTTTTCACACATAGTAGCTCTTTCCATGGCTTGGGTTCATTTGTGATTCTGAGGCTCATTACATGTTTCTCAGAACACTGTCAGCTCATTGATGAGTCAAAGAGCAATAGTAGTAGTTGACTATTTATTTTTGGTGTATTTTAAAAGGCTTAATGTTGATACGTGTTTCTTATTTTTATTAAATTTCCGCAGGCAGTTAAAATCTACAAAGCAGGGATCCAGCAGACCTTGGACATTCTCTTCCTGAGGGGTGGTGCGGAGTTTATAACAAGCACCGACTCTGTAAGCAGGGATTCTGCTGAACGCACCCTCATCGCCTGGGACTACCAGACCACCGCCAAGGTCTCCAACCAGATTTACCATGTAAGGAGATCTGTGTGTGAGCAATATACATAAACAGAGAGCGAGAGACAGGGAGAGAGAGGGAGAAAGAGAGTTCCTGCATGTATATTTATGCCTATGTCTCAACACACAAGATTCATTCTTGTTCATTTTGTATGGATTTGATTTAGGAACTGTTGTGCTTTTAGATTACTTTGTTTTTTTGGACTGAATAAATTCTCATTCCTCAGCCTGTGTTGCTGTAATTGAATTGAGCATTTGCTGTATGGTGTTTTGCATGAAACTGAGTTCCATGTGTCTTTTCATACTTTGTATGCATGTGCTCTCAGTGTAAGTATTTTTATGTTAGTCTGAATATTATGCCTGTCTGAAAGAATCAACTTGCTGTCATCTAAATACCCTTTTGCTCAGCACCACCAGTGACAATAAAGGCTGAATTCATTTCCCTCATATTTCCCTCCACTCGTTTGACCTGTAGGAGCGGTACACGTGCCCCAGCCTGGCTCTTCACCCAGTGGAGGAGTCCTTTGTTGCACAGACCAATGGGAACTACATGGCAGTGTTCTCCTCCCAGCAGCCCTATAGGATGAACAAGAGGCGGCGGTATGAAGGACACAAGGTCAGTGTGGAACGCTGCCTGGGGGCTGGAAGCGGGGGTGGGGAGGGGGCACATAGACCTGATCCATACACAGAAGCAAAACATTGTGATCTATCCATAACACACACAGACACAGCTGCAGTGCCATCACATATACATGCATTTCTGTGCACAGACAGACACATATAATGGATGTGCACATCATAAACACAGCGCACACACCACACACTTGACATGTACAGCAGGCTATATATCCATAGCCTGCGGTGTTCCCTCTACAGCACCCACCCCCAAAACAAACACACTAAATCCAACACAATATTTCTGTCCAATACCACTGAAGGCATATTGGAAACCTGTATGTGGTGTATGTATTATTTATTGTGTAGGAAATCCAAAAAAAGGCAGGAAACAAGTTGGCACCTTTGTGTGCTTGTATTTTTTTGGCAGTGTTTCATTGTCCACCGTTGCAAAGTCTAATAATGACAACTGTATTTTAAGTGGAAGATTTTTTCTACTTGGAAGAGGACATTCAGATAATCAAACCACAGATAATTACCTTGTTTATTGCAACATGTTCTATTATTAATACAGTGCAGGGTTCTGGAATCCTTTTCCATCCTGGAAACCGTGGAAATTTCAGAAATTTAGGATGCATGAGATGTGTCATGGTCAGGCAAGAGGTGACGGTTTAGGCTCATAATGTTACATTTGGTAATACACAAAGTGTTGTTTTGACAAATTGTTAATTAAGGTTAACTTGTTAATGGCAATCAGCTGCGAAATCGGTGCCGATCAGGTTTGTGTCTCCCTGCCAGATTCAGGTCTGGCATTTGTTATTTCGGCATGGTTCCAAGACCAGCTTTCAGATAATAGACAGGCCCAACTCGGGTTTGAATTTAGGATTCCTTGGTTCTGCATGGGTCTGGGTTCTAGGGTTCAAACAATAAATGAGTCTGGTCTGGTCTATGGCAGTACATTTCTGGGTCTTTTTCTGTATGGGCATGAATTTTTGGATCGTGAAATCGTGAGCCAAAAACCACAACACAAACCAAACCGTGGGTTTCTTGAACTGTTACACTCCTAGCCTATGCTCAGCCAGTCCAAATACACGTAAATATTGATCAAGGGCTCAAATACAGGGAGAAAACATGATATTGATCAATCTAAAACAGCTAGACCAAAGTTTACCTCCACCTATAATTCCTGACAACCATAGCAACAGTTACTAAGTAGGAATCCTGCATTTAACCGTCCTGGCCCTTTCCCAATCCAGTTTTAAATCGGCCAATTAATTCCCGAACAATGAAACATTTACAGACAATTACAGACCATATCACCACAAAACTTTATTTTCCACCAGACGCCATAGTGATAATGTTTTTTCCTCAATGTACACATCCAAAGTGAACCCGTGAGCCAAAAAACAGATTTGAGCTTAAAAAATCCTTGAAAATGATTTCCATAATAGAGTGGGAAGCTTGATGATGGACAGTTTGGGCCGAGCAGTCTTAGTGGTCACCTGTGTGGATGTTTCCCATAACACAGCTACTGGTTGCTATGCAAATGCTGGCAGCCATACATGACCTAGTTAGTCACCGAACCTGTTATGTCCTGTTTTTATTCATAAACTTGTATATTACTTTTATAGAGTTCATATGTTAATAACCAGTGTATAAAAGTCATAAATTACTGCTTGAGTGTATTCTGTATTTTATATCGCTGTCTTATTTTTAATCACAGTAAAGAACACCTTTATTTCTATACCAAACAACAGATACTCCTCACTTGGGCGGATTGCCGAATATTAGTATGCAATGAAGTTAAGCACTTGCACTTCCATTTGCTGATTAGGCAGTGTTACTGCTCACCAGTCTGTGCTTCACTGGGTCACAAGCTTACAATACAATACATTATGCTGATGCTAATATGGCTTTGGGTGGAAGGTTGTGTAATGCAGCATAAGTAAGGTATATAATCTTTTCTAGGTGGAAGGATACGCAGTGCAGTGTGAATTTTCTCTGGACGGGACTATACTGGCCTCAGGGAGCTCCACCGGCTCTGCGCACTTCTACGACTACCACAACGCTCGTATGCTGCACACTCTCCAAGCCCACAGCGAGCCCTGCCTGTGTGTGTCCCAGCATCCCGTTCTGCCTGCAACTGTGGCCACTTGTGACTGGGGTGGCGAGATCAAGGTCTGGCACTGATGACTGTGAATGGACAAATAAATACGGACTAACAAGCGAAGAGAGGTATCAGCTTTGCTGAGAGAATTAGATGGACTGCTGTAAATTAGACCGAAACACTCACACTTACTGGCGCTCCCATCTTTGGGGACTTTCTCTCCCACTTGTCATAAATCTGTAAAGTCTTGGCCAAAAATGCTGGCAGACTGTAAATCTCCTGAAGCATTTGAACAACATTTTTTCCACAGTATACGTTGCTGTGCATTGAAATCATTCGAAACCCACTCACACTTACATTTCTTTCCCTTTTTCATCAATAAATATTTACAGATGGAGGCATGAGGACAACATAACAAAGACGTTATTGTGTGAATTTTACTTTAAGTATGTTACAGTTGCCTTGTCTTGCTTTGTTTTGACATTCTGTAATCCTTGTGGGTGAGATGCAGTCGGGGCATGTTACATTGAAACAGATCAAAAGAACTTTCTTCATAATTAACATTTCAAAGTATACAACGTTGTTGTGGATTTTATCTTCTAAAGTGGTAAGCGGTAGGCAGGTTGTCTTGGCAGCTGCACACACACACACGCACATGACCTCATTGCTTTTATAGTCTATTTTACTCTCCAAATACAGCAGGGACTGATACGTTTTGTATTTATTTGGTCATCATCCTGCTCTGGAAGCTTAGTTTTTGTCAAACGCAAAAGAGTGTTTTATCTTGTGACATTTTTAAAACAAGGATGCTTTGAATCCCCTATTTTGCATTCACGCCTCTTTGCTTCATGACTTTTTGTCCTTTCTTTTTCTAATATGACATGTCCTATCACGATGACAGCTTGAAGTACATCACAGAGAAACTAAAACTGCATAACTTCTTAAAAAAACAAACAAAAAATCTGTCAAAGTAATGCCAAGTTGTTTCTAAATTCTGCCTGTCAACAAGAGAGCATTGCAGGGCAGATAAATGCCTGTGATCATTAAAACATCTTATTTAACATCCAGTGTGACAGCTTTTTAAATACACTTTGCTGCGGAGAGAAATCGTGATGGCTCAGGATTTTTTCTTATCAGTCCTTTTTCTTTCACTTCCAGTACTTTCATTTGTTTGTTACTACTTAAATTGATGCCTCTTTAGTCTTCAAGAATATGATTGAAATGAGAAATGGAAATTAATATCCGTAAAAGCTGTGATGTGTTGTCTGACACTCATCTTTATTAAGTAAATAAACATACAGCAAAAATATATAACCATGCATCAGACAGACAAACATACGGACGTACAGACAGCTGGCCTGTTGCTCCTGGAATAGGGCTGGAGGTAGAACAGGACCGAACAACTTCAGCCTCCTCATTCAGGGTCAAAACATTAGATAAATAGAACATCAACTCAAACTGGATAGAAAATAGTCATACTGTAATAACAATTATGTGTGTTTATACTATATCTCTTTTTATACATTACATCCACAACAAAATACTTTGTCATCTTAGATCATATAGTCTCTCAATTCCCCTGTACAGTGGTTAAATTTAATGTCAAGCCATTGCTACCTTTAGGATATCTATACATCATAATGCCTAAGCATATCATTTGGGACCTTAACTGTGGCCTGCGCGACACAGTTATAACCTTCATAAACATGACATGAACGAATGGAAGAGATGCCGTTTCAGCATCTTCAAAACAGCCTTAAGCCATCGCCCAGATCTGCAGGAATGGGAGAGGTAGAAGCATGACGTTCCAAATATCTGTCTGTGACAAGTGGAGGGCAAAGCCGTGTTACTTTTATGTCGCTTATCCCTGTCGCATTCCTCCCAGATCTATGGAGCTATACAGGCGGCAAAGAAATCCTTCAAATTCCATCCATCTAGCACGAATCATGCCAAAGGGCACACAGACATTGAAGCGCTGCAGCCAACAGTAGCAGGTGTTGTAGTGTCCTCCAGATGGCCCACACAGCAACAACAGCCTGAGGTCAGGGCAGCGGGACAGCCTCGTTGTAGAGGCCAGCCACAGTGAGAGAAGGGTGCTCTTCATTTAGCATAAGGCGGGGTCCTGTTTAGCTCGCTTGACTCACCAATGGGACCGAATGTCTTTGCCACACTCCACATAAACACACTGTTCTCTGGAGTGCTTTGTCTCAGGTAGCCTAGGTGAGCATGCTGGTTTAATCAGCCACACTTACTTTACATCTTTGTCCTCTCACTGGTTGTTTCTTAACTGTCAATCTCATCTCTTGAATACAGTTTCCTTTTGACCTTATTGTGCATAAATTGCAGAAGAGCCAGCTTGCGTGGACAGTTGTCCAAGTAATCTTTTCCTAAAGACTAGAAGAACAAAGCGCTTTTGTTTTGGTTTGTTACAGCAGTGTAGCTAGTGCCAGCGATTAAGGTTTTATTCAGGGTAAAAATTTTGGCTGGTAGTTTATACTCTACTGTGTGTGTATGTGTGTAATGTCTGACAGGGAGAACATATACTGTAACAGTGGTGTATACAAACAGTCGCACATAGATATACAGTATGTACACTATTGTCAGATGCTGAAAAGAAGACCTTTCCATTCACTGAACAGAATTAAGGCAAGTCACGAGTGTCCAGGTGAGAAGGTAACTACTGTGCAATACAGCCCCAGATTACATGATCTGTACTATTTTTTATACAAAAATAAGAAAAACTCCAACTGAGTACTATTTAATATCTTGCAGCTCATATTTGAATCATAATAGTATTACTGTATCTAAAGAATTTAGTGGGTCATTTTGAGCCTGATTACAGGCTATTGTTTCATCTGTACATAGCATTTCATCTGGCCATATGGTGTATTTATTATATACTGTATTCCACTATGTTTTCTGATAACACTGCTCTAACAGTCTATTTCTGATCTTTATCATTTTCCAGATTAACCGGTGTGAAATCTAGTATCAGATAGGAACCATATGGTAAATCATGTCTCTTACTATAAAGTACATTTTATTGTATTTAAATAAAATATGCGTTTCCTAGTATAGCCTGACCTACTCAACCAATTTTAGAAATCTTTAGAAACCATTTCCTTCCATGAGTGGCACTTGCAGATATTGTCCCTATGAGAAACAATTAAGCTGGAAATATGTTTTTCCAGCTTATTCATATATGCATTACACGGCATGCATTTTGTTCAAGAGAAAATAGAGAATGGAAATTACTATTTAACAGCCTGCAGTCAGCAGGGTCCTCTATACATAATGGATAACCTTCCCTTTCTCAAACATGATGTTAATTAAATGTAGATTGTGGGAGGTGTTGGAGAGCAACTTGCTTGGGAGTTTCTGTACCGTTACATTAAACACTGCCTATTCCATAATCCATATTGTATATATTAAAGCAGGAATTAATGGTCTTTTGCTGGTTTTACTGACAAAACTTAAAACCAAAGATAGAACAGATAGCACAGTACGTTCTTGTATCTGTGTCTACGTTTCTGGTCTTTGTTCATGTGGTTATGCTTCTCAGTGATCATGGGCTCATCCCAATGGCTCTAAACTGGCTAAATTAACATCATATATAAACAAAAACATTGATTAGCTGGTCTCAGATAGCTACACTGTATCATGACATAAATATCTCAATAGAAAAAAAAAAAAAAGAGTTGCAGACTGCATGAAACGTGCCTTGGCTAAGATACATAAAACAACAACATCTCAACACCCCATGTATGTGTTTGCCGCAGGGAACTTTGGACACATACGGTACAGTACAGTAAGTAAGGAATTATCATCATGCATAAACTGAAGAGCTTTTTTCCACTCAGTTAAGCAGTGTACCATACAGCTGTGCCTTGGTCAAACTATCCTTTCTCGTCAGTCCCGTACTACCAAATTTTTGGTATCTTGGAGAGGTCTTCTTTGGGAGTGCAGGGCCAACACTGAGAGCGGAGCTGGAGCTTGGGCGGGGCCGGGAGATTGGCCTGGGGCAGGGGTAGTGTTGAAGACTTGAGGCCTCTAGGGAGCTTTGGTGTAAGGACTCAGCTGAACTGTCTGCACTCAGGTTGACATAGTCCTTCTTGGTGCTACCTGCTGCCGTTGCTCCCCCACTGCTCTCCTTCTCTTTAGAGCTCCCTGAGAGGAACAGACTACACTCTGAGTCCTGGCTATCCTCCTTGGCCCTGTACAGCCCAGGGGCTTTCTCCTGCTTACGATGCCCCAGACCTGGATGCTTAGAACTGGGACTGGGACTGGGGCTGCGGTTTGGTGAAGGGGGGCCCGTTGCAAAACACTGTTCCAGCACACGGCCGTGGAAGACATCATCTCCTTCTTGGAAGCTGCTGTAGAGGGGCCCGACTTTGATTTTACTGGAAGGGCCCATGGCAAAGTGGCGCTCAGAGAAGCTGTACGGAGAGACCCGACCTGTGATGTTACGATAGGAAGACGAAAAAGTGTTGATGTCTTCCACACTGAGCTGTCTCCATCGGCTGCTCAGCTCGTCCTCAGGGACATGGACATCACCTCTGCTGTCAACACCTCCGCCACAAGCTTGTCCTAAACCTGAGGTCGAACCCATGCTGTGGGAAGAGGCCAACCGCGGGGTGCTGGAATGGTATGGTTCACTGAAGCATGATGCCGTCCGTGTGTATGCTGGTGAGTTGCTCTTCTGCGGGCTCCTTGAAGACACCATTTGCTGGATACTGTGGGCCTTAGAGAAGCTCGGGCTGTCTTTATCATAAGAGGACAAACTTTTGCGTTCATATTCCCCACTACCACCATCTCGCCAGTCCATATAGAGAGCTTGGTGGGAAGACGATAAGGTGCTGCTGGCAGTACGCCCACAACCTCCACTAATTCCCCCCTTTTCGTCCGACGCAATGCTGAAACTAGAATAGGAACTGGAGGCAGGGAGGGAGCCAGTGCCAAACTCGTCGTGGTGGTGGAAAGAGGATGGGGGCTCGTGGTGTGAGAAACTTCCCGAGTGGTAGGCCTCTTCATCCGGGTTGCTGTCAGTGGAGTTTTGGGCGTGGAATTGGAGCAGCCCGGTGCCGTGAAGGTCAACGCTCTGCCTGCGCTCTGTGTCTTGCCAGCGTTCAGGGCAGTAGAGGGCTGTATCACTGCAGTACAGGTCAGAAGTCTTATATGAGATGCGCCGATTCAGGTGGTCAGTGCTTCCCGTTCCCGTCAGAAATTCTCCATCCTGGGGCTGCGGGCTGGGTGACCGTGTTACGGGGCAACTGCTCCCTGGTTCAGGCTTTTCCAAGACCTTTGCTATTATGGATGTGGGCACAGCATCTGAGTAGGAGGAGTGGCACATTGCCATGGTGGCTCCACTACCACGGTCGTGTTTCTCGAGGTGGGAACTGACACGTTCTTGGAAATCCAGTGGCAACTGAGAGAGAACGATTGACAGACACACAAAAGAGACAAAAGAAGGTTGATGAAGATGGGAACTTCTTAAAAAAATCTGAACAGATGTTTTATTGAAGTAGGATGACAGCTGGTGAATGAGACATTCTAGAGATTTACTCAGTAAAGCTGTGAAGTGAAGAATTTCTGGCAAGCGTTGTTAATTATTTCCACAATGAACTTGATTCTTTTCCTCAGACATATTCTATTATATGCATTCTCCATCTGCACTGGTGGTATTTTTAGCATTGCTCCTCAAGGATTGGATTCCAATCTATAGCTCTGGTTTAGAGAGTAATTCATTCGTCCATTTCTCCCACAGTCCAGTTTATGTACCCCATGGGACTTGCACTACTCGGCCCTCCTAATGAACTTGTCAGAAATCTGCTGAACACAAACTTTTTTTTTCTTATTTTGTTTTGTTGCTTTGGTCCTGACTCCTTGTGCTTATTTTCTTTTCAGCTAATTTGTCTGTTCTTTACTTGCCATGAGATTGTCATGGTTTGTTTGGTTCTCATTCCATAACGACAACAAGCCTAACACATTGAACCATGCTTACATTTCTTTATTTTACTCAAAATTTCTTAGATATACATGAATATTACCTCTTGCCAAACATTTTCTTTTTTTCTAGTTTTCCTTCTCTCTCTCACAGACTTACACGGAGTCTGTCTATGCTTGATTGGCTTGTGTCTGAGAAAAGTGTTCCTGTCAATTACAGACTGACTCTTTCTGCCTATTAAAAGCAGGTCAGGGTCAGGAGAAAGTGTTCCTGTCACACTGAGTTTTCTCTTATTTCCTCCACCCTTTCTTTATTCTCAAATCTTTTTCCTCCCACTCATGTTTTCTCAACCAATAAGCCCTCATTCGATTTCTTTCTCTTTTCTTTCTGTCTTTCCATCTCTCCTCTTTCTTCTGCCTACCATCAAACACATATCAGTTCCGCAGGGAAAAGCTTAGATTCAAATTAAACCAGTGCTCTGGTTCTTCAGTTGGGAATAGAAAAAAAAGATAAAATACTGACTTGGCTTTGTTAAGAAATAGAAGCTCTTCTCAGCATAAAGCCAGCATGTTTTAAGTCCAAGCTATTTTTAGTAACCACTGCCTCTCCCAGTGGGAATAGAGATGGAAAGTAGGTGAGGCTGCAGAGGGAACACATGACAATATAGCGCTTTCTAAAAGAGAGATAGCCAGCTCAGCATCAATTGATATCTGAGGCAAATCTTAATTAGCAGACATATACTGTATAGTTCACCAGAATTAATCCATGTGACAGCGTACAGATATGCAGGTCCCCTTGGTCATTACTGAAATTAATGCTTGGCTGAGTTATGATGGATTTTCCACATAATGACATTGATCATCATTGTTTGAGGCATTCCAGCAATTTAGTGCCTGTTTCTGTCTCTCCCCAGTATTAATTTAAAATATTTGCCAATCACTCATCTTAAAATGCCAGCGATAGCTTTTACATTGCCATTTATTCTACCCATTAAAAAAAAAAATCAGCTACACCAGTTTACCCCAGATCCTAGCCCCCATGTCCCTCACTATGTTTATTAAAATTACAATAGAAAAAATAGCTATATATTTCACAAAACCAAGAATCAGCAATTATTTGAAAATCTGACAATCAAGGTAAATTCTCAGTGGCCATTTTTCCTTCATGAAATAGTTGATAATGACAAATGTAGTCCATGAGACTGCAATTTGCACCATGTAGAATCCAATACAAAACTTATTTCATCAAATATGGACATAGATTGGCAGAATGAAATGAGAATCTTGCACACTCACTACTACATTACACTCAGATTTTACATATTTGTACAGTAGTTGATGCTGTATGGCCACATAGATGGATGTACTTTCCATTTTCTTATTCCTAAGTGGTGGTAGGGGGGCTTGACACCCTGGACAGGTCGCCAGTCCATCACAGGGCTTGAATGTAGCTTTACTGATCGAAATAATCAAGTGCATTTATGTATGTCAGTCATTATCAACCCAGTCACAGAGTAACAGTATTCTTCACTGTTGTGAATTTCGTGTGGTCCTAATCAGCCTGTCATTATGCAGAGAAAAGATCAGAATCCAGACGGTGCTTCAGACAGCAGACCTTCATCTGTCTGAGTGAAAAAGCTATGAGCACCAACTCTGACTTACTGTGCAAACCACTCGAGTATTCACTGGTAATGGCACATCAACACAGTAAAAGCAACCTTTCTGCATCACAAATACAGCGCACCCAGGATGTCAACTTCAATAGTAAACAGATTACAAACAGAAACTATGAATATGATAGTTGATAGATGATTTGTTGAATTATTGATTTTTAACTATCGTCATGAGTCTGCTACAGTAGAAAAGTGGAACACAGCAAATTCTGCTCTTTGTGAACTGAAATTCTTTGCAGTTCAATCAATTTTTCATTTGAATGGTTTTGAAATGTAGCTTAAAACCTGTGTCAGCATACCTTTGAAGAAGAACTGGGTTTATTGCAACACAAATTTAACTCAACAGCCTGTCATCACGGTTCGTATGGTATTATATTCCTGCCTCCGTTGCAGCAGCGCTGGAGAACTCACCTCAGACATCTTGTGAGCTCTGTAGTGAGACTTGGAGCACTGCAGCAACTGGGCTGCCAGGTTGCAGTCCTTCCTGTACAAATCCTGCAAGCAGCAGAAAGACCATCCATCACTGAATCCACACTTTGAAATTTCATTTGTCCTAGTGGTGGTGAGGTGGTGGTGGACTAACAGTTTGAGAAGCAGGGTTGTGTGACCGTGGTGGAGGTTGCCAGATCAGTTCAGCACCGGGCAAAAATCTACATGGTGGATGTGAATGAGATCCAGGTATGAATATCTGTGACCGAATTAGTAAAATGAAGGGCATTGTTGGCGCAATAGGTTTACAGAAACATTCAGTTTAAGAACACCATGCTCATCAATCATCATGTAACATCGCCGCTATTATACACACACAGTGTTTGACAAGGGAAAATATGGAACAGTCTCACCAACTATGGTCAAAGATTATTTTCCCATACATACACTAAAATGTGGAATGAAACCCCATACTACATTTACTGATGTGACTTTTTCTTTTCTGTGCTGCAGAACAGGAACCTGCTGCAAAACCTCAAAGTCTCAAAGCTTTATGTTACACTGTAGCTGATTTTTGAAAGTTTGCTACGTGTTTAAGTGCTTTTTAATCATTATTGTCATTATTATATTTTATCGTTATTATTATTGTTTTTGATGTTGTTATCAGAATCAGAAGTACTTTATTGATCCCTGCGGAGAAATTGGGTCAGTTGCTCAATTTTCAAGAGAAGAATTAAATTACAAGAAATAGAAAAGAAGCAAGACATACAAAAATATGCGCCTTACAACTTTGTAAAAAAGTATGTGCATTATGTTTACAGTTGTATCAAAAGTATATGCATTATGTACATTAAGTCTAAATATGTGCAGTAATCCTGCAAAATATTACAAAAACAAATACAGAAACAATAAATTGGGCATATATATTAAAAGGGATACCTATATGCATCATATATACACTGTTGAATTGTTGTCAAGTCCTACAGATATAAATTTGTGCAGTTAAATGGTTAAATAAACAATTTAAATAGTGTACAGTTATGCAGTCTGTTAAATCTGACCATCTGACCTTTAGGCGTTAAAATCTGTTTATTTATTTATTTAATTTTATTTTTGGTATATGGATGTTTGTGTGACATATGAGGTTAAGAACGTACATCCTGATCCAAATAATCAAACAAACAAACTCATCTGCTGAAATTGGTCCAAATCCATCAATTAGTTAATGGCTTTTTTTTTTTTTTTTTTTTTTTGTCCTTTTTCACCCTTCAGGCTCCCTAAGGCCAGGGGAGATGACATTAAGGGTCTGCTGGATCTTATTAACTCTGCAGAACCTCACTCGTAATACATCTCCTATCTGCCTAGTTCAGTCTATGCTAATTTCATTAGAGTTGTCTGAAATAGGTCTTCCACTTATCTGCACCCCCTGGTCTAATAAGCTTGTGTCGCTTTATTTGTCTCTTTCTCTGTGATCCTCCTTTTTCTCTCTTCTGTCTCCTTTCTTTCTTTCTTTCTTTCTTTCTTTCTTTCTTTCTTTCTTTCTTTCTTTCTTTCTTTCTTTCTTTCTCAATTTTGCTGTGCTCAGTTTTGTTGTTATCTGTGTCTTTGGGTACATGTGAGTGGGTGTGTGTGCATGCATGAGTGGGTGGGTTGTTACTTGGTTTTGCTAAAATTTTATGCAGTTAACACCTCTCTCTCTCTCTCTCTCTCTCTCTCTCTCTCTCTCTCTCTCTCTCTCATGCATATCAGTCTGCTTGGAAAGGTCAGTTCTCCCAGTGTTCCTCTCACTGTTCCTCTGTAACACTGCAGCCCTGACAAGACTCTCACCGACATCAAAGCCTGCTCTTTGACACATTAAACTCCCCCACCGGTTAACAGCAACCCCTTTTTTAATCACTTTATTTCTTTTCATTTTGCCACTTGAGGACATTTGGGATCCCTGTGGTTTTTGTGGATGGTAGAAATAGACCTCTGTCTCGATTTGGTTGGTTCAGAGCCAATCTTTGGCTTTGTTAGGCCTTAACAGATTGTATATTTGAATAGATGAGTGGTGGTGGTTCCTTGTCGCCTTGTATCAGACTGGGGTGGTCACACAATCCAAAAGTGAGACCTATCACTTACTGTAGATTTGTTGGATTCATCATGTAGAAAAACAGTAATCTAACAGACCTTGTTTAGCCTGACCTATTCAACTTTTCTTGTCGGGTCTAAGGCATTGAGCATTAGGAGGGTATTCGATTTATCCCATGTTATAAGCAGTAAATTCAAAGCTTGCTCTCTGGTGGAAATGCTTGCCTTGCTTCTGGCTCCGACAGGGCAAACTCTCCTCCTACTCAAAATGAACCTTGACCTCAATCTGCCTGGCTGGATCTGGAGGGATTGTCAGAATACTCTGTGGCACTGAAGTGTTCAAACTACCACAACCCAAAGAGAGAAAATATAACCTACTGGGAACCCTGAGTAGATATACCAGTAAAATCACTTCAGAGAAAGTGAGGCACCAGATTGCCACATGCCCCTGAGCTCAGATCCACACAGCCCCATCTCAAACTTCTGGCAGCCCTGAGGATGCCCATTGATTTCAAAATAATCACTGTAAAACACCCACTGGCTTGGAGGTAATTCCTCTATCTGCTGTGGCACCTTGCAGCACAAATACCCCAGAAGTCGCAGAACCACAGTGGACATCAGATTTTTTTTTTTTTTTTTTGCAAGAGTGGCCCAGTAGAGAAGAGTGTGTAAAAGGCAATGGAGTGTATTACAAGGGGGGAGACATGGATTTACAGTGAAAAAAAAAAAATACAAGAGGAGCAGTCATTTCCGATACATGGCACAAAACAACCATAAATTGCCTAGTCATTTCCCAGATTTACTCTCCCGGTGACTGTCTTTTGCTACAATGCTACAATGGAAAAACATTTTCTCCAATTCCAGTGCCAGATTTTAGCTTACCTATTTGCAAGGCAGGTACTGGATGTATTTGGGCTTTAAATGGCCAGAGCTGTGAATCTCATTGAGACAAAAAATTCAGTCTAGACTAGTCTGACTCACAGGATGCAGATGGTGGGTAAAACCCTGCCATTGGCCGACTATTTCAGATGGAATTCTCCTCCCCTTCCTCTATCTGTGTGTTACTGTTTTGCAAAGACACCACTGCTGCATCTTGGTCTTAGTGCTGCCCAAGATGATTGTGATTGGTTTAGAGAAATTCAAACAAACCAGGGCATTTTTCCTCTATAGCAGACTGGTAATGGGCTCAGGGCTGCCACAGCTTTAAAACAAAGTGTGGAGATAGGGCTGGTTATGACGCGAGACTAAGTCCAGACTAAACCCACAAATGTGTTAAAATGAAAACGTGGTTGGATGGAGCAGAGACTTTGTGGCGTGTCAAGCTCTCATGAGAAAATGTGGCGAGGAGCTGCGCTGTACTCACATTGTCCTCTCTGAGCTTATCGATGGTGATCTTAGCCTCCATGAGGTGGTTGTTGAGGACAATGATTTCCCGGCTGAGGGCTCTCTTTTCCTCTTCATGGTGCTGGGACTGCAGTACAGGGGGAGAGAGAATGGAACGAGGAAGAGGAGGACAATTGGATAAAAAAAAAAGGATGACAGTGGAAGACAGAGTAGATGATAAGAAAAGGGGTAGGAGGTACAGGATGAGAGGAGGAGTGTTGAGATAAAAAGAGAAAGATGAGAGAGGCAAAAGTCGGAGGAGCAACAGTGGAAAATAAGATGATAGAAGAGGGGAAGGGAAACGAGAGGAAGAGAGCCGTAAGTCACTATCAGTCTGAAGCCTGTGCCAGCAGCAGGTCTTAATTAAAAGAAGATTACACTTGCCAGAGCTCATATCAAATCAATTACTCTGGACGACACAGAGAGAGAGAGAGAGAGAGAAAGAGCGAGAGAGAGGGAGAGGAGGATGAAGCAATCATTTCATTTTCAGTGATTTCTGTCAAAGAAATGCAAGATGACTGTGCTGGAGTGACAAACATTTTTGACTTAGACAAAGTGTTTTCTTCATATTTGTTTTTTCACTTGATTTCGTAAGAAGTTTTTTTTTTATCTCTCTTTCTTTCCATTGCCTCCCTCCCTCTCTCTCATCACTCACTCAATCATTCACTCAGTCATTCACTCACACACACACATTCCAGTAATTGTCAACCGTCCGCCACACAGCACCAGCTGACAAATGATACAGCGCTGAGGCCTCGCTCGGCCTCCCGTCCTTCTCTCTCTAATCTCTCAATAGCCGTGATTGTTTTGAAATACAGGGGGTGCAAAGCCAATCTAATAGGTGGCAATTAATGTCAGTTTAAGCAATAGGCCAGCATTGATATTCAAATCCAATTCTGTTAGGGTCTCATTAATCAGCTGTCAGGACATGCAGCTCTCTGGCACTCTTTTCCCTGGCTCATTACTCTGAATTTTCTATTATATTTTACAATGCTAGTCATGTGTATGGCCATCTTAGGGCGTGTTGAAGCCCAAATCTGTCACTGTGCCCTCTGTTGAAACAACAATTCTCCCTTTGACAGCTTTCTCTATATGTTGATGTATTGATTCAAGAAGACTCCACAATTAATATTATTTTTAATAGTACTGTCCCCAATCATGACATTAACTGTTGCATTTTTACCATCCCTTCTATCCAAAAACTGCATCCCATTTCCATTCCCTAAAGTTTTTCCATTACAGCTAATCTTTGCCCTCTCATTTATCTTAGATGATGAATTGGGTGGTGGGCAGTGTGGATGGGGGAGTTACTTTCTCTGGATAAGTATTAACACAATATTAATACAAAGTGATGACAAGAACAGGCTGGAGGTCGTATCTTTTACACAGTGTATACTTACAGCAAAGAGGGTTAAAATGCAATTTCAAAGCAAAAATACTCAAAGTCGGCCTTTTTCATAAGGAATTTTCAACATGATTTTTTTTTCCTACACAAATGAAAGAAAATAAGTGCTGTATGCCATATTGCCAGCTAAAGTGACCCCGAGTGAGTTGTAAGAGTGAAATCAGTGGTGTGCGCTTTCAAAATAAACTATGATGTCCAAGATACACAATCTCTTTTTCCATCGTAGCTGCTGAATCTGATACCCTCATATATCCAGTAATCTCTTGAATCTTCTATCACATTGACTCTTCACTTGGATGTGACTTTAGGGGAAGAATTGGAAACAGTTTATTGCACCTGTGAACTGAAATGAAGACAGGGTAGTCTTATCAGGATTAGTATGACGAACATGAGCTTGCTCTGTATTTTGGAGAGAGAGAGGAGGTCTTGTTTTAATTACAGTGTCATGACCAGGGGATGAGTCAGAGCTATGCCCACTGATTTTTGCTATCTGCTTCAGTCATACTGTACTGGACACACATGCTGTCATCAAGACACTATCAGCTGGTGCCACACACATCACAGAACAGCAGCAAGGAAAATTAATATGCAAAGCTTTTACGGTATATCACCATATCTTAAGGAGACTGATCCAGCTGAGAAAGAGCGATATTATTTTTCACAACTTGGCATTAAGGGCTTCTCTATCTGTCCATTCAAGTACATTGAAGCCTCTCAGCCTGCCTCGCTGTCTATTTTTCCATGCATGCATGATTAAATATTATAAGTCTATAAGACAATGAAAACTTTCCCCCAATTACTGGGCAGCATACAGCAGGTAACTACGACTGAATATCTGGCATTTGTATCCCAACTGAGCCAGCAAAGGCTTGATCGATCCTCTTGTTCTATTATGCAGCGGTGTAATGGAATAAAACTTAAAAAATGCTTGACTTGTTGAGCTTGTTTCAATTATTGATTTGGGAGGCTTGAGCTGTGTGAGCGGTGTATAAAATGTGAAAAAATTTGTGAGAGTATTTCTAAGAAGCACCAATTCATTTCATGCAGTATGCTGGAGAATCTCCCTTCTCACTGGACAACAAATGAAGCTGAAATCCCATGAGATGCAATTACTGAAGACTGTGGTTCACAAAGGAGAGCAGAAAACTCCACTACAGTTTGTACACTCTTCTGCTGAGGAACTTAAAAAAAAAAAAAAGAAGAAGAAGAAAAAAAAAGAAAACATAACTCATTTTTTAACCTCATTATAGGAGATTTTCAACTCAAGACTCCAGGGATGACCAGCCTCCTGTACAATTCGAAATCTCGTATGCTTGTTTTTTGGAAATGTCCAACCAAGAAATCCTAACTTAAACCTTTCATGGTCCGCAAGTGAACACAATTTGCAACTTTTTCTCTCTTTTGAAGGTATTTCCCTTAAACCACATTCCCAGAACGTAGGCAGAAGAGCAGGATCTCTTGCAAACCCGTATTGATTAATGTCCAGTTCCAATCCTCATGAGCTACTTAGCATAAATTAAAACACTGAAGTTTTCCAACTTGAATCATCTCTCCATGTAAAACAGCAGTGGAAGTGAAGATTGCATGCATTGGCTGTTTTACTGCTCCACAGAGAAAACGGGATTAAACAAAAATGTTTACCACATCTGTTGGGTTCGACTCTGATGTTGCCCTCCCAAGTGTAATTTTCACTTTTCATTAAAGAGCTTTGACTAATGACTGTGCTGCAAATGGCACTAACAACTGTGAACGTGCTTAAATGCTGCTCATGAAAAAGTACAGAATGACACACACACAGATAGGCGTGCACACACTCTCGCACTCTCTCTCTCTCTCTCTCTCACACACACGCCCACACACATGCATAATGACAACACGCTCCCCAACACATGTCCCTCAGTCTTCAGGGCTATTATCTATCTCTAACACCTTTCACACTGGTAACCATACATGAAGAAGTCATTAGCTGTTATTTGGCCATCTTTTAGGGAGTTTGTGATTTCAAAACAACAATAATAAATGCTTCAGGGCCTCAGGTCACTATAATTACTCTGCTCACTGGTGGTGTCACTGGGAAGCAAGCCAGCTGCACATCCCTCACAGAACAAAGACAATTTGTTACCTCTATAACTCTATAACTCTCTATTCTAAAGCTTAGTGCACCTTACTTTTACTGTTGTGTTTCATTAGTTAGACTACTTTATGAAATTTTTCTTTTAAATTTAGATATCACCTGCAAAACAATGATTGGTATGATATTGTCTCATGTCATGTCTGATTAACTATATAGCTGAAGTGAATTGATCCTAAATCAACTATTATTGGTCAGGTAAATGTTTATTTGTCGATGCTGAGGTTAGAATGATCTGAGGTGTGACCCCTGGGACTGCACTGAGCCTCTGTGTTTCAGCACCATGGATAAATCTGATTAGAGTTAATACATCTTGATAAAAATGCACACCATATAGGAGGAAATACCATACCGCTACTTGGAGAGAACCTCAGAGCACTGCAGGTGGAGAGCGCTGTGGTTTCCTGGATTATGGATATTTAATAGACAGGCAGCTGTTTTACCCAGCACCAGAGCGTGCTGGGTTGGATATGCTACAGAGTAAAACGGGGGCGACCCGAGGCAGCTGCACTGTCACTTTTCTTGTTCACTTTCATCACCCCGGATTTCACATTCACCTCTGGGTCATGCCAGCTGTAGAAGCTCTCTGATGACTCCCCTGTCATGAGGTGCATCAGTGAGGGCGGCGAAGAGGAGGATGGGGAATAACTTTGGTGGTTGTTGCAGAGAAAACCAACTGATACTCAATACCAGTAAGACAAAGGAACTGGCTGTGGGCCTCCAACATGGCAACTTGACTGGACACTGATACCAGGGTGAGGAGGTGCAGATGGTGGAGTCCGATAAGCACCTGAGGGTTCACATCAATAACAAACAGCAATGGACTGACCACAGTGACCCATGAGAGTGGGCGGGGTCGACTGTTCTCCTTGAGTATGCTCAGGTCTTTCAAAACACTGTGTGATAAGCATGTTCTACTGTGCTGTCCAGGAGAAAATGAACAATCTGCTGTGTCTTTTGTGTTTGTATTCTATCTCTATTGTTTTTATTGCTGTCATTGTCTTCTGTTATTTTTGTGGAGATCAATAAAAAGAGACCCTTTGATGGGTGACCCTGCACTTTGACCTCACAGTGGAAAAGGGGCAAGCAAAAACAGCTATTTCCATATGCAGATCAATAAAATATCTCAGCGAATACAAAGTAATTGTTTTCAGCACCATGGAGAGCTCCTTACTTGCAGCATAGCACTTTGAATGGTGCTCATGCACAATGCTACACAAAGAAACTGTATTTCTTCATCTTCCACTTGTGTCTTAGTATTTTTTAATGTATCCTATTACTACTTGCAGCTTCAGTGACCCAAACATCCCCCACAGGGGATCATTAATGTTTCGTGTAATCTAATGCAATCTAACAGTGGGCCCCAAAAGTCTGGCTCCACTTCCAAAAACATTTTTGTTTTACCTTTTATGAAAAATTAATATATTTTTTTAGCCATGCTCAGGAGGTTCAGTCATTGTCTAGTAACCTTGCTGGTTCAATCCCTGCTGTAATTTGGCACTTTGCATGGCAGCCACAGCCATCAATGTGTGAATGAGGGCATGAATGGGTGAATATGAGGTGTACATTGTAAAGTGCTTTGACTAATTGCTCAACCCGAAAATCACTCAAACAAGTCTCAGTCTCAACAGGATTTCACTTTTTTTCCCACTAATACTCTGTAAGTAAAAACAAAAAGAATATTCGTATTTACTGAAAGTCCAGTGATTTCTCAGTATTTGGTGTGCTCGCTGTTTGCCACAGCTTGCACTCCATCAGAAATTGATTCTACAAGCTTCTACATAATTTGAGAACTCACATTATTCCACTGCTCTGTTGAAGCATCCCACCGAGAGTCTTGTGATGTCGCAAAATGTTTTGTCTTTTCCCTTTTCAAATATTTCCAGAGATTTTCAGGAGGGTTCAGATCTGGTGACTCTGGAGGCAAAGCCATGCAAGTCAGCAATCCTCACTCTTCTTTAGACTTCAAATAGGCCTGGCATTGCTTCAGTGGATATTCGGGGTCATTGTCCTGCTGGAAAATTAATCCTATTCCGAGTCAGAGAGGATAGCATGCGTCTGCAGAATAGAGTGGTACTTCTCTACCGTCAATATGTAGCTGCAGCTGATCCTGTTCAGATCATAAAACATCCGCACACCCGAATGTTTCCATCACCATGTCTGACTGTAGGTTTTATTTTCTGTTTCACTGACGTCCCATGTGGCTCCTCTCTCCTCTCATAAGCTCTCCAATTTCAACTATAAATTTCAAACTTTGACTCATCTGTAGACAAGACTTGCTTCCAGTCTTCAGCAGTGACCTTTTGGCACAATGTTGTTTGGCCCACGCTACATGTTTAGACTTTTTTTGTAGTTAAAGAAGTGTTGACTGTAAACTGGCACTCTTCCATTAACGCCACACTTTACCAGTTATCTTTTGACAGCACTTTCACTATCTGGAGTAAGGCGTTCAGCTGGCTTTTTATTTTTGCCTTGTGAAGATGTTCACTTGATATACTGGTCCTCAAATGGTGTGGTTATTTCGGGTCTGCCTCATCTTGTTTTGGATAAAAATGATTTTGACTTTTGAAAATATCTCTAGTGTGTATTGTGCTGTGAGCTGGGATAGCTGTTCAGCATTCAGGGGAACAATTTTGCCCTGAATTGCTTCACTGAGATGTTTTAACAGTGTCATCAGCATCTGGAAAATCTTTTTCAAGTGTTAAAGTATAGCTTTAGAGGACCATATTTACTCAGTACTTGGTCTCACCAAGCCCAAAACAATTTTGTATTAGGTGCATACATGTGTTAATAGTTTTTATGAAATAAATGGTGTGATGAAAACCTTTATGTTCATATACTGTAAATTTAACTTTTATTCAAGAATTTCTCAAAGCAAAAAAATAATTTGTATCGGTTCTGAAAGACAAATCAACTGAATGAAAAAAAATGTTTTAGCTTCTAATAAATGCTGAAAACAAAGCTCTTTGGTTCAGACCACTGTACTTGATTACAGCTGCATGCAAATATTTATTTTATGCCTGCAGCAGCACTATCTTGGAGGATGCGCCAAGATTAATCTGAACCCTCACTGAACCTTCTCACAGGCACTGAACCGCAACTATAGTCCAGAGCAAAATTATACTTCAGAAAAGCTGGTTTTAGGCAAAAGCAGATATTCATCCAACCATACAAATCCCAACAGCTTCATCTCTAGTGCTGTAAATCAAACTGCAGATCAGAATGTAGTCAGTCTCCTCTTGATCCACACTGAATACGACTACTCCAGTGTCACCACACTCTACTGCACCTCTCCCAGATCTTCCAGGTGTTAATCTCTCACTTTGTTGCTTATGAAACAATTTTATTCTTCTCTGTTTTCCAGTTGACCTTGCCAGCTCAAGCCTCTCAGAACTTTTAATTACGTGTCTGATTTGATTGGAGCTGCCTTTGTCACTGACTGCCTGCCTTGGCTGTCTTCCACAAAGGAACATATTTTCCCCTTGAAATGCCATTGCATGACATGACATCAAAAGAAATGGCAATCCCAATGAGGCATTCCTCTGGAAAGAAAGAAAAAAAATCTCATACTGTCTCCTGCCATGAAGACCGATTTGCTACACCAAGGCTCTCTGCTCGACAGACAAACCCTTTGAAAAGCCAGCAGTTTTCAAAATCATTTCGCATGACTGGAATACATTATTGACGTGTGTGTGCGCGCGCGCGTGTGTGTGTGTGAAAGGAATGATCCATGATGTGATGACGTTTCAGGCTCTCCATCTATTCAATGTATTACAAAGCAAGAAAGATTACATTAGAATATCACAAATAATAAGCTACAAGTACTGCAAGACAGGAACTATTATAAATGGCTGTATTCCAAACATAAAGTATTTTACGTCTGTGTTGAATTATGCCACTTTTCAAGCCCTATTTGTTCACAATCATCCAAAATCCATTCTACAAAGCCTCATAAGCTCTCATCTCCCACAAATCATGAATTCGCCATACAACACCATTTTCACTTGCCCAGAATTTTTACATGAACCACGTGAAGCAGACAAAAATGTCCAAAGTAAGAATGGACAGCACAGTGTTACAGATAAATCAGCTGACCAATAGACACATTAGCTATGTAGCAAGCCAAGGGTCAATAATCTAGCAACTACCTGCTAGTTCAGTAATAATTTCACACAGTCCTCTTCCATTAGCGTGAGTACTAGGGAGACAAGCCCCCTGGATCAAACTTGTGATGAGATTAGAATCCAGTTTAATCAAGATAAGTCCTAAGCATGGACCTCGCGGCAGAGCCGGCTCGTCTCCTACAGCGATGCTGCCTGATAACGTCCAAAGTGGAGGGGATGAGGGCTAAAGCGCTTGGGGACCTCTCAGCCTGATACGATTGGACGGCTACTGCCAGGGTGGCCGGAGCATCAGTTGGCTATAATAGTTTTCTAACAAGGTTGCATGGCAGGTAAGACCAATCACTTTGGACATTGATTGTGCTCCCTGTCTTTGATCATGTAATTGCTTTGAGAGAGAGGTGAGAGTGGTTCTGCTGCTAAACGGGCGTGTTCAAATCGATTATACTAGATTTCTCATTTCTTAGACCAGGCCACATTGTGGACGGGAAGAGTGAGAGAGAGAGAGGGAGAGAGAGAGATAGAGACAGAGGGAGAGAGAGTCATCACCATTATATTATCTGTTGGGGTTATTAGACCATATTCTATCATCATGCCATTTAGTATTATCACCGTATTTGAGAATGTAAAGCTTGTGTGTGTATTGATATTTTGTCTCACATCCTCTGGCTCAGCCTCAGACTGCAGCCTGGCGCTTTTCCAGCTACATTTAAACAGAGGCCAAGCATTTCAGCGTGGCTTCACACACATAATAAGATCACTGATTTATGTTTGCGTACATGGATGCATTTTTTGTGTGCAGATATACACACATGTATATCTGTGTGTGTGTGTGTGTGTGTGTGTGTGTGTGTGTGTGTGTGTGTGTGTTTGTGTGTTGGAGTGCATGTCTGCCTATAAGGATATAAATGTAAATATATATATAAAAAACATAAATATAATATAAACCAAAAAGTCTGATCTGTCCCTTTGACATGTACTGTTTCTGATTGTTCCCAACATGTCTATACTGCGATGCTTTTCAAGAATCCTTTTTGTAATACCCTTTTCCTCTTTGGAACTGACTGAAAAAGATTAAAAAAAAAAAAAAAAAAACTCACAAATGCACAAGATACACAGGGCAGAGCAGAAACAATTACTGTCAAGACGATTTTGGGAAGTAGGGACTGTATAATGGTAATATGGGTTTGAGCAATACAGTGACTGCTTCGCTCTCCCTTTCTTCAAATGGTGTAATCTAAGAGAGAAAGAGAAAGAGGGCTTTGTAGAAAAGCAAGGCAATCAAATGAAATTGTAAGTAATGGTTTCCTAGAAACTTCAGTACAATACTTTCAGCCCTCAAATAAATTATTTCAGGTAAAGCGATCCGTGCAACTGTGTGTGTGTGTGTGTGTGTGTGTGTGTGCATGCAAGCCACCCTCCATTTGTCCAAGTGCGCACTGGTGTTGTTCACAAACCTCCATAACCCTCATACATCTTCAATGAGAGCCTCGGTGGGAGCATTGTGATACTTACAGTGGCCATTAGGATTCTATAGCCACTGATAATGCCAATACAAGATGATATCAGCAACATAAACTCCCCTCCCCTCATTGGTCAGGAGATGTAAGAGAGGCAGAGGATGTGGGAAAAAGGGAACATGTGATGGTAGGAAGTGGAGGTGATTGTGCTGCGTAGTAGTAATATGATGTAATGCTGTGCAACTGAGGGGATTCGTACAGGATGCGCTGGGAAGTGTTAACGAATGGCCCACTAAAGCAGGACAGGGGCTCAACTTGGTGCCAGGGGTTTAATTAATTAGAGTTTTGAGGCTGTACGAGCAACAGCAGAAGCCGAAAACTGAGAGAAGTGGACCTGCGTCTGCAAATTTGCCGATTCAAATCCTGGGATGGAGAAAAGACGGAGAAAACACGTGCACTATGTGATTTTATCTGACCATTAGATGATATCAAGAGCAGCAGCGACTTTGTATTTTAACCACAAATGGGAAGGAACTAGATGGTTCACTCAATGGCTGTTGACTACCATCAACATTTTTGGAAAAATTAAGTAAATCTCAGCACTGAAACTTAACTGAGCTAGACGTTTTTTTTTTTTTCTCTACCAGTTAAAGCATGTGTGATGAATGATCTTAGCAATGCTGTGGCATGTTTAACTCAAAATGTCATTCTGTTGATCATTTTAACACAATTTTTAAAGTCCTCTGGGTGTGATTTGATGACGCAGGCCTATTTTTTTTTTTACATAAAATGGCTGCTTTGATAGAAAAATTTTGGTGCAAAACTGTCTTCTGTGTCATATATGAAAGAGAAATGGACCTGCTTTTCTTGATAACAATGCACAATATGTATATAAAATTACCTGTTATTAATTTAATATAAATTTTGCATTAAGTATGAATGGCTAATATCAACTTTGTACATGAGGGTCACTATGGGTGGCAGCTAACTTGTTGAGGACATTGCCTCTCATTCATTTTGATCTTAGCTACACCTCCTCCCTCTGCCTGAATCCTCTTTAATTCAACTTTTTGTAAGCCACTCTTCTCTCACTTGTCTCTCCCTCCATAGAAAAAAAGTATATGTAACTGCAGCACAGAGGCCAGCCTTGGACAAACTTTGCTAAGTTGAGCTAAAATAACTTATTTTGTATGTCCTTTTCATTTTAGCGGCACCATTTCCCTCAGTCATTGTGTTCACTTGCTTCATGGATTCTGTGAATTTTGAGGAATGGGATAAGGAGAGCGCTTCTTTCAAACAGCAGGGGAAGCAGCGGGAGGAGCTTGAGTCTGGCATGCATTTTGGCAACAAACAGTGCACAGGAGGAGAAAACGGCTGAAAACAGCAACATGGCTGGTCCACATGAGTTGATATCTTTACAAATCTCCCCAAAGCACACATTAGCTTCAGGATTGATAATAGATTGTGAAATCACACAATGCAGGTTTAAAGGAGATTATAGCGCAATGCCTACTGTTTACGTCTAGAGGAAATGTCCCCCTATCGTTTGGCAACTCATGTTTTATGTAATTAGACTTAACATACTTTTTTCATTGTTTTTATAATACAGATTTTTTCTTAAATTGAACTGCTCTCCCAGTGACCAAGGACACCTTACATAACTAGATATGGACATGACGATAAAGTTTGTGACATGTTTGGAAGGCACTTCGGCGATACAACAGAAACATGGACAAAGCTAAGTACCGTGTTACTCTGTTTAACACCGGTGTGATAATTCAGATACTTATTTAGGATCAAAGCTGTACACCGTTCAGCAAGTGTCTCTTACCGTCCTGTGCATCTTGTCCTCCAAATCCTGGTTGATCCTTTGAAGAGCTGCATAGCTACTCTGGATCCTACAAGGAAAAAAAAAGAAAAAAGTGATGATTCCCTGTGAAAATGCTGTGAAATCAAATCACATAGTATAATGACTAAGAGTGTCATAGTGTACATGAACCTGAATAAGCATTAGTAATCTCTGAGAAAAAGATATAAATAAAACAGGGCACTGACTTAGAGTCTGAGAGGGGATTTGCAGGTTATTTTAAGTGTTGACTCAGATCTGAAGATCATTGAGGAGATAAATCTGGTGCGCTAAAACAGATTTAAAGGGTTTTGATATGCTTAAGCCCCACAAGGACTAAAGAAGAATAACTAAAGAAGAACTCAAAAAGCATATAATGTGATCATAGAAAATTTGAATTTAAGGGCCCTTTGTCTTTTCTCTTTTATGTTAAAAAAAATAAATAAATAAAACACTGAACATGCAACATCAGTGCTGTGGCGCTAGTTTGTGACTCATCGCTGAACAAAGCTGAAGAGGCTTCTAATATTTTATACCTCTTTTAACCGCTCCTGATGGGCAGCTTAGCACCTTGCATGACAGCCTCGACCATCAGTGTGTGAAAGTGTGTGAGTGGGTGAATGTGAGGCATACAGTGGAAGCACAACAGAAATAGTGTCCATTTGCTATTTAGGTAGATTTCTTTCTTTCTTGTGAGGGTCTGACAAAACATTTTTGCATGCAAAATTATGCTCGACTGAGCTACTGGCACTCAGTTTTGGTGTGCTCACTTTTGTTGTTATCTGTGTCTTTGTGTGCATGTGAGTGGCTGTGTGTGTGCATGCATGAGTGGGTGGGATGCTACTCTATTTTTTAAAATGATTAAATCCTCTTAAAATTTCCTTCCCTGCTTTCCTACTCCTTTTACTTCTCCATTCTCTCTCCTCCTTCCTCCATGATTGCTCTCTCAGGTAGACTTCCAATGCATTAGTGAGCTTAATGGAATGAGCTGTTCTTGCGCCTCGACTTGCTATTTGTTAAATTATTACAGGCATTCTGTCTTCTCGGCTCTCAGTTCAGTGTGGCATTATCACTCTTCTCAGGCCTCAGAGGGTGTGGATAAAGTCTGGCGTTTATGGTCCCATTAACCAGACAGATATGGAGAGAACACAGTGGATACATAAAAAACCAATCATAAAACAAAGACCTGAGAGAAATATGAGGCAGGTAGAATAGGTGTGAAATGAAAATAAAGAGGTTGCATTGAGTGTGGCTCTCCTTGGTGGTCTATCAGATTTACACTCATGCAACATTCATGTGCATGTGGGATGTGCTTTCTCCGGGCTGTGAAATCAGACACTCAGCTTGCGCGTTCATGTGCTTTATTGTCGGAAATAAAAGCAAACATGGAGGTGATGCAGCATCTGATTTATGCCTGGCTGCTCATTTGTTTCAGTAAACATCCACAAAGCTGTTACTGCCAGCTGCACGAGAACAAGGAGAGGAATGCATAAAGCGGTTTATCAAGTTTTAAGTTAGCAGTTATCAGAAAGTTACTACTCTGCCGCGTGTGGCGAGCCATGTTGGCTAAAGCAGCAACATCACGTCACAATACGGCCAATGGAGGCTTTGCTGTTGTGTGTAACAAAAAGTGAAATATTCAGGTGATGATTGTTTTAGTGTAACTGTAGATCAATTCAGTAGAATTATAAGGTCGATTTATTTAATTATATATATATATATATATATATATATGTATATATATATATATATATACTGTGTATATATACAGTATATATATATATACTGTGTTCCTGTGACATAAAAATAAGAATAATGTCCATACATCTGTTATTAAAAAACAAACCTACAGTGTAATCTGATGGTATGTGTTTAGTAAATAATATCCAAATGATGTTAATGGTCAAGCTGCTGTTAATCTTATTCAGACACACTTTACTAACATTTCAAAACATTAACAATGCTGGCATTAGTGTTGACATTAATGCTAGCCACATACATAAACCATTAGCAATATTTTGTTCCCTCAACATATAAAGAAGAACAATGAGAATAATGTCTATGTCCTGTGGCATATTAACAAAAATGCATAATCTGGTGATATATGTGATATATGATATATGTCCAATACTGGAAAAGGTATCTAAAAATTGTGCTTAAAAAAAGAGAATCGATTAAGTGAAGAAGGCCGTGGGAACATACTGTAGAAATGGTCATCCCTGGTTAAAGCCTTACACACACATAGAAATACATTTATTTTCTGAAATCTGATTTATGCCTCAAATACCAGGAAACTGTGAAAAAGTAAATTGCATCAATGGGAGTTGTTCCAGAATACCAGATACTAGGCTATGATTAGATAGCTGACACACCGACAAACACAAAATCAATAATATAATAGTGCAAACTGTTAGTAGTGAAATGTTCAGGTACTGGTCAAATCCATACGAAGTAAAGATGGCCATGTATAAAACCGATTTAGTAATGCTTTTATTACTATAAATCTCTTTTCATGAAACATCTTACTCCAACTTCACTGCTCCACAGGTTCAAGTCATATTTCTGGTGCAAGACGCCAATGCATGCCCACATACACACACACACACACATGTCACACACACCTGCGTAGTTTTTCTGTAAATTTCTCCAGCTCCTCCTGGGCGCGGCGCAGCTCTGTCTCCAGGTACTGGCGGGTGGAGTCAAACTCGGTCTCCACCATCTCTAGTTTGTGGGTGGTGTACGACAGGCGCTTGCGGAGGTCGTCCTTGTGGTCGTGGAAAGAACTGGACCAGCAGCAGAGCCAGTTTAGACGAGGATTCAGAAAGACACAGTCACCACACTGACACACTTTCTTTTGCTATCAAAGTTTCTCAGATTCAATAGAGTAGAAAGAGGCAGAGAGGGAGGGAAAGAGAGAGGAAGAGAGAGGAAGAAGAGAGGGAGAGAGCAGTGGAGCAGAAAGTATGTGAGTGTGTGCATGTGGGAGAAAAAGTGAGAGCACGAGTGGAGGAAAGAGAGGGAGAGGGACGAGGTGTAGCTGGAGTGTGATTCAGTGTGGAGTGGCGAAGGTCTGGTCTCAGGCAGGGGGAAAGGCAGTCAGGCCGATGGAGGAGAGGAGATGGATGAAGGAGGAATACTAATCATTTCCCATTCATAGGCAGGGAGCCTAGCTGGGAAAGGAGCTCCCATTGCGGTAATGGTGAATTCCATTATGCCCTTCTCTGTCGAATTCCTGAAAGAAGAGAGAGGGCTTTTTCCCCTGGACATAGCTCCACGGGTGATTCTTGTACGTTGTGGTAAAAATACAGCATGAACCTGGGCTTTCTGTGTGTGTGTGTGTGTGTGCATGCAAGTGTGCGGGTGTGTTAAGTTGACAGGGTGTGAAAAAGAGAGAGAGGAGAGCGAGAGAGCGAGAGAGAGAGAGAGAGAGAGAGAGAGAGAGAGAGAGAGAGGGAGAGAGCGAGGCCAGAGTAGCACCATTTCAACCTCACAGCCACCACCGACAACAGAGAACAATGTTTCGGTCATGCATTTGATGCAGGTGTGAGTGTGGGGGATGAAAACACACTGACAGCAGTGACTGAGGGAATGGATGAGGTAATGAGAGGCTAGAGATGGGGAGCAGGAGGCAGGAGCAGCGTGCGCTCAAGGGGATTTAGCATTTTGCCAGACTGATGGATACTTGGCTCCTGGAGAGGTTCAACGCCTCTGTGCTGCCAACCACCAGGCAGCGAGTGCACTTCTAAGTTCACCTCAGCCCAGAGCCTCAATTAGGAACCTGGCAGTAAAGGAGGAGAAAATGATGTGCACAGAAAGACTTATCGACTGACTTATTTTCTGGATATGTGGGACAATGGACTACCCTGTCTATCTGTGTACTTAGCTGAATATCTCAACTAATAACATATCAATCACGTCAAAGCAGCCATCCAAAAACACACTGACAAGTGTGGCCTCTGCTGCTAGTATCCGTGGTATGTTTCCAGGCAACACGTACGCCACCGTCTTGCTGCTTTTGTCTTTCTGCTTCAGGCACTATATCTACCCAGGGAGCTGTGAGCCTTCCAAGTCCATCAATTGTGAATGAAAACAACGCAAGCCACTCATTTTTTTCCCTCTTAAAAGTTAATTTTATTTCAAGGACGAGGTACTGAGTTGTGTCCATACATGAATTGTTTATTTGGTTTGGGATTATTCACGCTAGCTTGTATGAAAGCAGTCTAGCCACAGGAAAGTCAAACACAACAATGAAAATAGGCACAACTGCAAAACTCCTGAATGTGGACTTCTGCACCTATAGCACCTATATGTTTCATGCACCAAATATTTAAAAACAGTGGAACAGACTTTTAGATAGACAGATAGATAGACAGACAGACAGACAGACAGACAGACCTACAGACAGCCAGGATGCTTGACGGTCCAAAGCTGATTCTTATTCCCTGATATTACAACAAGGCAAATTCTTGACAACCTCTCTGCTGTCTAACAGCTGCAAGTGATGCTGTAAATTACATGGCATTGCGCCAGAAAACTAAGCACATGTGTGAAAATTGCTCTGGGCCCTTATCACTAAATAATGCCAGTTTAATTAAGTCTGAGCACACAGTCATTGATTTTTCTTTTAGGGAATTAGATTTTTTGTTGGCATCCTGATATATAAGGATCGCTGTTGGTGAAATGAGCTGCAAAGCAACTTGGATCTATAATGTTGAATAAGGAATTTTTAGGATTAGTTTAGGATTATGTATGTCATTTGACACATGAAAGGGACTTGAAGATGACTGATGAAAAGGAATGAATGCCACATGAACTTTTTAATGACTTGTGGTAATGACCTTTCACTCTGTTTTCACTGGTAAAAATGAATGAAATGGATCCCACATTGGAAAGATACAATGATGAGTGAAGTGGGAATTTAAATCAATCGTCAGACTGTCTCGTCTTACCTTCTTTTTTGATGTTTGCAACCATTTCTCTGGGTTTTGAGGGCGGTTTTGCCAATATATATCTTTTTCATATTTTTCTCTCTGCCTCAGCTCTCATGTGTGTGTAGCTGCTGCTGTTGCCTCTGCTGCTGTTGCGGCTGGTCGGCAGAATGTCGAAGCCAAGTTTGAACTCTAACCACAAACCAACAGTCAAAGCTCTAAGTCTTGCCTGGGGAGGCAGATAGGAGTTGGCTATCTGTGATGACCCTGGCAAGAGAGCAGAGAAAAACAGCTTTGAAGTCCCACAGATTTAGCAGCACATTTAGTTCTGTCGACTCCAGAGGAAAACAGAGATTCTCTGTGCATTTGGAAAATGAGCCCGTTTGGTACAACGCAGCAGAGCTGGGGATCAATTAAATCAATTTGGTAAACAAACTGAAATAGTAATGCAGTACTTTGAATTGTTGCACTTCCAACTGAATGGGCAATGCACAAAGAGTTTATAATCTTTGTTGTCTCTTTTTTATTTAAAAAAAAAAAAAAAAAGCACCTCTTAAAGTTCCAAAATAAAAGACATTGAACTCTAGTTACACCACTGAAGAAGTTTACACAATGCTGAAGTCAGGCAGAAAGATTAATGCTTCCATTACTGCGCACACTGGTCACCTGAGTTGCCTTTTCATCATGTAGTTTCTCTGTTGCTGTGAACAGCTGAAAGCAGCCACTGCAAACCGCAGCAGCCTATGGAATATTGAGTTATTGACCTGCCAACCACAAAAATTATCCCTCAATAAATCAGTGTTATGATTAAATGTATGTGCATTTGTGTGTGTGTGTGTGTGTGTGTGTGTGTGTGTGTGTGTGTGTGTGTGTGTGTGTGTGCAGGTGCATGCCTGTGCTTGCTTGCATGTGTATGTGTGTGTGTGTGTGTGTGTTTCCATTTGATCTTTAATCATCTCTCCGGGAGCAAGGTCTGAACTCAGGTCTCCCGTGCCATAAGAAGTTAATATCCTGCTGTTAGCCAGCTAGCAGATGTAAATCCATATGTCTCTCTTAACACAAGTGTGTGGAATCAGTTATGCAGATATCTATGCAACACATGTATTTGTGATCAATCTCATTTTCAAAAGTAAACTTTTTTTTTTTCAAAAATATATTCTTGACAAACGCTTTACTTCAGCCAAAGACCCCGTGAATCTTTGGCAGCTATTAAGTGCAGCACAGACATTTCAGTGGGACCATATATTTGCGCTGTGTGTTTTCCTTAAGAGAAAAGTCAGTGCATAAATACAAACAGGGGTTGCCAGCAGCATGACTTTTATTGGTCCCCGCAGAGTGCCAGGGTGGCAGTTCAACGGCAAACTGGAATGAATGTTTTGTTGCCTGCCTGCACTTCTAATGGCACCACTATTTAATATTTTTTAATCTCCCTTCAACACTGGCACAGGAAACAATAGGGGTTTCTGGAAACACACTTAATATGGTTGCTATAGCTGTTTTCTTATCTGCAAGTCACAGAGGGAGAGAGAGAGAGAAAGAAGACAGAAATAGCTGCTGAATTGTGAGGAATTGTGGTTGTATAGAGTCCCTCTCTACACACACAGAGACACACACACACACACACACACACACACACAGGCACCTCCCTGCTGTGTATATGAAGTATTTCACTCTTTCTGTATCAGAATACCTCTCCCCGGGGGATAAACAGCCAAGCTTGATGCCTCAGGTGTTGCTTGGCAAGGTAAACATTATCCACAAGAAGCAACCAATCTCAGTCCTCAGAGAAGCTCATGATAGGCTTACTGCTGTTTCTGCACTGGCAGGGAGGCTTGAGACTCACAAAATGGCTAAAGATATGTAAAACAAGTTCTTCTCCACAGCTTTCCCTCATTATTATTAAGCAGCTTGTGTGGTGAGGATATAAAACATGAGTAAACTCTTGTGTTTACCTGAAGTACTTTCCACAAGTGCCACAGCTTGTCATAATTACGAGACAATGCACTCTTCAGGGAGCACAACAAATGAATGCAACACTGTAATCTACAGCCTACATCGAGTAGCTGTACTTCCCAGCCAGCCAGCCTCCTGAGATCAGCTCCTATAGCGAGGATCCAATTCCAGATAAATTGTCTTTAATGCAGCTCAACACATATTAAAGGTCACTGCCAGCCAGCATCCATCTTGGATCTACGATGGGAGTCCTTATGGCGCCCGCAGGTTGATTTAGTATCAATGAGCCATGGGAGGTGAGCAAGGTAGAGCTGCTGCCTGCTAGATATACTATTCACAGTGACCAAATGAGGACATTAAACTTTAATTGCCACAGTGCCATCTTTCCTGACATGTGCTATTAGACAGCTGCGCCTCATCCATTGTGAACAGCGCCTCTGCATCTAAATGCCGTCATAACTCACTGTCAAAAAGATGAGCTTCAAATTAGTGGTACTAATTGTTATTTTTTTTCCCACGGTATTCTCCGCCACAGCGGTTCAAACGTTACATGAGAGCCATGATGCAAGACTCCAGAAACACAAGAGTCTCCAGTGCATGCTCTCCACCACCAGCGGGCAGAAAACAACTCGGTGGATTAAGTCACCAGAGTGATGATGATGACTAGTCAACAGAATATTCTGCCTCAAGACAAGAACGGCAACTGAGGAGGGATCTGCACACTATTTATATCCCCCTTCATTTCTTTATATATCAAAAGAGACAACATTTGTGTCACACAAGCCAAGCGCTAGTAGGTAATACGAAGAAGTCTTTGGCCTTGCAATTTAAAAAGTGAAGCATTTGGTCTCAGTTCTTATAGTAAATGGCTTTGGTATCGGTCTTATTTCAGCTGTTGGTTGAAGTAGGTTGAATAGGAGTCTTTTACAGTGAATCATAATGTCAAACTTTCTTAGGTAGGATTACAGATGGATTGATTAACTCTGGTTGTGGTTGGCTTTTATCAGGAATTCAGTATCCAGTAATAACAAGGTCAGTGTTCCCTCAAGTGAGGTCAGAGACTGTCCAAGGGCAAGAAAGCTTATTCTTGAATTTACTGTATGTGGATGCAGCCTTAATGCTCCTTTCCGACACACACAAAAGAAAAAAAATCCCAGGAGGAAATTAATTCATTATGAATAGCCTCCCCCTGCTGTGCTATGACTCACCAAACTCCCTCCCCCAGCTCCCTCGTGTATCCTTAACCAGCATGTCAGTCGCAACAATAAAAGTTTTGTACGTGAGTGTGTGTGAGTGTGACTGCTTGTGACAGGCTTCAGAGGAAACAGTGAGGACTCAATCAACTCTGGCAATCTGAAGGCAGGTTTCACAGCGCTCCTGATCACATCAGGGGGCCACAGCAGGAGCCACCGCGGGGAATCCTTTCCACATTATGTTATTGTGCGTGCGTGAGTGTGTTACACTGTTTTGAGCTTTTGTGTGCGCGGCTAGAGGGTGGGGAAGGTGTTTGTGCGGATTGTGTGTGTTTGACGGGGGGTTCTTTACCAATAAAACAAAATAAAACAAACAAAAAAACAAGCTGTAGTCAATGGCAGGTTTGTTTGTGTCTTTACATGACAGTCCACAATAAGTGAGTCAGTGTCATCTCAGCATCAAGCCTCTACAAACTATGCAATGACATAATAAGCACCCTGCACTGATGGACAATCTCCATGCGGCTGAGCTGAACTAAACAACAGAGAGTAGCAGGCTGCAGATGATGCCTTTCACCTTTAAATGGAGTGTAAATAGCGCTCCCATCTCTAATTCACTCCTGCCAAGGCACATGGCATGGTACTGAGAGCTCAGGGCCCCACACACTCCAGATTAAACCTACTTTGTCATGCTGTGTAGTCAGCAATATATCTTTGGTGCTTGACCTGATTGGTCAATCATGACAAAAGCCAAACAGCGGGTTTGATTTTCAGCGGTCGTGGCACTTCATTTCCCTGGTCACTTATATTCCAGCGTCAGCATTTCTTCCTTCTTTTCCTTAGTGCATAAAAAACAATTACAATTGATTATTGGACCTTCAAAATGAAGTAGAATCTATACTGGTAGCCATGTTTTCTTCTCGTTTCCATCACACATACTTTACAGATAATTGGCAGACGTATCACAGCTTGTTAAGGCAGCAGCTATGGCTTGGCGATGCTGTTGTTCCTATAAAAATGTTGCCTGGGGAATACCACATCTGTGATAATGCCAATCTAAATGCAGTGAATAATCTGAAGTAGTGAGGAGCTTTAACATTCAAATTGCTTATTTGTTTGATTTGTAAGCATTCTGCTGACAGCGATGAGCGTCGCAGGCTGGAACTCGTGGAATAGACAAATTATACTTAAAGATAAGAGAACTTCAGTCAGAAATAAAGAACAGCAAATTGATATGAAATCCACTGGATGCACAACAGGGAAATTCCCAGCACATGTGCCCTTGTACAACATTTTTTTTCAGGACTAGAATAATGTGTATAGTAAAATATTAATGCCAAAATTAAGAAAAAAAAAAAACACATTTACACATTTATAAACCTTTTACAGTTTTTCAACATTTATAATGCATCATAAAGTATTTATAACATATAAATGTATCATATTTTGTGTAAATAAGCCGAGCTGTGTTATTGTAAATTGATAACTATGCCAATTCTTTTCACATATTTAGAAGTGGTGGTGTGATCTTCTAAATACTCAGAAAAATATTTCTTGTAAATGATCAAGCCCTTACAACAGGTCATCAGCTGATAAGTAATATGTTTTTCTTGACAGCCAGTCTTAACCACTTTGATTCTCTTTAATGGACACATTAATCAGCGCTACAAGACTAATTAAAATAACGAATGAAATTGATTCAAACGTGCAGCTTCCATTTATAACTAAAAGCGTAATTGCAAGCATTTACTGTCGGCACAGAGCATATTTACCTTTCCCTACAATACCATTGTCATTTTTTCTGCCCTGCTCAACACCTGTGATGATTTAAAGTTAACGTATAAATAAGTTATGATAAGTGTGTAGTACAGACTGAGAGACTGAAAACAGAAAAGGAGATGCTGTGACAAAGGTCTAAGGCCAGTCTCAACTTCACATTGTGATTGATTTGTACACACCTCAGCCAACTTGAGCCACCAGGACACCAGTTTCACTTTTGCCTTCGACAAAAGCACAGAGGCTGAGGTTTTCAATTGCTGGTCCTCAAGACCGGCGTCTTGCAGGATTTTGTTGTTCATGTGGTTCGTTAACTCTCTGGAAGGAACAAAAACCTGCAGGACACCGGGACCTGACCAGAATTGAGTACCTAGGGACAGAAGTTATAACACTGCACTCTGTGAAACATGTTCCAGTTTGCAGGCTTATCCTGCATGTTTCTTTATGGATTAAGGGTATAAAAAATTAAAAAAAAAATGTTGCATGGTCTATTATAGATCTCCAAAGCTCAGAAAAGGTCAGGCCTCGACTGAACAGATATCAGAAAATTTCAATATCTGCAAAACATTCATATCAATAACTGGAACCATGTTATAGAATATCTATCAAATCACAAAGCATTAGCTCAAAGTCATTAGTTAAAATCAGACTCAAGTTAACTATTCCCATTGTTGTTTACTTTCCAGTCAAACTGAATGTCTGCCACCACTGACAAACAAAGAAACAAATAACTAAATAATCCAGCCTACATTTCTGATGGTCTGCACTATGCTCCTAAAAATTAAAATTAACATGTGTTGCCTTAATGGAGTTCTTTCAATTGTCAGGATTACCACAAATACAAAATACACCAGGTTCGGTCACACACAAATTCAGCACTTCATCATCTAAGGACATTATTGTGAGATCTCTTTTTTCTTGTCATCTCTTTAAACTTTTATGTTCATTTTTACTATAGTAGCCCCGTAATAAAAGACTGATAGTAAAAAAGTGAAGTCGGATCTGCTAAAGTTCAGCAGCATAATGTTTTATTTAACAAAGACGTGATGTTTTAACATACCTGGACAGGTATTGATGAAGGTTAGCATATTTTAGTGCCTCCTCTCTCTCTCTCTCTCTCTCTCTCTCTCTCTCTCTCTCTCTCTCTCTCTCTCTCTCTCTCTCTCTCTCTCTCTGTTGAAGTAGCTTCACAGTTCATTCACATCTGCTCAAACAAGCTCCAACGGTGAGCGAGGGAGACAGAGAAAAGACATAGAGGTGGTGGGCAGAAAGGATGAGTCACACAATTTGTGCATTACCACTTAAAGTGTGTTAGACTGTTGTCTGCGTTTGGATTTCTCTATTTCTCTATTGTAGAAAAAAATTCCTGTGATAGAGAGCGAGTTCAGTCCTCACTGAGGTTGCCACGACAACACAGTCGTGACATACCTGCACTCCCAACCCGGCCAAGAACAAAGAGAAACAGTCGCCTCGCTCTATTGTAAATCGTCACCAATAAGTAAGCACTGTGGTGTTTTATATGAAAGGCCTGAACTGTGATGGCACCATGGTGCTCCTGTTGAAATGCAGTTGCCCACAGCTGGCCTTATTTACACAGTGATTTAACAGATTTGACACATTTTCCTTCATAAACTTTTTTTCTGGCTGAGCTTTTGCTACCAAGATCGACAGCATGTGATGGCTGAATACAAAATGTGGTCTGTAAAAGGCTTATTGGCTTTTTGGATTTTCAGTTACAATGTGTTAATTAAGAAAGTCCCAGACAGCTTAGTGTCTAGCTAGCAGTAAAACTAAGATCTCCACAATGTAAATTTTACGGTAACTAAGAAAAACAGTCTTGTGTCCCCTTGGAGGACAGTGCCCTTTTGAGTTTATCCAATGGGCTTTGACATAAGACCAATGTTTGTAGTATTTATTTCAACCCGTAGAGGAGCATACAATCCTTTAACTGAAGTTAAAACTCCAAAATTGGAGGATAATTCCAAGAAATCGATGGTCAAATAAACTGATTATTAGAACAATTCATAAAATTCATTGATAACCAAATTATGACCCTGAATTTAAGGGATAACCAGAGAAATCTTGTACGTTTCAGTTTATAGGTGCCTGTCCACCCTGAGCACAGCATAGCACAGCGCAGAAAGGTACAAAGGGCCATGCAGGCCAAATTTAGCCTTTGAAGAAAGAATCCTGTGCTTTTCACCTTCAAGCATTTTCTCTTTATCATCACAACCCAGCTTGAACATCTGGAAATCCACCATGCATTACACTGGAGGATGGCTAGCCGGGGATGCAAGGGGTTTGTGGGACCGTGTGCACGAAGGCTGCACATGGAGCCACACGTCCAGCCCTGCAGGCTGTACAGGAGCATTCAATGAGGTGTAATTGGCACAATAGTTACACAGTTTGTTTGACAAAGAGCTTGTGAGGGTGCAGCGTGTGTGTATTTGTGGATTCATCTATGTGTGTATGTTGTATGTACTATATGTGCTTAACAATGTTTGTCCCACACAAACAATGGGCTCTCCTGCCAGCCTTTTCATCAGGTTATAGCAGACAGCAGAGTCTGTATCAACATCCTGCTGTTGATATAAAACAAGCAAGCAGTCCCTGAACTATGACCAGGAGCACAGCTAATGCCTTAACTGCAAGAACAAATTGCTTCATTAATTCACCCGCACTAAAATACTCATTCTGTTGACACACTTAGGCCAAGTTAGAAATTCTGGCTTGTAGAAACATTTGCTGCTCTTCTATATTTTATACTTGACACACTGGAATGCCACTCACACTAGTTTGGTAGTTATCAACCCAGGCCATATTAAAATGTTGATATCACATCATTTACAAGCTTACACCGCACACCGCACAACTGTGTGTGTCAACATCAGTATTCTACATGCAGGAACATTCAGAGCTTCTTCCAGCTGTTAGCACTGACACCAGGAGCGCCACGTGGTTGCAGGTCAGAAATTTACAAGAAAGAAATTCTGATTTTCGAGTTCACGTGAACGCAGCATTAGGTCCCAAAATGGTAGACTGGGTTTGACGTTCACAAAATGCAGAATAATACTTGTTAGAAAGCAATCGTATTTTAAGTAGACAATTTGAAAACATATTTCACTGTGCTGTGAGTTTCCCCAATTTCAAGAAAGAAAGTTATGAAGGTTTTTGAGGTCAAACACGAGTGTCTTGTTGGATTATGTTGAAGACTAACAGGAAGCTGCAGCAGTGTGGCAACTTTCACTGAAGTTTCACTAAAGCTAGTGGTGAGGTTGTGCAACATATCGCTCTAAATTATAAGTATCAACATTTTTTGGTTGAAAGATACTGGCTGTAATGCCCAGTGTTTGTACAGGGAGGACACTGAAGCTCAAGCTCAGCCTGTTGTTGATGTGTCTCAGCTGTCCCGTCCTGTTGGCTCTGACAGAGCAGCATAAACATCCTGTGGCACAGGCATGTTTCTAATGGTCCAGGGACTGAATAGGGTGGTGGAGGGTTGCAGAGATACAATGACTGGTGCTTCATAGGGTCTAAATCAGAAAACAGCACACATGCATGACTGGATTCACACACCAGCTGCACATCAGTGTGCACACATCACTGATAGACACTCACCAACACGCACACCCAACCCCTTGAGGACACTCCAAGTCGGATCCCACTTCAACCACTTCCAGATGCTCCAGTAGTCCACCCTAACATGGTTTTTCCATAAATCTAACATCTCACCATCTTGGAAATAATTAGACAGAAGAACAAGGGAGGTGGTAAAGTGCTACGGGCTAACCTGAAGGGAGTATTCGTATAGCATCTGCTTTTGGATGCTCCAGTACGTGCCCAGCTTAGGGAAGGATGAGAAATGAACAAACAAAGCATCTTCAGGCGTATTCCTCAAAGTCTGACTGAAGTAGAGGGAGGTGGTGATGTCTCCCAGGGACTGGTGCTGGAGGCAAAGTGGATCATGGGTAGATACAGCTGATGAAGGTAAGCTGAAACATTTGTAGTAACCTAATTATAAGTCACAGCAAGTGGAGTGAAGCCAGTGCAGCTTTTTTTCCCTCCACACTTTCAATTGCATTTACTAAGCAGATTATTGAGCTGTAATTGGTGGTTCATTAATCTCCCTTTCCTCGGTTCATTGAACAATGGACTTAACTGTATATTGAATCTTAAATATAAACGCTTTTTTATTGTAATGCGGCTAAATTGTAATTTGATATGGTCTTTTATAAATCAAAAGAAACTTTAATAACTATTGGATCAAGGAAATCTTCTCAGCTGTTTTTTTTCCCATAAAGTTTGAGTTTTAGAGATTAGGGATTAGTTATTGTTGTTCTTGCTTATATAGGCACAGTGCTACCTTTTGCAGTACTTAATATGCTCCTTTGGGTGGTACCATTTCAGGTTTGAGTTTCAGTTTGACACGGTCGGTGTTAAACTCTGTTAGAGGATTGGATTTCCTCTATCTCTACTGCTAGAGCAATTGGGACGATTCTGATGTAAAATCAAACAGAGCAACAACAACATGGCAATGGCAATCTACCTTACACACACACAAACACACACACACACTATACACACTAACCCTTTAGAATAAAGTCAAACTTCAAGATTAAAGTCAAAATTTTGAGAATGAGTTAAGTTTCTCAGAGTAAACTTAAAGTGACAGTCTGCGAATACAAGCAATTCTTTTTAGATTGAAGTCAAAGTTTTGAGCATAAAGTCGATGGCATGTTGAAGTAGACATTTTGAGAGTAATTGAAGTGTAATGTTTGAGGCAAAATGTTGGCAATATGGCCTCTACTGACGTGTTCAGCACAACTTCATGAGCACCTTCACCACCTTGACCAACATTTTTTTTACCATCAAACTCTTATTTCCGGGAAAATTATGTTATAAATTTGAGGAGTGTGTGTGTGTGTGTGTGTGTGTGTGTGTGTGTATTGGGGACAGGTTGTTAGGACAGCTTTTAAGATTTTGACAGCCTAATTTCTACGCACAGTTTTTATTTTGCCCTTTCATATCTGCCTTTGCCCTCTAAAATGGCAGAATATTTCTGTAGATCCAATCTTTTTTTGTTGTACCACCAAATTACTTGGCCCTATAATTAATTCATGTGACAATGAAAGCCAAGCCTCTAAATTGTCCTGCATTTTGGATAAGACAGGTTGAATAATTTTAGCAACACATCCTAACTATGTTATTCTCACACTGCTTTTTTGCTTGTTATGAGAGAAATCTTTCTTTTCAGTGGGAACAAAATGAATTTGAATTAAAACTACATTAATTAGAGGCCAACATGAGCTAAAAAATAGCATTGCACTGCCTAAAGGGTGAGTACACATAGGGCTCAGTTTCTCTTTATTCATAGGCTGGATTAATTAAAAACTCTTCCCACTATACAGGAAGTTTGAAACCCACTTCAAAGACTTAAAGTTTCCCTCTGGACGGCACCTTATCCAAGGTGCTGTTTGCTTTAATTATGTAACAGGAAACGAGGATCATCTCCAAAATCAATTTCTCCCCACTACCCGCAGGTTAACACTGGAGGTTAAAGCAATTAACTCCTGGATGTAATGGTCACATTATGCTGATATGCCTCTTACAAAGCCATCTAAAGGCAGCACATGGAAAGAAACGCTCCATGATTTCCTCTCTGAACTCTAATAAAATCATCTGTCTTTTCTTCACTCAGTAAGTAAAATATAACCATTATGGATCCCCCCCTCCTCTCTTTCTCTCTTCCCCTCTCCCTCTCTCTCTCTATACAAAGTGGAGAGTTTGCTTTAATGAGAACAACTTTCTCTCTCATGATGCGCTTGTTCAGCCATAATTGCCTCTCTGTGGTATCATCTCGCCCAGTGAATGAATATGAGAGTTAATTGAGGGCTGTGAAAACATTTGGCGCCTCATTATTCTCACGCCAATAAAATCCAAATGACAGCTGAATTGTCAGTGCAAAAGCGAAAATTTACTGTAACTATATTGCCTGGACTCTAATTCCTGTGCTTTACATTAACCCTGTGACATGCTGTAGACACCACTGATGTAAACGGCTACAGTTTACTTCAAACACCCCTTCTGTTGGGAACACACTGTACAACATGTATTCAAATTCTCCACACTGTACATACTACTGAAAGCACAGTAATCTCTCCACACCCGTAATTTGTCCACACCATGTCAAAGCTATGCAACACTCCAGCTATGCAACACATGGACAGACTGGCACAACAGCTAAAGGCACATAAGAGCACTCACAAACAATCGTTAAATTCTGAAGTGTGGCAAGGCATCTATACACACTTATCTCTATCTCTGAGCACCTAGTACAAGCCAGACATGCACTTCCCCTTTGCCCATTCTCTCTTGCCTTACCGGTTATATGTTTTTCGCCTCATTTTCAGCAGATAAGATCACAATATTCATGTGACTGTGCATCCCCTCAGAGCGGCATGCATTTAGAAAAAGCCTCCTCTAATTCTGACTGGAGACAGGCTGGTAGGCAGAGAGAGAGAGAGAGAGAGAGAGAGAGAGAGAGAGAGAGAGAGAGAGGGGAGAGGGAGCTGAGAGCTGAATGAAACAGGAGGTGGTATGTGGGAAGAGGAGGGATTATGAGAGTGATGGAGCGACACAGAGAATGAAGTGAGTGAGAGAGAAGAAGGAAAAGGAGGTGTGGTGTGGTGTCAATACTGGGAGAAAGAGAGGTAAAAGTGAAAGTGGCTAACCTTGTGTCATACTGCATCTCTCCATCAGACTCCTGGTGAGAAGAGAAGAGAGAAATGAAAATGATTAGATTTATTTACCAAGCAGATTTATCTCTGGCGCTGCTGCTGCTGCCACCGCATGCTGTGGCGTGCCTTTTATCTGCTGTTTAACGAGCTCTCTGAGTGGCTACGTCTCTGCAAACAAATATATCCATTGTCTCTCACTCTCAGCACACATGCTACATCAGTATTGAAAGCATTAAGCAAGAGGGAGGAGGGGGGAAGAGAGAGAGAGGCAGACAGTGCAAGGAATGACAGATTAACAGTGTGAAAGAAAAATGCTGCGTGCTGCAGAAATGGAGAGAAAGTGCCCAAGGGTGAGAGACATAGATGTGGAAAGGAGAGAAAAAGAGAGAGAAATGGAGGAAAACACAGGGAAGGAGATGAATGGAGACAAAAAGTGGAAAGTTGTGGGATGAAAAAGTTAGCAAATGAACCTGAGAGAGATGCAACATGTTCTAAAACATTGTACGTGATGAAGGTGGCAGCCCACCTTTTCTTTATCATGATGCATATGTCTTCATAAGGCTAAACTTGACTGATGCTGAATGGGAGCACGGGTCCTTGTTTTCCCCACATCTGTTTCTTGCACATGCATTATGCATGCCATGGATTACATCAGAGTGTCATTTACATTTTCACTTGGGCTGAGTTCTTGGTGCAGAACGAATTACTCAATGGATCCCCTGGATCAGATTTGACACAAGGGCAAAGCTTATATATGCTGTGGCCTGCACATCAAAAACATCTCACACTTGTGTCATCATGATTTAGGCTTCAAACATTACTCAAACAGCAAAGCAACCTTCTCCAGTTTATGTTCATAATGACCATAATCTTTGTGAGTATAGTAGAAGTCAGAAAGTTGGGAGATGAGATGCGTGTGTATGGGGGGGTTGAGGTGGGGGGTGTGGTGGTTATAATGAGGAACAAGACCAAGGCCATAATGAGCAGCAACACCAAGCGTAAAGATGCTTGTAGAACCAGCGAGCCTCAGGGTTCATAATCAAGGAGTCAGTGATGTGTAATGACTGTCATACAAGTACGCAATTTCAACATATGGTTTGTGAGAGTGCAGTGCAGTGCAGTGTGTGTGTGTGTGTGTGTGTGTGTGTGTGTGTGTGTGTGTGTGTGTGTGCGTGCGCGCGCACATGCGAGCACGTGTGTGTATGTGCACGTGCGCATGTGTGAGTACACCGGCGCTAGGCTTGGCGTTGCGTAGGTGTTACAAACAGTGCGAGTGATACAGCAGGATGACTCATACCAGCCACTGAATGAGACAACACTCCGTAATCCCCTCTCTCCATCCCTCCATCCCACCATCCCTCTGAGTGGGGAGGGCGAGCCTAGAGAGATTGAGGAGGAGGAGAAGGGCATTCCTGGAAGGCATCACTGAATGATGATGTGCAGCTTGAGTTTACATGGATATAGGCTCATTCATGGTTATAGCCTGAAAAATATTCTATGGCGGCCTTAACCTTTGTTGCAAAATTAACTTCAATTCATTAAAATGTTATTATACAACATTACTGTGTAATAAGTAGTGTGTTGCACACTGGAAATTCACTTTTAAAATATATTATAGATTTATCCCTGTGTGTAGGCTTCCTCACATACATTACAGAGGAAAAACTTCTGCCTTGCTTCCAGTTATGCTTGTCTTCACACACACTGAGCATGGAAACACTGCATGGACACCTTACTTGTTTCCATGGTTCCTCCATCCCTTTCTCCCTTCCTTCCTCCCTTCTTTCCTTCCTGCCTTCCCCAAAAAGTCACATGTGCATATTAGCACATTCAAATCCTCACCATTTATGCACCAGTCTGCTAATCCACTGCCAAGTCCTCAACTGTGTGAAAAGCCACTGTACAGCATTTTCTCCTCTCTCTCTCTCTCTCTCTCTCTCTCTCTCTCTCTCTCTCTCTCTCTCTCTCTCTCCCTCTCTCTCTCTCTCTCTCTCGGTACTGAATGTATTCCTTCAATACATACACCCACTCATGGACTGAACAGTTGCTAGGGAGCTGGCAGCCACTGAATGAATTCTAATCAGGAAGCTACATCCCAGAATTGCAGTGTTTTCTTACTGTTTGATATTGGTCAAGGTCCGCCCATTTAGCCGCAGAATATTAGTACAACAGTGCAGTAGGGTGTGAGAGGCCATGGTACTGAATGACATTTCCAAGCCTGAGGCTCAAAAGCACAAAACAAGATGGGGGAACGTGTTTAAATTATTAATGTATAAGCTACCTTTGCACAGGCAGCCAAGCAGGATAGTGAAATTTGTTTTAAACCAAAGCTATCTCTCGCTCTTTTACTCTAGGCATAGAGTAAATAAGCAGTAAATAACAGTGGATATATTTTTAATATCATATGCCAAAGGGAACAATACTTTCTTTTTCCTATGTCTCTGTTGGATGTTTACAGGGTATGAAGATGCAAATGCATTTAAATGAGGGGAAATATAGACCTTTACTGTAGCATTCCTTTGAGAACATGTAATTCCTGGCAATGAAAATGCACACACAGTGAGATGTATGCATTTGCAAGATTTATTCTTACCGTAGGTCATGGTTGGATTGCATATGTGTGTGTATATATGTGTATATGTGTGTATGAGAGAAAGAAGGAGTGAGCTAGTAAGGGTGAGAATATGGTCTAAACATGCAGTATGTTGCTGTGCATACAAAGTAATTTACAAATGTACTTCCACATAAAGTTAATGAATACCCGTGTTTGCAGATTCAGCTCTGTACATGGTAAGTGGGCAGCTGTCAGAAGCAATTAAGTAAAAGACCTAATATAAAAGATTCAAATGTTACCCATCAGTGAGGTATAATATTTCGTCTTAGGAGGCATGTGATGCAATATATCAAAGCTTAGGGATCAAATAAAATTGTCAAGGCTTACGGGATCTTTTTTTTTTTTTTTTTTATCTGGCTGCTGATTTCCAACAATGTACATTTGTCAGTCTGATTAATAAACATGGAACAGTACACACTATTGTTTATGTGTTTATTTTTGGTATAATTTATTATTGCCATCAGAGCAATGATATTTATGGCAGCATGAGTTGTAAGTGATAAACACCAGATATGATTTAAATTTAGCCACATCCAATGATTAAAAGTGCCACAGGAAGTTTGCTTATTGTCATTAAATCAAATGTTGCAAATGTTTTCTCTGTTTTGTCCAAGTGAAAACAGTTGTACAAATACGTATGAGAAGTTCATTGGGAAAAACAAACCATGCATTCGATATTCGGGGTTCCCAAACTTTGACAGGTTAGGGTATGCTACACTGATAGAACAATTCAATGTGGCTTCAAATGTGATGGTTTACTCACAGTGTTAACAACAGGTCTAGGCAGGGAGGTCGACCTGTACGACATCCTGGGAAACCCCTCTGGCCAGCTGAACACAGGGCAGGGCTTACTCCTCACACTGGAACCGGCTTGAGGAAGAGGAGGGGGTTCACAAGCGATCGGTACTTTCTTCTCCTTCTCTCTCCCTCTTTCCATCTTTGTATCTCTCTCCCAGGGCCTTTCTCTCCCTTTATCCTTTTCTTTCCCTTTCTCCATTCCTCTGTCTTTCTCCCAGTGGCTTTCTTTTCTCTTGTCCCTCTCCTTTCCCCTTTCAACCCCTATGCTGCCATCTTTCTCCCATGGATTCTCCCTTTTCTTTTCCCTTTCCATTCCTCTCTTCATTATCTTTTCTGTCTCTCTCTCCTTCCTCTCTTTCTCCAGGGTGCCATTAGCTACCAGTTCATCAAGCTGTCTCACTCTGTCAATGTCTGTCTCGAGATACAGCCTCCCTGTGGACGGCTGTGCCTGGACCTTTGTACACAGCTCGAGGTCGTGCTCTGGGTGAGAGTCTTTGTCCCCTGTCACCTTCCTCACCACATCCCCAGGCTCCAAGACCTTACAGCTGGGTATTGTCTTGCTCCATTGTTGGATAGACCTGGTAATGTCCTTTGGATTGCATTCCTTGATGGTCTTGAGGTTTGAGGTGGTGGGGCTGCACCACAAGTTTGACGGTGGTGGAGGTGGAGCAGGTGGCGTGGGAGTTGATACTGGCGGAGGTGGTAGTGGAGACGGAGATGGGTACCGGTGTCGGACAGTAGACAACTGCTGAGGAGGACCTCCGTTAGATTTCAGCACCCTGCAGGTCACCTCATTCAGAAACTGAGAAAACTTGAGCCTGTCTTCCGCTTTGTGGTCCCGCAGTTGAGAAGAGCCTGCAGCAACATTTTTGCTTAGGCAAGACAAAGACGCACTTTTAGCTCCACTATTTTTCTTTGGCAATGTTGGAGTACTCTGAGGATCACAGTCTCCTTTGCTTTTGGCTTTGGCAACAGGACGTGAGAAAATAAGATTTTGGTATATGGCTTCAGGCTCAGCTCTGGCAGTAGTGGATGTTTCATCAATGAGGCTGTTTTTTTCACCTGAACCAGATTTGTCTGGCATTGCATCATTGCTGTGCTGCTTACTGGGTGTCCGTTGGAGGCAGGTGGCCACTGAGCTCCAGCTATTAGTGTCCCAGCTGCCATCATCCTCGCTAGAGCTGCCATTGCCACTTTGTAGGCCTGGGCTGGCACTGCGCTCACTGGGATTGATACTTGGGCTTTCGAGGGTATGCAACGACTGCCGCTTCAACCCAGAGAACAATCCCCTCAGGTTGGGTAAGGAACTTTGGAGGCTTGGGAGAGACCCTTGGAGGCTAGATAGAGATCCTTGGAGGACAGGGAGAGATCCTTGGTGGCAGGGGACAGACTCCTGGAGGCTGGAGAGGGATTCCTTAGAGCCAGAACTGGAAGAGTTGTTAAGACTGGAAAGAGAGCCTTTGAGTGACGGAGAAGATTGGCGGCGCAGTAGAGGGTCATCTTCCTGATCGCTATATGACCCAGAGAAGACAGGACAAGAAGCAGTTGAAGAGCAGGAGCCACGTTCTTGACGGGCTGAGACCATCCTGGATCTTGACAGACGCCGCAGAGTAGCCATACCAATAGCCTTCTTTCCCCTGTTTTGTACAGCCTTTGGTGGTTCTTTGTGTATAGACTCAAGCCGTGGACCATCCTCAGAAATGGACACACACAAGTGAACCATGGCAAGCTGGGTGGAACAGATTTCAAATGGTTTTCTGTCCCCTGGCCTTATCCTGTCTCAGTTGTCTGCCCTAGTTGGTTAGGTCACATACGGCGCAGTCAGACTGTTACACTGGAAGCACTGAAAGTGACACACTTTCAGTGCTTGAGCTCAGGACACAATGAGATCCCAAAGAAGTTAGAACCTGACAGTCATTTGGATGTCAGCCAATCTACTATCACTGACAGTCATACAGTGACATTGTCAATTGTATTTTTTTTCCTTTTTAAAATAGAATTATAGATCAGCAACTGTATCACCAATGCCTTGTCTGTGGGCATTATCTGTAATGAATATATGTATTGATAGGGCTGCTTTGGGAAAGCAGCTGGATATCCAGGTCAAAGATATTGACCACACATACCACGTGAAACCTAATTTGTGGGCAACAGGAAAGTAGAGTGGCTGCAAATCAATTGCTCACACATTGCATTTTTAGTGGTTTGCTGTAGTGTTGATCTTGATGTGGGAAGACTGAGATGAACATGGAGGGCCAACTTCATTAACCTCTACAAAATGCTTTTAAAAGTGGTTGAGCTTGCACTATTTACAATATTACAATATTTGTCAAATTACCTTGATGCTTTTATTCAGCACACTATATGATGACATTTTATACTTACTGTACTATACTATACTATACTATACTGTATACAAAATTGAGACAAATATTTGAATATTATGACACACAGTGATCATCTGGCGAGAAAAATGTCAGCTTATCTTTGTGTTAAATATATGAAGTACATAAAAATGTTATTATGTGTATCAGCATGCTTTGGATAAAAGCCTTTTTCAATAAACTTGAAGTAACTTAATAGTATGACATGATATTGGTTGTCACTGACCGATTAAATAAGAACAGTAGGTTACCTCAGTTGAGAAAATAAAAAATGTATGGATCTCTATTGATTAGGGAATTTGAAAGATGAACTTAAGATGCCATTTTTTTACAAGCTGAATATGACAGTTTAAAATTCATCCCTTTCATTTGCGCTATGCACTCCAAAATTACATAGTTGTAGTAGACACCAGGGAGTGATGTGTTAATGGCAAGAAATTGTAGTACTTTGAAGTACTGCCAGCCTGTATTATCTTTTCAGCTGGAGACTTGATACCTCTGATAGAAAGTGCATCTTTAATGGCCAGGTGTCTGGACAAGGTAACATCTGCTGGGGAGCCTCCTTTTCATCCTTGCTGGACGTAGCAGATGCTGCCTCTGCATCACACCTCCAAAGAGATGTCTTCAGATTAAACAGATTTCTATAAATAGTGAGACACTGAGAACTTAATGATTTGATGTATGGCTACTGTGGCTGTCTAAAGAAAAATGTATAAGTTCATTTGGTGGTTGAAGTAGAAGAGAAGAGAAGAGAAGAGAAGAGAAGAGAAGAGAAGAGAAGAGAAGAGAAGAGAAGAGAAGAGAATAATTGAGCAGAGTCAGGCATAGCCCTCGGGTCTCTCTGGCTTCTCTGACTTCATGTGTGAAAAGCAACCACATGCAGGCTTTTTGCGGTGGGACATCAATAGCATCCTAAGCATTGATCCAGCCTTGGGTAACCACAGAGCAATTAATTGCATACTTAGTGCCAGGATGAAGCCTTGTTTCTGTCACTTAGACTCTCAATAGAAAGATCAGGATTTTATATCTAACCTGTTAAATGCATGCAAACAGCGCAGTCATTGGATGGATTCAGTGTTACCTTTTCATTCATCTGAATCTCCTCCTTGTGAAGGTATGGAATTGAGCTCATTTATGTTCAGTCCAACTCAACTCAATTCAAAGTGTAACTGTAATTCCAGCAAGTGACCAGTGAGCCGAAATAACTTTTTTGGCAGGGTCATTTAAATTCCCAGCTAAAGTAAAAATGACAGAACCTCAGACAATAAATTAACAAAAGCAAAGACAATAAGTAGCAGCAGTATAAACCACCACTGTAAAATAATAATGGTGTCAGGTAATATTCTGCAAGAACTACAAAGTAAATTGAATAAAGTATAGAGCCACTACAGTGTATGCTTTAATCAGTGTACTTTGTGACATAGTCTATATAAAATGGCAGCTGCATAAAGTCCAAGTACTGTGAAGTACAATCAACAGTGTGCTTTACATATGTATGTAGTGGCTAATGCATATAATTTATTGGTGCATCAGATAGAAATGATGCTTGGATGGTGTAATTTATGGCAGTACTCCACTACAGTACACATCATCATACCCAATCTGAGGGGATCTGAATATATATGTAGAAAATGGATTTGCGTATATGTTACATCATACAATAATATCCTTTTGACCACTTTCCTATTCTTTTTTTTAATCTCAAATAATTTTATTTCTGAGGGGCATGATGCAATGAGTTTCAAAAGTTCAGTAGATAGTCAATGTATGTAGTGGCTGATACATACAATTGACTGGTGCATCAGATAGAAATGATGCTGGGATGGTGTAATCTATGACAGTATTCCACTACAATACTCATATACATCATCGTACCCAATCTGAGGGGATCTGAAAATAAATGTAGAAAATGGATTTGCGTATATATTACATCATACAATGATATCCTTTTGACCACTTTCCTATTCTTTTTTTTTTTTTTTATCTCAAATAATTTTATTTCTGAGGGGCATGATACAATGAGTTTCAAAAGTTCAGTAGATAGTCAATAGTAACTTTCACTGCTTTAAAATAAAGGTTTATTCGATAACTTCCATATATTTATTTTCTGTGTTACAGGGTAGAGTTTTCTGAAAACTGTGCAGGGAATGATTTACAACATAAACAAGGGGCTTCAACCACAACAGGAAGAGGGCTGCCTCAATTTGAATGAACAGTGTGAAGCTACTCAAAATGGCAGATGGTGAAACCATGGAAGAAGTTCCTAACAGCTGTATCCTCTTCGGCAAAATGCTAAAATATGTCTTTGACAGAGGAGGCAAAAATGAGCCAAGAGAAGGAGTGACAGAACCTGAGGGAAGACCAGAACGAACCTCAGCCTGGTCTTCACTTGGAGAAAGCGCTGTGCAGTGAAGGGTTCAACACCCACATTGTGCTGACCTTTTTTCCCCAGTGCACAGTTGATACAACAATAGGTCAAATAGCAAAATCTGTTACCAAAGTGCTGCAACTAGCTCTTTCCAGAAGGTTATGGTTGATCTGGGTTTCTACTCTGTGCACTTTCTAACTTAGTCTAGGTAATTAACTTCAGCAGGTCTGTCTGTCAAATGACAGCTATGTAATGGGGTGGTCACGTTCTCACTTGTCTCAGGCAATAGCAATGTGTTGTTAGTTCACTAATACTGATGTTTTAACTGCCTGAGCTGAAACAGTTCCAGTAATTGACTGAACACATAACTAGTACAAACATTTTACATGAATGCAGCCTTCTGTTTATTGGACTGATGGTGTGATGAGTTTATGTTTGCTTGTGAGCTAATATTACAGGGTAGGTGTTAATGCAAGCTTGTGAGTGTTAATGGGATATGGAAAGAATATGACAAAAAAAAAAAAAAGACAGAACGAACATTGCAGGTTTGAAGACAGATACAAAGATATTTTATTGTGTCAAGCAATAATACACCAAGGCATGATCAATTGTCTTGTCCCAGATAGCAACTAACTGATGGCCCAGTGCTGGCCCACAGCTACCCCTTTCTTTTAGCCCACAGACCACCCTGCAATGGCAGTGATGAATTTCCCAAAATGCAGCAGCCCGACCACAGCCTCAGCTCGACCTTGATGAGACCAAGTTTCAGGTATGAGTGTTTTGTAGACCACCACAAGTGGCCCAGATTAGGCCCAAATGTGTCAAATGTGCTCTCTGCATAATGTAAAACACTTCTACTAATGGATTCAGAGGCCTGCCAATGTCATCCAATTTTCACATTCTCACAGCAGGTTTAATTACTTATCACACACAGTTTAATTACAATTTGCATATAGGGCAAGGAGCCATCCTCCCCCATCATCAATGTGCTGAGGAATCCCTCAGGGATGTGTCCTCACCCCATTAGTCTTCTCACTCCACACAAGTAACACTAAGGGTGACATATTCAGTGAGTTTTTTGATGATGAAGCATTTTTTGGTCTTTTAATAATGAACGCAAATAGAAGCATGCAATTCACTCATTCTACAATCCAATCAGACAACCTTACAAAGGGCATACTAAAGACTAAAAGTGTAGTGTTTAACCAAGGACTGTAATCTTGACTTTATCACAGAAAACAGATATCTCAGAACAACAAATATTAATGCAAATTGTAATGTTAAAACAGGCACATTCTATGTGAGCAGGCCTACTTCAAGCAAAGACTCATTTTCACAAGGAATCCCAAGACCTTTGATGTTGCGGCGATCTTCTGTATGACTTTCTGTCTTGTCTTGACATTTATCAAGACAAGACAGGATCAGAGAGCGGCTGGCTGTCAAAAATAAAATCATATTCTTCAGGATAATAATAATTAGGTAACATGAGCATCCCTGAGCTCTTAACACACTGATTCTGGCTAATAAGATCTTTTCCGATTCAACATACCCTTTGAGTTAATCATATTTCCCCAAACCATGCACGACTGAAACAAAGAGATCAGATGCTGCATTTCATACCCTCAAGCATCCGCCTGCCTGGTGAACTTTACAGAGGAATGCTGGGACACTTTTCTGGGACAGTTTTGATTTGTGGATTTAGAAATACTTACTTAATATTCTGCATGTGTTGTGCACTTTTTGTTTCGATTGCAGCAACACAAATCAAATCTCTCAATATGTAAGACAAATTGCCTGCAGGGTAATTAACAATCAATGTTACTGCAATGCATGAAAATGACCTGGAAAATATATGTTGTGTCAGAGAGTGTTCTTCTATCCTCAGGAGCTCTCTGCCCTCAATACACATGAGGCCATTTCCATCTATAATCAAAAGATGGCTATTTGCAGTGAATTCATGCATATGTCGTAAGTATAAACTACCTAAGTCTAAGTGCATGAATATTTGTGAGCCTGGCTGCTCGACACAGGATCGGTGCAGGCTGTTTCCTACCAGTTGCTACCCAGTTGAAGAAAAGAAGGCGTGAGCTTATTGCCAGTCACCCATTCAAGTTTAATAACGTTTAAGCCACTTCCATTCAGCACCATTCTCATGTTTTGTTTTCCTCTCATCTTATTAATGAGCACTCCAACAAATGGCAGATCTCCATTCCCCCTGGTGTCAACATTGATGTTGTCATGGAAACAACGATTGTGATCTGGATCCATCTTTTTTTTTTTCTTTTTTTTTTTCTGTCTAGCTCCATGCCCATGGAGAGCAGACTGAGCTGTATAGCCTTCCCTTCTAAATGCCAAGGCAATACAACAGACACCTATAGGAAATGTCAGCAGCATAGTCTGAAAAAGGATATGGAGTTTGACAGCCGTGACAAGAAATATTTTTCATTTCCATGTCAGGGGGGAGCTCTGCAGTGGCACATTGTTTTCATTTCTGGGAAATGGAGACACTAAGTAACAGCACATTCAGATTTGATATGAATTCAAAAAAAAAAAAAAAAAAAAAAAAAAAAAAACTCATTTTGCCATATAGTCAAGACTCTGCAAATGAGGATTATTTGCCTAATTAAGACAATTAAACTCATAAACTATTACACACAGGCATAACTTTGCAAATGCACATGCAAGACACTCACTCACATAAATAGGCAGACACAAACTCACTCACATGCACACACACGCAAACTCACAGCACCTCCATCATTAATCATTACAATAACTTGACTATTGTTTGTGTATGCAACAGCGCTCTCCAGTGGTCACAAATGGTAAAACACTGAATAATTAGATCCCGTCCCCGTTTTAGAGTGAAAGCGTCTCTGCACGTTAACCTGCACCAGTGACCGCTTTGTTGAGGCAGGAACAGGCGTTTGCAAATCTGTTTTTGTTGATGATGGAATAACACTTAAGTTGAAGCACTAAATTATTATTTTAGTGTTACCGGCACATTATGCTGTATGATGTAGTTGTTGATTGCACACATAAATTAGTGTATTTATAGTCGTCTGCAGGTGTATGTGTGTGTGTGTGTTTCTGCACTTTATTTGTTGATAGGTGGGAGGATAAGTGACAAATTGGGAAGATCCAGTTCTCATCAGTCTCTTGTTCAGCACCACCCTCCCCCCCACCTACTCTGTAATTCCTTTTCTCTGTTTCTCACTGTGCAAATGATATGTAAGACAAAATATATTCAGTGTCATTCTGCAAGTCCCCTTGTAATTTTGTTTTGATACATGCTCAGAGGTGAACAAATAGACATAAACATACTGTATGTCTTTCCTGTAATAAGCTACAAGCAAGCACTCAGCAGTCAAAGACATGCAAACACACACCACTACCCTTAACACAACCTACAAAAGACTGAGATAAAGGTGACAAATGGCGGTGTGTAGCATCATCATATATATAGCTTATAATGGTGCAATTTACACCTCTGAGCAGGATTCCAAAATATCAATAAGCAACCATTTTCCATAAGAAAAATGAGAATGGCAGACATGGCACAGAAGTGGAAATGCTGTGACAGGAATCTTCAAACAACACAGCAGCAGTGTTCAGGTTCAGTGCATCTGGGAATGCTGAGATTAAGATTGTCTTGTGTAGTTTGTTAGCATAGTCTCTCAAGCATACCAGGGCTTCATTTGTATAAGCCTCTTGCTTTAACAAATGATAAAGCTTCTTTCTTTGGCAAATGAAAAAGCCTTTTGCTGTTGAGATTCTGTGCATATGAGCTATCCAGTTTATCAAAGATGTGGTTTATAAATAAAAAACAAAAATAAAATTAAAAAGGCAAGACTTAGGGAATACATAGAATTATTTTACTATGACAAATACATATTGTGTAACTATTCTGCTATACCATACTGTATGATTTAATCCAGGGCCAGACATAAGGCAGTGGGGAAAAAGGGGAAAGCCTTCTGGGACTCAGTCGCTAGTGGGGGGCCCTGGACGCTGACCCTTTTGTCTGCCTATACTGGGAGAAAGGACAATATGGAGGCACTTATCTCCCCTTCTCTGGTGCTCAAAATTAGACAAAAAAACCTTTGACATTCAGAGCACGGGGCAGAAATCACATGAAAAATCATGTTCCCCTCGTACTCCTTGTACCCCTGGTTCACTCACACAAACAGTCCAGGACTATTGCCCTCTGACCTCCAGGCCAGACACCTAACCCCCCATTAACCACCAGCCAGCCACCTACCCTCCGTTCTTGACCTCCAGGCCAGACACCCAGCCCTGACCCTAACCCTAACCTCCCCAGTGACCACCAGCCAGCCAGCCATCCTCCAGCCTCCAGCTGTCCTGGACCTCCAGGCCTTCCTATGAGTAAAGCAGATTTTGGGAGAGACGCCCAACAACTGGACCTTTTCAGGAGCCCAGCCAGTTCTGTGGGTGGGTCTGATGGAGTCAAAGATAAACTCAGCGAACATTTCTGTAAATGAGGCCACAGGCATCTGGTATCATGTCTCAGCACCACTGGTGAAATACACAGCCGACTAGAAGAAATACCTCCTATTTATGACTAATTAACAATGAAATTATATTAACAACCTCTAATTCTCTCCTGCATTTTTATTTGCACTGAAAAGATAAGACATGCACTAAAATACTGCACCTCCCGTGTGAAACTGGACTGTTTGTGTGAGAATGCTTTCATTTTGGAATTTGATTGTAAAAACATTCATTTTGTGCTATGGAACAGCTGACATACTTGCATAACTTGCTCATCTGTATTTTGATTTTATTGTGTTTAACAACCCATGTATGCACTGCAATTGACATATTGTATGTGGTGTTGAAAAGCAATGCAAATGAGCCATCCCAAATTGAACACACTGACATTTTGGCAATGATGCATTTATTTTAATAATAAATCAAACAGCAGTGATGAAATTTGCTCCCTGCATATCCAGTTTTCCCATAATCAGTGCTTTTATTTTATTTTATTTTATTTATTTTATATGATAGCATTACTCACAAGCTGATTTTCTTTCATTATTTCTCCAATTGGCCAACAGATCAATAAGCAAATGGAGCTGTTAGTATGGACAGTGTTGATCATCTGTGGTTGCTATGTCCTTACCAAGGTCAGAATGAAAATGCATTTGGAAAATAAATAGGATGCTTTTGAAAATATTTCCACAATTTTTCCCCTTTATATAGTTACTGTTCATCAGTGTCCAAGTTTAACTCTTCAGTCAACTTTGATGTATTGCTATGGAAACTTTGCAGAAAGACCAAGTTCAATGCCTTCTGCTAATGTGAAAATGCCATCATAAATATCTTGTGTCCAAAACAAGCAAATGTGCCCATGTGTGCTGTGCCTTTTCTTAATGCTGCATCATTTGAACCCACCCAAGATAGCATAATCAGTGAAACAGTTTAAAAATCAAAACACATGTCTGAAGTGAACTGGGTCGCACTTTATTTTGAAGGGCCAAACCTGGTACACACTATCAGAGACTGTAATCTGTCATTAATGTGTCATGTGCCTGCTGAGCTCCAGGTGATAATAGCATGAAAAGCAGTCTATTAGTCTGGTTTAGGTGTAATTTTAGGATTAGGATTAGGGTTAAAAGTGGGGTTAGGCTACATTGTCTGTTACGTGATTGGACTATCCAGATAAAGTGTTTATGAGTTTAGTCTGCTCTGAAGTGAGCACTATCAAACTACATTTTAAACCAACAACAATTTGCCAGAATTATTATCTTTTAAATATCCAAGATGGGAGCATGTGTCCAGGCAAGAACACACATCAACATATTAGAGCATTTCAACATAAAGCTACAGCGAGTGGCTCTGTCTGCCAAAATAAGCCAAACTACACAAACTGTTGTGTGCTTTAATTTGCTCAGAGGAAGGCTGGAAGAAACAGAGGCTTTTGTTTGGCAGCGGCTTTTAGTGCCTTCAGTTGCTCGTACAATCTGCATACTGTATCTTCAAGTTCAAAACTTCAACATCTGGATTTATTCTCAATATCAAAGACTCATTTACATATTGCATAATCTTACTCTACATATTGGGAATACAGCACATTGTGTTCTGCCCATGTAAACATAAAAGGTCACTATCTAAATGGGTATTTTTTTTTTTTTTTTACAAACTTGGGGTATCATTGCAACTCTTTGTTGCTGTGGCTACAGTAGGGATGTTTGGTGCATATGTATAATGAGTGGTAAGTAGCTGCAGAGGGTCCAATTATCTGTTTCTGTGCAAGGACAGAGACATTTTGTCCTCCGTGCTTAAAGGGAATGATGTAGACATTTAGAGAGCTGTTTTTTTTGTTTGTTTTGTTTTTGGTTTTTTTTGCAGATTATATGGGCAGTAATAAGGATTTGTCGCGGATAGTATTTTGACAGAAGACATATCTCAGGTTATTAGGCTCAGTGTATTATTAGGCTCAGAGGCTTGTGAATGCTTGTGAATACATTTTGTGTCTGTTACGTTGGTCTGAATGACTGAAATTTACTTGCAAATCATTTGCATAAAAATATAACTGCGTGAAGAGTGGGCCACTGGATAAGACACTATATGATAAAAACATTAAATGTATAATATTATAAAGGAATGCACATGCACTTTGCTGATATATATGTTCCCATTCTACTGAGTTTTCTTTGCTGTGCCTCTTCTGGACAGATTCATGTAGATAAAAGATGATGCTGAAAGGGGGAACTTCAGTTGTATTGCATATTTTGAACCTAAAGCTCCAATACTGTAATAAAAGGGTTTTTTCAACCAAAGCATGAACTGCATATGTCAAATTGCTTGAAGGCTATTATCAAGCTGCTGTGAGCAAGGAGATGAGCAAGAAAGTAGATGAACATTTTAGATTGATACTGTGTCTACTAATAATTAAAATTCAAATCAATCAAATTTCAATCTTCAAACCACGAGTGGCCACTCCCCTTTATCGCAGCAATACGAAAGTAGCAAGGATGGATTTGGAAATGGAGACTGGATGGAAAATTGATTTCCTACTCATATTTTATGCATTTCTCTCATCAGAGGCAAGCCATGAAGAATGTTCTTTGATGCCAGTTGTTTCAAATATCTCATGCATAGGATAACTGACTTTATTTGCTTTTTGCATATGAAATGAAAAAAATCCCCAAGGCTATGGTGATTCAGTGATGTGCGAGACAGTGGCAGCAGGGCAAGAACAGGTGAGCAGGTGAGTCTGAGTGGCGACGACACACAAAGTCAGCTGAAGCACCACCTGATACAGAGCACAATGCAGTTCAAGTCGTCTGCTTGAACTATTTCACAGACTTCACCTGATCAAATGAGCCGTTGTGATGTACAGAGGCTGATCAACAAGCCAACGCTGTATTCACACCAGGAGGAGTGATGATGATACACAGCAAATGGAAACAATGGTAACATGCATAGACACGTTGTCTTAATTAAGTGAATAATTAACCGAACTGACATTTGATGGAATTTATGTGGTTATAAATGAAGAAATAGATGTAGAGGATTTAGAGGAGCGGCTCTGTCTTTGAATACAGAGACATATAGATATAGATATATAGATACCTTTGCCTGGCCTTCCCTTAACTATTATGCGCATTCTCGGTGTGACATGACTGAAACAGCAAAACCTCTATAAAGAATGAAAGCACCTCTTCTTTTCCAACATCAAACCCTAGGATTATGGCTCCCGCGAGGTACAGAGCTGGAGTTGAGAGGCAGTGATGTCATGTCACAATCAATAAGACTTTGCAGAAAACCTCGGCAACCACAAAACAGTGTAAGCCTGAGAGCACCGGGTGGCGAGAAGGGAAAGCTATGTTTGGATAACCTAATCAACATGTCTCTAAGCAACCTTTCTTTTGCATCTCCCATTCAGGCCAGTTTTGTTGTGATGCTGTGAGAGTGAAATCCATTTGCTTTACCAGCAAGAGAAAAAATAGCTTTCAGACAGGCTAAGCTTTCATAACAGCAGTTGATGCCATACTAATCTAATGCCGTGATAGACGGCTAAGTATAGATACACACATGATAACTGACACTGAACATAAAGTAGTTTCTAATTACAAGCCATGTGCTGAGGGAAGAACTTGTTAACTTACATTTGATGTATGAATACCTCTCTGTCCCTGTCAAAGCATGGTGGTAATTTGCTAATACTTTAATAAGGTGTAACTTTCTCTGATAATCCGTCTAATAACTTGAGTCATTTGTGGCGCCGCCTGCGTAATTTAATGCTCAGAACAAAATAACCTGTGACAGAGTCCACTGCCATGCATTATTCTGCTGGATTTCCTCCGTGACCAAGAGGACACACTAATCAAACGTATCACTTCCCCGCAGCTCGCACATTGCTCACACATATCATATTGCTTTTTCTGTTCCCCCCTTTTCCACACCCACCAAATCACACAGGCAGCCTGTAATTACCCGAGCACTGTCTCATGTAGGAGGGAGGAAGAGCATCCAGCTCACAATTTTGTCTCCCACCGCCTTTCATAGCGTGTGATATTTGGTCTGCATGTGTTTCTTCATAGTTGAATTTGTGATCTTGCTGTTGTTATGGATACTAGAAACCAGACAGCACCAGTGCTAATTTGGGTTTCTGTTTGGTGGGTTTCATTTCTGTCCTCAGGGGATCGGGAGTGTGTATAGGCAAGCTATAATGAGCAGAGTCGTAAATCCTCTTCCTATGAAAAAATACAACACACAGCCTCACACTGCAGAGACTGCGCAAGGTTGAAATTGTGCTTCATAAATATTTTGTGGGCTTTCTGGCTTTAGTCAAACCCAGTGCACTGCAAAAAATCTCCATTTTAACAACTTAATTAGTCTCCTATTATCACATCTTTTCAAACCAAGGGTTAGGGTTAGGGTTAGAAAAAATCTGCCAGTGGGATGAGATAATCCCACTTGTTTCCAGTGTTAAACAACTTGTTTCCATGATTTTCTTTAATCAAGTGTCATTTTCTTGATCCTGGTGGGCTGATCTGCCTTATTCTGCTTTGTTTTTGTTTATACTTGCTTCCAGAATAGTCCCTAAAACAACTGAAACTGCACTGGAGACAAGTGGGATTATCTCATCCCAGAAACAGATTTTTTTTTTCACTTGTTTTAAGAAAAAAATAATAACTTTGACACTGAATAATATGAGATTTTTTTTCAGTGTAACAACAAAGAGAACCTTTACTTAAGATCTCATGGGCCATGAAAGTTACAGACCCAGAAACAACTTGACAACTTGTCATACAAATGTTTATTCCTGGCACATACAGCCAACTGTTCCTAAGCAACACAGTAGAAAAAAAAGCCTTTAAACCTTTAACTACAGGGATTATAATTGGTTTACATGTCCATCAAGTCCATTTTTCTCATTCTGGTCACAACACACAGTGACACGACACATGAAATGATACATTCAACGCAGATCATTATCATTTTCCATTTTGGCAATGAGCCCATCGCTCATCCATACCCGGTTATTATTCATATAAAAAGAATCTCATCATAGGAATTATATTACCGGGTATATGATTATGCATAATTACATTCAGGGGCAGCTCAGGGGCTCAGTGGTTAGTACAGTCGCCTCATAGCAATGATGTGCCAGGTCCCTTTCCAGTGTGCACGGCCTCCCATTGTTTCCATTAGTTTCCCCCCATAATTCAGTGAGATGTATGTCAGGTGAACTGGAGACGATAAATTACAAATGAATGTGTCTGTCGAATATGTGTCTTATCTCTGCTCAGTGTATGCTGGGATAAGTTCCAGTGACCCTGTAAAGGATTAAGCAGCTGGAGGAAATCAATAAATACAAGAACTACAAGAAAACACACTATAAATTCCAATCAAATTCACAGACCGTTTTATGTACAGGGTGATATGTTCTCAAGGCCTGGCCTGAAAATGTAAATTTGTTGAGTGCTGATTTTTATTCTGTCTTTGTTTCTTATGCTGTGCCCTGCCCAGTTTGTCTTACAGGTGGCTCAGTGGGATGCAGAGCCAGATATGCACCGCTCACTGTGAGAAGATGACTCCACAACCTCACAGGCTGATGGATGCATGTTCCCGATACGGCCCAACATAATCATGAGAACATTATGGAGTATCTGGTATTATGAGGGTAAAATAAACGTAGCAATTGATTTTGTGAAGGCGCTCCTTCCATTCATTGCTGACCTTTGCTCTTTCAGAATGAATGCTGACATGAAAAATGTGGATTACTGTCATGTTGCTACTGTGTTATGTTTAACTCAATATGGATTACTATTGCAAATCATTTTGGGGACACGTAGCCCAGGAGGTAGAGCGGTGTGTATGAATGTGAGGGAATGGGTATGTGAATGTGAGGCAAAACATTGTAAAGTGCTTTGAGTGGTCGGTCAGTGATTTAGAAAAAAAACTATAGAAACACAGTCCATTTATTAATTAAGAATTAATTTTAAGATCACTGCTTTCAAAACATCATAGGTTTCCCCGTTTGTTGTTTCAGTGTCTTTGTAACCCCTTAAACTCTGATTTTCTGTTTAATTTCCCCTTAAGTACCTTCAAAGCTAGAAAAAAAAACATCACACTTATATTCAATGAAATATTCAAACGCAAGATGCCACTGTTTTATGGTTGCGCCAACATCAAATAGAAAATATCTAGATGTCTTTTGCATCATTTTATATGCATTTCCCTCTAATTCAGCAGCACATATTTGGTATCTTTGGAAACCTTGGGATCTCCACTAGAATTTGAAATAAAGTTCTTATATAATTATGCAATGAAAGACAAACAAGTATTGAACAAAGCTCGGCCGTGCAGTAATGGCAAACCTGTTGATGGGACTGGCAGGGGTGAAGAGGTTTTAATGATAGGTGCTCCTGACAAACTGCCACAATGCTAACATAGCAAAAATTTCTGAGGTGCATATATAATATTTTGGAACCAGTATCAGCAGTGTCAAGCATTTAAGACCTTTATTCTTCAGAGTTGACCTTCATCGGGTCTCACAGATTGAATGGTGGGATCAAACACAAATTCCATCAAAACCGACTCAAAGTTGTCATTCTGCATTCGTTTGATAGACTTTTTTTTTGGTAGACTTTTCATGTTGTGATATTGCTTTCTAGTCATTTGAATGCAAGGTCATGTTTCCCCACAGATTATAATATATATTATAATATTTAGTATCTCTAGAATTAAGGCAAAAAGTAAATGGGATAGTTACAAGATCCAAATGTACAACTTAACTAAAATTAATTGGTAACACTTTACAATAAGAGTACAACAATTAATGTTAGTTAATGCCGTAATAAACATTAAGTAACAGGTAATAAACATTAAGTAACAGTTAACTAACCGTTAACTAATGTGTCTAAGAATCATGTAATGCTGTTCATGCTAAGGTATTAATTTATATGTTATTTAAGGGTTATTGTAGATATTAATAACATTAGTAAATGCCATAATAATCATTCAATTAACAGTTAATTAACCATTACGACATTAACTAACATTAACTAACATTAACTAACGTGAATTGTTGTACTCGTATTGTAAAGTGTTACCAATTAATTTAATTCCTTTATTTATCTCAATACTGTATCTCAGGCACATCATGAGCTCAGAGACCCAAAAAACCCACAAAACTGCAAACAGTTTTGTTTACTCGTAGAACACAGTTTTCTATTCTGCTCATAGTGTGGCCATGTTAACCCAAACAGAGCTTTTTCCCTCTGCACTGCTGGCCCTGCTTGCTGAATTTTAGCCCGGGTATTTGTCTAGGCGATTCATACGGTTTCGCCACACTCCACTCAACAAGCTTTACAGCAACAGCTTCTGCTCCTCCTCCAGTCTCGCTCCTATTATTCCTCTCTTCTGACAGAACATCCACTTCTCCCTGCAGTGACACGCTACAATCATTCCTTTCTCTTCCTCCTCACCTTTTCAGCTTCCATCCGGCCATCAGCTTCCTTTTCACTCCTCTCACTCTTGCTCTCTTTCAGAGAAGTGAAAAATCATTACAGGGTACGACTGAAGGAGACAGAGCAAGAAAGACAGAAAGAGAGCAAATTACAAAGACAGAAAAAGGCGATCACAAGTGTATTGTGCTTGATTGTGCCTGTGCCCAGGATGTCTGTCTCTTTCTCCCTCTCTCAGTCACTCTCAGTCTCTGTTTCCCTTGGATTAGTTCAGCTGGCTTTCAGATGGGCTTTTGGAGTTTTATTGTGGTTTCTATTTTTCACAGATTCCTCATAAAGGAAGTCAGAACACGTTGGTCCTTGTGAGGAAACTCTACTGGCAAAGTTCAGTCGCTGGTACAACCTTGCCACTTTGTTCTCAAGGTGCACAAAAGCTCTGTTTCATTGCCATTTTTATCCTGCATTTGTTTAATCTTACTCCTTTTCAGTTTAAATGTTAATATTTGAAGAGTCATAACCAAACAGCGTGTGCCAGAAGTAGCTGTTTTCAAATGACAGCACTGAAATAGAAATTCATAAGTACACAGGATGGAGAATTCTCATTGCATGCATCATTTTGGTTAAGATTAATAACCTGGCTCGGCGGTTGATAGAGTGATTGTCCTTTTGCATCTTGGGAAATGGGAGACGACCAAGGAAATTAGCTCCATCATGTTGGTTACGGTTGAAGGAATACAGACACATTCATTATCTGGTTTCTGTACACTCACTGAGTGTGAGTGTGTGTGAGACTGATAGAAAATTCCAAGAAGGTCATGGCAGACAGTTCTGAATGTCAATGAAAAGGAGCACTTTGGGCGCTGCTGTGTGAATTGGTTATCATCTCATTCATGATATGTGATGGCTTGATAGATAGGCAGGAGTGGCTATGGATACATGCAGTATACAATACATGCCTCTGCAAACACAATGTAAAATATGCAGCTGAATTAAAGCAAAAAGCTATAATCAAAAGGAAGAATATGCCACTCTGCTCAGTGTGAGAGTGTAGCTGTACTCTCACATTGTTCTGTTGTGCTGTGACTGTGCATTTTGAATAACTCACAGAAACAGACTACTGGCGTGAGCGAGAGATAGCAGGACGGCAGGCATATCAGCAGTGTCTCAACCTTGGGCCGACAGCCACAGGTCTCTGCTGAAAGGTGAGATGCAATTAGATGAGAATAGGACATAACTGTGTTATCTCACATCACAGCCGCTCTTTGATCTCTCCTTGACCACAGCTCAAAAATGTGCATACATAAATGGCAAGAATGTTTTTGGGGCCAGCAGGTAATCCATGAATAAAAATGCATTGAATTAAGTCATTATAATCCACAGGGAGAAAAGAGACAATTTCATGTTGTGTCTTTCTTATTATTTTGCTAGAGGTTGCAGAGTCACTCAGAACACTTGGCTGTAATAAATTAAGTGATGAAATTTGGGGAAATTCACCCCTTTGCACAGAACATGATTGGCGATATTTTCAATTTTGTTTAAAGTGAACAGCTACAAGTTTTTTCACAGCCATGACAGATCTCTTTACTTGACACAATGACTCATTATAGATGGGTTTCTGTGTGACACCATCAAAGAGACACGCACAACTGGGGGGCAGAAAGCAACACTTCTAACAACATATCTAACTAAGCCAAACTCCATAGTCAGAAATGACAGGGAGTTGTTGTGCAGCAAACTGCAAAAACCACTCATTAATAGGTTATTGGCAAAAGTTAGTGAGTAAAAGTTTGTGAGATTATTTGCTGTGTGATTGCCTACTTACCCAGCCATGCACATGCAGTTACTTAGGATGTAAGGTCCCGATGCATGTAAACCCAAGCATCTACTTAATCTTCAGGCTTCATCTTAGGACTTCTGCCCTCAAAATGCAAAACTCTGATCCCGTGTCATAAATCTTTATCTTGCACATGACCACAAACTATATAATTATGTGCAGCTAATGATTTGTATGCACACAGATATTCTGGGTTTCTAAAATCATATCTAAAACCTATTTGTGGCCTGGTCATTTTTCACCATCACTGAGAGTTAATTTCCTATGTCATCAGCACGGTCAACGCTATTTAAGCTTCCAATAAAATCCATGGCAGCTATTTACTGTTCCAGACCTGGGTATCTGTTATACGGGTCTCATGTAATGTACAGTGTGTTTACAGTCGGCCTAGCTGGCACATTTCCCTCAAATGTGGCAGGTCTGAAAGTAGCATTGTTGTCACTACAAAAACCGGTAAGTTGAGCAAAATTCAAAGGACATATCAGCAAGCCAGGTTTTTGTGATGAGGCTAGCTCCTTTTAGCTAAACATTTATCTGAATAGCAAACTTCTGATGACTACACTGACGAGTCAACTATTGTTAATAACATTTCACATATTATATAATTATGCAATGATAGACAAACAAACATGCAAAATGTATCTTGTACCTTGACCAGTGGTATTTTGTGCCTTGAATGCATGTGCACCCAGTAATGTTTGTAAACAAAAAACCCATGTATAAGGAAGAAAATCAAATAAATAAGCAGTCATATATTAGACTCTGTACAGACATAAGGGAAGGTCATCAGGCAGATGCTGCGCATTTATACATTTTTTTAACTGCGAGTGCGAGACAGCATGAATATTTTTGGACAATTTGAATACTGGAAAATATGAACCAACTTTGAGGATCTCTGACAACATCATTTATTGAAATGGATGTGATATGGATGCTGTTACTTCAGCCTCAGGCAAGATGCTGTTTAAGACAAGCCGGATCATCAAGATGAGTGACAAGAGTTGGGGCGGGATGTAGCAAAGCATATTGCAACTTTAAAAATTTGGTTATAATATCTGATTACAAGCTAATAAAACACACAAAACAACACATTCGGTACTTTAACTCTATTGTGAAGCTCAGCTGATACAAAGTTGATACTAAACTGCATATTAGCACTGGACAGTCCAAATATAATGTAACACAGTCTTGCAGGAAACCGTTGGGTTGAATTGTCTGGATGAGTGATCTGAGCTTTGTTTGTCTGTCTGTCTGTGCTTTTGCCCCTCTGTCTGTGTTCCTCTGTGTCTGCAATCCTGGTGAGTTTGTGTTCCTATTTTACGGCAACATGTAGAGCTCAGTGAAAAATTACAGGCCACAGTTTGTGCAGGATCAAAATGAGGGGTGGCAGTGGAGGAGAACAGCCAGAGCGACATAGCCTCACCATTTATCTCCATTATATTGTATTCAGTGGCATATGGAAACACTGTTGAGGCGGCGGAGCACTTCCAAGTACATGGAGTAGCCTCCGCAGAAATGTATTGAAGCTCTGTTGGAAACGTTGCCAACTCTATGAGGAGAGGCAGAATTATGTTATGTTCTTGGACTTAGTGGGTCCTTGAGGCGTCAAACGTTCAGCAGACTTTTGATATATACAGCGACAAATTAATTAACCTCAACAGGTCAGTTACGTGCCTAGAAAAATAAAACATTCCAGGGTTGTTTCCAGGGAAGGTCTAGTTTGAATCAGAGCATGGGGGAAACCACTCCATTGCAGATGGACTCAGTCAGCGAGTGTTGTTTGGCTATTTACCTTTTCAGTCTGTCAGATTGGATATTTGTTTACCGCAGTGCCTGGCTGTCTACTCTAAGCGCCCGGGCAATTTCCCTGGCTACCATCCTAGGTTTCTGATTGGCGAGAGGCTTTCGAGACCAGTTGAACAAGCAAACATTTTAGCATACATTCACCTTTGAACAGAGACTCCTTTGCCAAGCACATACAGGCCACACACATTAACACAGAAGAGCATAAACACACCCACATGCATTAAGGTTTAAAACTGAATTAATTCGTCAAACTGTAGAGTAACAACAATCCTTTGCCTTTGCACACTATTCCATCAAGGAAAGACAGTTCTTAGATAAAAATGTCAAGTTCCTAAAAACAGACGAAGCACAAGATGCAATACAAACGTGATGTAATCTTGCACCTGTGGGGCATTAAATGGCAGTTTACATTAAGTCGACCGAAGCTTTGCTCAATATTGTGGAAGAATATCGTTGCTCTCTGTGCTGTGTTAAAAAGGAGAAAAAAAGGCAAGAGGAGAAGATGGTTCGCCCCATGCGTTCATTACTGTGTTTATTACTACTTTTTGCTCTTCCCTCTCTGTATGTGGGCCACTTTTGGATGCCATATAATTTCCAGCAACAAAATCTGGCTTGGAACTCATCTAACACCCCAGTTCCTTTTCGGGGTGATAAAATGCTGTTAGATCCATGCAATCATCAGCTGCATCTGGACGGATGATGCCAAGCCATGGCAGGTCGCAATACACTCAAAAGATAGCATCACCTTCCTGTTCCTGTGGTAACAAAACTGGCACTGGCATCCAGTGAAGGTGGCATCGGGTCAAAATAGATTCATAACTTCTCATTGTCTTTCACCTCTCCTGCCTTCTACCTCTATGTTTCTCTCTCTCTTTGACTCTCTGTCTCTGTCTTACAAACTATCTGTCCCCTCCATCTGCTCCCACACTCTTGATTAAGGCTTCCTAACAATGAAGGCCTACAGTTGCTATGGAGATGAATGGCCACACTATGTCCATTAATGAAATTAAATTAACATATCGACACACTGGCTCACATCTGAGCAGATGGTGAATTCCACAAATATCAGTTTGGTTGCCATTACAGTTCCCTCTGGTTTCATTGCCCATATGCCTCAAATAGTCTGGCTTATTCACTATTTTTGATGACTTTATGGATGCCATTACTTCAGCCTTGGGGAAGAAGCTGTTTCAACCAACACAGATCATGAGGGTGAGAAACAAGTCGCCGTGTATGACTCAGGTGATGAAAGGCAGGACTTGCAATACACATGCTCCCTGAAGGCATGCAGTTGCATATCCCAGCTTAAAAAAGAGCTCTTAATGCCTCAATGAAAGCTAAAAAACTTTATAGTGAGTTTGAGTGAAGATGTCTGCACCCTCAGAGATAAAGAACTCATGTATCAAAATGTGTTTGGACTACCTGGACGGTCCTAAAAATCATGATTTGGGGCTTTGCATAGCTCCTTTGCAAGCATTTCCATCAGTCATCATAGCTAAATAATAAATTGCACTAGTCACTCTGAAAAATCATCAATACTTTGTAAAAAGTGTGAAGGAATTTTCTAGCTGCAGCTGTGGGTCACATTAGGCCCTTTTGTGCTGTATTGATAAGACATACTGTCTCCATGCCACCAAGGGCGTAAGCCTGAGGCATGCCACATACAGAGAGACTAGGCCAGGCAGATTGATGCCTTTCATGAACACAGAGCTGTTGACCTCTAACATACTAAGGTAAGATATCTCCTTTAATAAGGCATGCCACTAAGCAACCCTCAGAATTGGTGTGGTACTACACAGTATTGACACTTGTAGTGCTCAGACTCTGTTCTCCTCAGCTGAGTATCAATAAACATCCTTTGCATAAGACACCACAGTCTCCTGAGATCGCCTTCACTCTGAGAATTGACCAGATCCTTGCTCTTTTCCATCACAACAGGGGCATTAATCTAATATGGCAGCAATGGAAAGAGCAAAATTGCCCTTTTTCTTTAAGGTTAAGTACACATTATCCAAAAAGAACAGAACATCTGTATTGTCAGCAACACAGCATTGCATCTCATGAGACACCACGCCAATAAGGGTCATCTTGACAAAATATATCGGCTGACAGACAATCCATCAAGGAAGTGCACTTCCCTACTTGCTAAACCATTTGAGGGAGGTTTGAATATTTCAAAGCCATCCAGTCTTATTTCAAGTATAAGGAGCATTTCAATGCCTAGAAGTTTTCAGGATTTAAATTAGCCTCGGATTAAGGGAGGAAGGATTTAAAACGATTTGTACATAATACAGCAGAAAATAAAATATTAAATGGTTATAAGTTAGCAACAGGAGAGAAAGGCTGATATACGGCAATGCTGCAGAAAAACAAAACACTGTATTTGAAAAAGATTAATCACAGTCTTTTCTGCACAGCACCTAGGTTCTTAGATGATGCAACACTAATGCAATGCAGTAAAAATGCTGTGTATATAGCTATAGTATGCACTGTAGTGATAGTTAAGCCGGTGACAGTTACGTTACCTTGACATCTATTCATACTACATATCAGCGTGTATGTTTTGTAGATACTGTGCAAGTCAGTCAGTCATCCTCAGAGTGAACCTTGGAATTAATACGTGACAAGTAAACGACTTCACGCAGTTGGTCTCCTGCAGGTGATTTTGACAACACCTATCACGTCTTTGGCCTGCCTTTTGATTTTTTTTTTTTTTTTTTTTCACTCATTCATACAGGATTTGGAACTGCCAAGTGACTGAAGTTGGCACTGGTCGCTTTGCCTTCCAACTGTTTCTTTTATCACTGGTAAACGTGAAGATTTTGCACAAGCGTGCTGCTTTAAAAGCTGGTGTGGAAGGTGATTGAAGTTCTGCCAGGAGAACGAACCCTGCAGGCTGGGGCCACCGAGCTCCCTGCCCTTTGGACAGAGCCGGGAAAATGTATAGCGTTCCATCAGTCAGTGGGAGACAGATTTTCCATGCTATACCTGACATAAATTTTGGTGTGTTTGAAAAATCGAAGATGAACTCAGCTATCCTAGATTTGTGCAGGAGTGCCTGGGCTAAAAAAGAACAAGTAGTTTTTCTCTCCTCGGCATGTTGAGAATAAAGAGTGTGATGTATTATCCAAGTGCATCTGGGCCTCTGTGTGCTTTCATTGTCTGTCTGATGTGTGGCGCTACAGGCATTCATTTTCCTGCCGGAGCTGGGCTGTTTTTACTCATGGGTGATGGTACATTCATCAAATTAACTAAGGGCCTTGTTGAAGAGGGTAAAACTCCCCCTGTCCTGCCTGGTAATCACAGGTAGCCCAGCTGTTGAAGCTCATGAAGTAAGAGTGACACTGTGGACACTAGAAGAAATAGGGGCCAAACACAAAAGCTTTGTGGCAATTTCATTGATTAGGCAATTTCATCTTTTGCCATGCACTTTGCCATGCCATTAAAAAAGGCACTTAACCCCAAAGGCACATCCAGGTTTCTCCTCTGTGACTAATTATGTGCTTGAAAGTTGAGAGGCTAGAAAATAAAATTAGCTGACATATCCCCTCACATCCCTCCTTTGCCTGTCTCCCTCAGAGACAGAAAGACTGAAGCCTGCATAATGACGCTATTGCGCAGTCCTAGAGAATTATGAAATCTTTATGGCAATGAAAATTGGAGTCAAGAGACCAAATTGACTAAAAAATGGCCTCTGTCTGTCAATTACTGAACACTTCCTGGCGTGATGCTGTGTCCCCTGAGGTGATGAGACTCTTCACATCTTCCTCTGATGCTCTGATTCAGCACACTAGTCTCATCACTTCCACACAATTCATCTCTATCGCTTCATCTCTGTATTAGGAACACAGATAGATACTCTGCATTGGATTATTTCCACCGGAGCCTGCAAACAAGGCTGTAATTGCCTGCATTATGTGTGTATGAGTATGTGTGTGTGTTTGCCTGTGTGTTGTGTGTGTTTGAGTTTGTTTCTGTGTGTTCAGGGTACATGGTGGAACCATGGAGTGGATCAGACTTGTACATCATGTTTTTGAATGTGTCGCACTGAGCCCCACCTGGCATGATTGCCTGCCTAATGATCCGTCCTGAAGCCAGAGGGTAGGGAGGAACTGGGCAGCCAATTGGGATTATTACCCAGCTAATTATGTTTAGTATTCAATGTTCAAGATTCATTTCCTGCAAATCAATTTCTGCCATGTGAGAATATTGCCACGAAATGATCTCAATAAAATTCTTCAGCCTGACTGAATGGGGGATTTTTGAGTGCGCTGATCCATTTTTCACATTTTGCATCTGCGTGCTGAGACATTCAGTGAAATTATTCAAATTTCCAAAAGACTTGTAATGAAGTCTGTCCTCTTAATGGATATATATGACGTGTATTGCACATAATGTTTCCTAAGTCAGAGCTTATAGGTCACCTTGAGGAAGAGGGAAAACTGCACAGCGTGGGACTAACCCTTATGAAGATTAGGGATAGAACGCCTGTGCAATATTATGAAACCATGTGAAATGCACATTCCCTGTTGATGCATAATTACTGGAAATGAGGCAAGAGTCAGAGCAAGACATCAACAGCAAGACATACATTTCTGTCAGATATCCTCCTCTAAATCCCCTGAAAACACAGACACATATGCACACAGTGTACAGTTTCTCTCCCTTCCCCCTTCACCCAAAAGAAGGAATGAGGTGATAGGAGCCAAATTTAACCTTCAACTGTCAGACATATAATTGACAGCACCCACACTCACATGCTCACACACACACACACACACACACACACACACACACACACACACACACACACACACACATACACAATGTATACACTGATCCATAATGCCTAACTTAAACATGAAGTGTGCAGCACAGGGCCAGATGATAGATCAGATGTGAGATGAGATGGATGAGATCAATTTTGGAGAAAGAAAAAAACAATAAAAATCAATGGGTGACTCCTTCACTTTATTAAAGCACATAGAAACTGGACATTTCATTAAAAGGCCTGGGTGATGTGGATCTGGCGGGTAGCTCAGACAGAGAATCCCAGTGCCATGTTATCCCTGGTTATGAGCTCTGTCAAAGAAGCAGTCTCTGTGGGTTTGAAAATAAACCCATAAGAACCAGGCTGAGACAAGACAGGGATAAGATTATATCTGAGGAGAGCGATCTATTTCTCTTCCACTCACATCTGATTGTCTGTCTAGCCTCTCTGTTTATATCGTGTGCCCCTGTTTCTTTCTGTCTGTCAGAATTGCACTCGCTTCACTCAAAACACATTTCACTTATTATTTACATTCATATATGTGCCTTTAAAAATGTAGAAACCATACGCTTGTTTTATACCAAAACATTGCTTAGAATGATGATTGATTTGTATTATTCTTTTATGCAAGAAAAAGCATGAAAACTGGCAATATTCAGAGTTGTGTGTGTGGATTTGCCTGTGTTGGCATGTCATTCACCCTGCACACAACAAGGAGACATACAACATTCACCCTGACTTTCACTGATACCAGCAAAACAATACAACAGATGACACATCAGGCTTGGTGTAGGTGGTGCATCTATGAAACCATGTAGGTCATCAGCTCTTATGGAAAGAGATGAAACAGTGACTGGAAAGACAGAGAAGATTTCCCTTGATGCTCGGCCACCAATGTCTAAAGCTCTGTTGCGGCTCCTACAATGTCTGAGAGCAGAAAAACTCATAATTAGGCCCTTAGGCTAAGCCTTGTGCTTGCTGGGAAGGAAAATACCATTTGCTGCCCTTGGGAAGGATAAAGGAGAATTGGGGACAGAGGTGGATAGACCAAGAATAGAAAAGGACGTTAATATGTATGACAGGTAGGCACTGTGTAAGAGAAGTCATTGAAATCGTTTCAAAAAGGGGGAATTAAAAAAAAAAAAAAAAAAAGGGCTTTTACCCTATCTTTATACCACATATTCAAAATGAGTCATGGAATAATAATTCTGTTCCTATTTCTGGCATATACTGATCTATGATAAAAAAAAAAAAATAAAAAAAAAAGTATATCATAAGTGATGGCATAAGTGCAATATTAAACATATGCACTGGGGGTAAAAAGGTAGACGTGAGATGGGTTTGGAAAAATATATGGAGGTCTACATATGATCATGCAGTTTTTATCATTAGAGAGCAAAAATCAAAGAGAAATTGTAATAAATGTACTTTGAGGTGATATGCATTAAAATATACATGTTTAAATAGTGAAGCATACAGGGACGCTTTTCTCTCCTCGATTTAATAATTACCAAAACGATTATGGAAGTTGGTGGCAAATAATAGGCCTGTTACATCTTTGGGTTAAGTACGTCAACGCCCCTGGAAGAGTTGGCTTTTATACACCTAAATACCCATGTGCAAAGTGATGCATTTGGAAAAAGCCAAGCACATAGTTTTGCATCCAAGCAGTAGTTTCGGTCAGCCCGGTGCTCTGCTGAGGTGGGAGGAGCGTGTTGCGCTGGGACGCTGCAGGATACAGCAGCAGTCCCATCAAAACCTCTGGTCCTTCAGCAGCCCTGTCTCTGTACCTGTGGTATCACTCCGAATAGCAACACGGCTGGGATAAAAAAAAAAAAAAAAAAAGTCAGTCAAATATGAACCAAACCGCTTGGATCGAGAGCGCCAGCGCGACATAGGTAAGGCCATGTGATAATGATGCCTCCAGGTAATTAGTTCAAGTTTATTTGATTGTCATTTTCAGATATTGTGAGACTTTCTTTAAAACGCGTCTCCTTTATTTCCGCATGCCTGTGCGTAATTGGTGCCTATATTTGGATCTTACGCACGGTCCAGGTGCGCCAGCTGCAAGAGCTGGTAAACCTCTTGTGAAGAACCATCTTAATATTCCTACGATATTCATGGACGGACGCGTAGTGGGTCTTTGGGTGACATTAGAGACTTTATAATGTTTTGTTTTTTCATCCATGATATGCCACAGCAATGCTGCCTCGATAGCCTAATATTCATTAATGCAGATGTCTTGGAATTTTATTTGAATAACACTGTAGTTCTTTTTCGCAAGGGAACTTTTGAGCGATGTGATCCCCTGTAGATGGAAAAGGCTCCCCTCTTCACAGAGAAACGCAGCCCGGCGACTTAACCTATGTTTATTTTGCAGGAGAAAGATCAATAGCAGGGCTTTGGTCGAAATTACGATGCATCTCTCCACGGTGGTCCTGATTCTGCTCGTCAGCGGCATCGCCAGAGGTAATCTGATTGATTTGTTTTGATCAGTCCGGTACCGATGAGTTATTGGCAGCGACACGGAGATGAAAGTCAGCTGATGAAAACCAAACTCTTCTCTGAACTACTTTACTCACCGCGCGAAAAAGAAAACAACGAATGAATATTTTATGACGCTGAATGTTTAATGAGTTGTTTGATTTGGGATGCAAACATGTTGCATGCTGTGTCGTTTCTCTCTCCCCCAAAGGTTGGGAATGCGGCGCAGGGTGCAACGCCGAAAATGGGTTTTGTGAGAAGCCAGGGAAGTGCAGGTACTGAAACGACGTTAGATTCCTGTACAAATGGAATATGCCGTGTGATTTTCTGCACCTTCATTTCTATAAGTGCCGTTTTCATACTTCAACAGCCAAATGCTCAAATGATCCGGCCAGCTGGATCCTTCTGTTTCTGTGGATTTGTTTGTGGCTTGCGTTGTTGTGTTAAATCAACTGCTAAATCATTCCTTTGTTTGGTGTGTAAAAAGCAGTGTTTCCCCAACAGATAGCACAAAGCGTTTGGTGATATAGCCTGCAGTGTTAGATCAGCACAGTTTGAAAGGTTTATCTGCATGGCAAAGGCAAGCTGTTCTCCAGCCAGAATAATTGTCCTATAATTGTTCATGTTTTGTGTTTTACTGAAGGAGCACAGTATAATGGGATACAACGCATCTCTGATCTCCCATTTGCTACCAATAGGCTACTTGTGCCATTCATGGTATAGACCTGAATCCGAAACACAAACACAAGACTGTAATGCCCTGTTGGAGGTATATTAATAACCCTGGGCTGGTCCCACATGTTTTACAGGTGCAAACCAGGCTGGCAGGGGGAGGCATGCGACCAGTGCATGCCCTTCCCTGGCTGTTTGCACGGCACTTGTGAGAAGGCATGGCAGTGTATCTGTGAAGACGGGTGGGTGGGCAGCCAGTGTGACCAAGGTGAGTCTAATTTAGCTCCCCAGACGGCCTCAGCTCATAACACGTGGTGACGCAGAGGTTAGGGCGAGTCGACTGGATGCCTCGGATATGCTTGGAAGAATTTAGGTTGCCGCTGAACAAAGCTGGCGTCTTGGGGAATAAACATAGCAGAGATGTGATAGAGGTCAAAAATATTTGTGGTCATTTCTGACAACAGGGGCTCAGGCCATGTGTAACAGAGAGCATAAAATGACCAGATAATGATCATGGAATAATAAAATGACATACTCTGGCCATGGGCCACTGAGCAAATCATACAATAAACTCTTCAAAATATCAAAGATGTTACGCATTGTCAACATGCAATAATGTGAGAATTGTTATGTTAAAGGATAACTGAAAGAGACCTTTCCATTTCAGCAGATGCTGTAGTCAAATCAAGCACTGTGGTGTGATATGCCTGTAGTGTCTGACTACACTGAGGTGTACAAGGAGGAGTTGAAAAATAAACATTATTTTATCTTACATGTCTGCATATAAATTACTTGCTTCCCCTCCAGCAAAGACAGTAAGAAGGAAGATTAAAAAGAAAATATTTTCTAGCTCCTGGCTGTGTTTGACCTGCTTATCATCAAGCACAGTATGTCTTTCTTTCTGTTTTTGTGGAGAGGTATGTGAGCTGCTTCCCCATATTGTGGTTTGTTCTCAGTTTTGGTCTTGGTGACAAGATGCTGCAGCAGAGAGAGTGAGCAAGTGAGACAGAGCAAAAGGAGAGATTGTAGAAGAAGGAGAAAGAGTCCACACAGCGTCTAAAAACAGCATGCACTATTTTTATTTTTTTCACAGATACTCGCCTGTGCTCATCCAGGCCTTGTTCTGGTAATGCCACCTGCATTGAGACGGGGGAGGGGGGATACCTCTGTATCTGTCCTCATGGCTACACTGGAGAAAACTGCCACCTGAAGAAAGGACTTTGCCTCACAAATGGGTATCAGCGCACGCATCAGAGCAGCTATCTTAATTAATAAGTGTAATTAAGCTCTAGAAAATGCCTCACCACAAGTGTTTCCACTGGCAAGACGGATCAGTGCAGGAGTAAGCTGCTTGCACATCAGATTCCTGTAAAAGACTCTCTAGGGACGCAGCTAGCTGACACAGTCCTCCAGACGCTGAACCCCACCAGTGTTAGGTCTTTGTAAGGCTGGCCCGTTATTGACTTTGAAAGACACCAAGAAATCACTAGCACAAGTGGGGAATTCATCTGCATTTTTAGGCTGTTGTTTCATTAATCAGCTCCACTATAAGGAACCACAGATGTCTAAATCCTCTGCTAGAATTGTTATTCATGAGGACAGATAGAAAGTGGGGGCTGTGGGATTACATACGCTACTGTAACAGATATTGATCGTGTTTAATCTTGGTTTTTCATCAGTGCACTTGCTTTGTGAGGCATTGCTGGAATTGATCACTTACGCTAAGCATGTGGGTGCAGTAATTACCTAGGCAACAAGAAGCCCGCCTTTGTTCCTCACTGTTGGTGCAGATTTCACATTTGTTTAAAATTAGATAAACACAATACTTCCAGACCCGCTGAGATTAAAAAAATAAAAATGTAGAGTAATAAATAATGTAATAATAATATTGTGCATTTGATTACAGAGCCCACTGGAATGTTTTCCAGTAATGACATCACTCTGTTCTGCTCTCTAGCTCTCCTTGTCAGAACGGAGGTACATGTTCCGACGCCGACGGCTCAGTGGAGTACACCTCATGTGTGTGTCCCCCCGGATTTGCCGGAGACTTCTGTGAGATCAACGTTGACAGCTGCCAGCCCAACCCCTGCCTCAATGGTGGCAACTGCACAAACCACGGCCTGGCGTTTGCATGTGCCTGCCCCGACGGCTTCTCTGGCTTCACGTGTAACGACACCACCAGCCTCTTTCCCTGCGCCGACAGGCCATGTGCCAACGGAGGCATATGTGTGGGTCAACCTGATGGAACCTTCCGGTGCATTTGCCAGAAATGGTTTACAGGTCCCACCTGCTCTCTGCAGCACAAACCAAAGGCCAAATCCAAGCCTGCCAGACACCCAGACCACAGAGTGTTTGCACTGACTCCACAGCATTACTCCCTCCCAGCTCACGCCTTCCACAAGCTCCTCAGACCCCCGGAGAGAGACCTTCTTAAGATCACCCTAAAGGAGACGGTTCATTCCTCGGGCGTCCTGATCACCCACGGTCAGCTCCTCTGTTTTGGCATGCTGGCCCTTCTCACCTGCCTGGTGATCCTTGGTACCACAGGCATCGTGTTTTTTGGCCGCTGCGAAACATGGTTGGCTAATGCCAAGTACAGCCAGCTTGTTCGGCAGCAAAGGGAACACCTGCTGAGAGAGGCAGGCAGCCACAGCCAGGAAGAGCAGGAGCATTCAGTAAACATCATCCTGCCGGAGAAAATTAGACTCACCAGCTTTGGGACACACTACACCTCCATCTGATTAGATTCTCTGTCTTTTTGTCTCTCCCTCTGGAAGGACTTTAATATAAAAGCCAAAAATTTGCAACAAAATGAAATATCACAACTGTTGTACAGTTGTGATTATGAGGTGTGAAATAGCACTAAGTAACACTCTTCCATGCAGCTCTACGAGGAATATTTTTTAATGTTAGTTTGTTGGACAGAATGGACAGCCATGCCAATGGATTGTAAATGTACCCTTAAATAATACGGTTGCACAATTTCCCATGGAATCTCTAATCAAATAAAATCAACAAAATTGATGGACTGTAAGAAGATATCACTACAGAATTTCCTTGCTGCTTTTTTTTTTTTTTTTTTGAATATGAAGGATTGTCTGATATCCCTCCATGGATCTATGATGAAATTCTGATTATAATGTGTACATTACTTTATGCCACAAGTTGATTTCATATACAGTAATGTGTTTTGTCATCAATTAATATCACAGTATGAGTAATGAAACTGAATTAATAGTAGCTATGAAAAGAAAAGGTGAAAGCTAGATTACTTTTCTGCATTGTTAGTAAATAAACAGATAAATTGTGATATTAATTTTGAAGTTGCTACCCAAGTGTAGGTAGTCATATTTTATTGTAAGCAGTAATATCTTACATACTGTGACTTGTCATAATAAATGCATATAATGCATATTGTGAGTTTGTAAATGCAGATAAAATCATCAGTTACATATTGTTACATGGATGAAGGAGGAGGATGAAGGGCTGCACTTTCAAATGTTCCTAGATGTACTTCCGTCTGCCAAATTTGATCCAGTTTTCTTTCTCTATAGATGTTTCAGTTTAGATGTTCGGTTAAAACTTAAAAGATGTTCACTCTGATGTGGAAACACTGGCTAAATCATGATTTCTCAAGCAATGCTGTTCTCTCCTTTTCATTTGTCATGGATATCTACTCGTCATTCATTAATCGAACAGACTCAAGCTTATTTGTGATTTAACTTTGTGATTTTTTTTCATATTCCCCAACATTGCTACTTTTCCTCCAGTACTTGCAGTATTTGTAGTTTACTCATTGTTTTCTTTTATCGTTCCTGAGATAGCTGTTCACGTGTGATGAAATATTTTGCATTTAGTCAGGTTCATTTGCTGCTGATTTGAAGATCACTGTGGCTTTAGAGTTGGAACACTATTTTGTTTTCTCAAAATGACAAATTTCACCATTACTACCTGCAGTTCACCCCACAGTAAATTGCTGTTAACATTGTTTAGATGCTGCCATAATTCAACGGTGACAGGGCTGTTACCTTGTGTTTGTGCCATGTTGTGTTACTTTAAGCTACACACTGGAACCATGCAGTACTTATCAGTATTTGTTACTGTTATAGATTCTTTGTTATCGTGCTTTGGCCAGATATTGCTTTGTTGTGTTTCATTCCTTGTAATAAAATATAAAACTGAACAACTGAAAAGGCTGCAGTGGTTTCTATCTGCAGATGGAATTCAGAGGGCTCTCAGTCCTTCCTGATGCTCCTTCATCTGCTTTGAAAAGCACATAGTTGCACTGCCCCACTGTCCACTGTAAGCCACTTTTAATGCTTAATTGAACACTGCAATACATCCAATTAGAACTGAGTATCTTTGCAAACCTGAGTCATCCTCAGTTTCCCTCTCATCTATTTTTGCTTAATCACCTGCTCTTTGCACAACAGCTACCAGCCATAACAAATTTCCAGCATTACTTCTTTGGAATGATTTGAAACATTGCTTAACAAAGCCTTTGTGGTCACCCATGAATATTAAAGGTCTTTTGGATATTGTAGCTTTTTTTGTTTATGCTCATGGATCCCCTCATGTTACAAGTGTGAATAGATTTTCTAGTGTCTGATGTATGCAGCTACAGTGATTTGGTGGATATGCTGAAGGGATTGGATAAAATACCCTTCCGCTAGCTCCCTGTTATTGTACAGCAAAAACATAACCTAACATCATTCCTTCACATTCAAATGCTCACAACTCCTTTGCCTTCCTGCCAGGGTTACATTGTCTCTATGTCCTAAAGCTACTGTCTCATTAACATGAGGAGGTAAGACAAAAATCAGGTCAAGGCAGAGACCAACACATCAGGTTAAAATAGGTATGAATTATAGCCAGTGTGCTCTTCATCCCACCTCCATATTTACATACACCACTACCCACCTATGCTAGTGCACGGTCTGTTACCCTACTTCCTCTGAGAGGTGAAACATCTGCTCTTCTTCTCTGTGATGTTTAATGAAAATCTCCCCGGAGCGACCTCATTCATCATGAACTGAAATATAGAAGTGATTCTGTCAACACTTGCACTTTGCAGGCTGTCCCCGAAGGCAGACCTATTCCAAAGAATAGTCTCTGCCTCCACCTTGTGGCACCCATTGTCTATCACTGACACATGCAGCTTTAAAGCTACACCAGGCGAGATTTTTATGTAAAAATACACCTGTCTCATCACCATAAATTGGGAATCTAATTTAGAGCCCACTGATTCATCCTCTCTGTCCAAATGAAATTCTAGTGTCAGGTCATGTTTGAATTTTGAGAACAGATGCATCTCACCTCCTTTTTCAGCTGCCAGGGTGGAAAGCTGCCTTGTCAAGAACTATTCTTATCTGAAAAAAATAAAAAATAAAAAAATAAAATAAATAAATAAATAAAAAATACCACTTGTAAATCTGCACAATCTCTGTTTTTGTATTTTTCTCTTTGTGGTCAACAGTTGTTATCTTCAGTTTTTTTTATGGTACAAGTAAAAGCAACATTTCATTCGGACATTATCATCAGCATGAGTTATTTGCTTATAGAAGTTTTGAATGTAGTAACAAAAAACAATGGGAAACTGCTGTAGACTTCTGTCATTTTTCAATTCAACCTGTAGGAAGATAAAAACAGTTCAACAGCCCCTGAGTATACAGTAAGTGAAAAGTCATGTAGTGTCAGAGTACAACCACCAGGTGTCATCCATCTAAAGGGAGACAGGGCATGGCATTTTAACATGGAGCAATAACACTGCAGTGAAAGAACCGTTAGTTTATAACAGCTAATTGTTAATAACTGAATATTTTCACATATTACGAAGAAACACACACAGACACACACACACGAACACACACACACACACACACACACACACACACACACACACACACACACACAAACACACACACGTACAGCAGACTACAACATGAATGAAAAAAAGAAAAATACAGTCTGTGGACACAGCTGTGCTCCTGACATTGTAATGATCCATCTATCCAATCTCTAACAGGTTATTTGATTCAGGGTCATGGAGGCAAAGGGCACATGGAATGGCTCAGATATCCTTTCCCCCAACAACATCCTCTGGCTCCTCCTGGGGAATCCCCAAGCAATCCCATAACAGCAGGGAGATGTCATCCCTTCAGCGTGTCCTGGGTCTACTCTAAGGTCTCCTACCAGTTGCTGGTCACTTACCGGAGGACCAAACCACCTCAGCTGGCTCCTCTGCAGAGCAGTGGCTGCAAACGTCTTGATCCTCTCGGGTCACAAAGTTCCTCACTCTATCATGGGGAGTGAGGTGAACCACCCCGTCTCAGCTGCTTGACTCGACTCTTTTGGTCACAATGTGAATCTTGTCATTATAAATGTTTGCTGGAATGAAAATCGATTGGTAAATGGATGCGCTTTCCTTGCAACGACACAATTTGATGCAGCACCTGTATTACTGCAGGCAGTGTGCCTAAACAATAGTTATCTCACAATTCCTCTCACCCTCATTTTTGAACAGGGCCCAGGGATGCCTGACCTCCTTCACTTAGGGCAGCTAGCCACCCTTCACATGCACAGAGTAGAGCGCCTTTTACCTGAAGAGAGCCATGGCCTAAGACCGGGAGGTACTGCTCCTCATTCCAGCTGCATCACATGCAGCTGTAAATCACTCGAGTGCACATGGGAGATCACTGTCCAATAAACTCAGAAGGATGACATCATCCACAAACAGCGGAGATGCCACCCTAATGCCACCAAACTGGACATCCTTCAGACCTCAGCTGCACCTTGAAATCCTGTCCATGAATATCACAAATAAGAGAGGGGATACGGCCCCCCAATACCCACCTACAACTCTCTCTCCATAAGGCTTTGAGCAGCTGCCCTGCCACCACATACTCCCACAGCACCGTCCACAAGCTCAGAGAACAAGATTGTAAGCTTTGTAATGACATGAAAAAAATAAGCGTTGCTGTTCATTTTTCGATTATGATGTTACTGCAGCTGTGTCTTGATTTTCATTTCACTGCCATTCTCTTTAGCAACAATGCAAAATGCTGCAAGAGTCAGGTTGAGTGTTGCACCCCTCTATATAATAGAGCCAAACTTCTGTGATACTGTATTATTTCAGTTTACTGTTTACAATCTTTTTTTTTTCTTTTTGTCTATATTAAATTTTTTTCTTACAAAGTACACTTCTGCTAATACTGATGGAGCATTATTAAATGACAATGTAATTCCTCCTGGATTATAATGTATACCCTGACCTGCAAGGAGCAACCTTGCAATCTCGGCCAGTCCAGTAGGTTTATATATCAGGTAGTGCTTATGTAAACGTATGAGTAGTGAGGGCTGAGTGGCTGAAGCTGAAATAATAGCTCTACACGGTGTAAGTTATCTAACCTGCAGCCGTTCTGAGCTTTCCTGGAAGATGCTTCCTGCCTTGCACAACCTGGCTTTCTTGTCGTGAGAATTCTTGCCATGAAAATGACCTAAAGAGAAAATCAGCTCTAAAACAAATTTCACATGCTGTTCCTCTGACCAGGGCTAATTCAATCAACTCTTGTGAATATAATGTGGTCTCTCCCAGAGCTGGAACTGGAGGTCTTACATGATCTGTGATGTCATCCCATGTGCTTGACCTACTCCAGTGAGAATACACTGAGACAGTTTGGCTCAAAGTGTGTTCGAGCTCTTCCTCCTGTATGATCTTTCATTCATTAGCAACAGTTACAGTTCTGCAACAGAAAATGTGTCTGTATATGCCTAGAAATCCACCCTGGATACTGGTTCACAATGCTAAAGTCAGGCTACTGAGTTTTGCAACTTGGCTGATGAGCCACAGCCATACTAAAATGTTCAGACTTTTAGCTGGGATGAAAGAATGCTAAAGGAGTATGCTTATGGCTAGAGCCTCACAGGTTTTCCTGAAAACTTTATGCGTCCTACATGACAGACCTGTTGAGGCCCAGCCTCCTCGGCACCAGTCATTCATTTGTAGAGTTATTACCCTGAGGAGAGAGGGGCCCTTTCCTTCAAAGCTGACCAGAGAGGCTGAAATACCACCTTAGCAGGTCTGTTATGGTCTAGAATGTTCCCCCCTAGTCTTAAAACAACACAGCAGAGCAAAAGTCCTTTTCCCTATAGCCCGTGACCTTTAAACCCTGGTTTTCAACCACCACTTCCCTGACAGATGAAACGTCTATGGAGAATTGCCGATGGCAACGAGCCAGATTCAAAGCATTCTGCTCATGTTTTTCTTTTCAGGGGTGCACATGGATACAGTAAAAGCAATATTTCATCAAAACAGGTACCCTGTGTCTTCTGTCAGCTGCACATAAATACACCATGTGTGTGCATGTGTATCAGATGTGTTCCAGATGATCAGTGAGGGGCAGTTGCTGTACAAATATCCCACCAGTCAGGTATCAATAAGCCAGCAGCACCTTCTTTAATAGCATTTAACTTATTCTCTCTCTCTCTCTCTCTCTCTCTCTCTCTCTCTCTCTCTCTCTCTCTCTCTCTCTCTCCCCCACTGGAGTGCAGGTACTGGGAATGGCTATACCTCAGTGTCCGAAAAACATGGAGGGAGTAGCGGGATGCAATCGTTTTCTTTTTTTTTCCCCCCAGAACCTAATTCTCCCAATGGTGCAGGTTTTATGTGGAAAAATGTTGTTGAACCCCAGAGCAACATATTTCACCATATGGGGACTTTATGTGGCAAGGACAGGCTCGACACAACAGACCTCAGCAGTGAAGTTTCTGCAGGCGTTAAGACTCCTGCCTCTGGGACCACACACATCTACTGGCCCAGGACTTAAAGCTGCAAGAACCTGATCTCCTGTGGTGCCATAACTATGAAGGCAAATTAGAGTCTTAAGTGTTTTAAGAAAAATGTCTGTCTGTAATGCATTAAATGCATTAAATACATTAACACATTTCTATGCATTAATGTGTACAAGAGATCCTATCAAAGAAATTTAAATGTTTGAATGAGTGAAAAAAAATCAAACTACATAAATTATTTTCACATGCAAGACAAGACTTGTACTTGCACATCATACTGTATGAACAAGTGAAAAAACGTGCACAGATAAGTTCAACCCGAGTGCATTAAATAGATTCTGACATAAAATGTCTCAATGTTTGAGAGCGCTCTTGTTTGTGGCTCTATGTGAGAAGGTGAAACAACCACATGAACTCAAACTCGGTTACATTTCTATGAGGTTAAAGCACTTTAAAATCGAACTTGGCCTTCATAGCCAAATAGGATCCAAAGAAAACACAAAAATATTGATGTTTGATGTGACTTTTAGTGTTTTTCACTAGGAAAAAGTTTAACTTGACTACACTGGATTTAAGAATTTAAACTGGTAATGGTACAAAACATGTGGCTGTGGCAGAAGATGAAAGGTGAGTCCCATTTTTCCATTTAGATGGATTAAGAACATATTTGAATACATTTGACAGCTTCCCACATTGGCTACTGCAGCTCTTAAAGAAAATGAAGAAGGCAAGAATTTATAAGCAATGGCCCTTGAATATTGTTTTAAATGAGACTTAAACACCTGAGGATTAGTCATGGGAGACTGGAAATTTAATTGTATCATCTTAGATTCAGCATTATGGTGTTATACAAAAAAAAAAAAAAAAAAAAATGATGCCTGATGTTCTTGATATGATGATATTGTGCATAAGTGTTTTTTTTCCCTCAGCATTAAGAAGTGAGTATCCTTATGTTGTCATTATACTTTTGCTTTTCAAAGCCCATTATGTTACCCACAGTGATTTTGTCTCAGCTGCTGGTTCAGTTCCTCGCTGGAGGTGGTGTTGGCTCTATTCCAAAGTCACGTGAGAAAAATGACACTTTGAAAGCTGGGGGTGATTACTGCATGGAACCAACCCATCTGATGAGATTTTGCTCTGTCTTATGTCAGTGTTAAGATCTCATTTCCCGAGTCATTTCTGTGTGAGGCATTGCCCCATTACATCTCCACTGTGTCTTAATGCAGCCTCTGGAGGGGGTCTCCTTCAGCTGCAGACAGCATCCTAAGGCTCTGTGAAATCATTTTTCAGGAAAATTAAGAAATTACACAACTTAGACTAGCATGGCACTTTGATTAAAATGGTGACTTTCACAGTGTTTTGGGCATATTTTTCAGATGTAGTGGTAGCTCATGGGAATGATGATTCAACACAAAATTGCAGTATAAAAAAAAGAGCATCCTGGAAAAACAGCCTCAGATGACAACTACTTAAAAACAGCATTGGACCCACCAGCCATAATGCCATTAATTATATTAGTGCTTTTTTTTTTTTTTTTTTTTTTTTTTTTTAAATCACTTTCTTCATTAATTTTCTTAAAATGATAGCATGGGTGAAATTGGTATGCAGTTTAACCTCCTTACTTTTAACTGCTGTTTCACCTCAGACTGTGTGCTAAGCCTTGAGAACGTTGAGTTTAGTGTTGCACACTGTAATGGGATAGAGTGTGATTATCCTTATCTAATTATAAGAGGTCTAAAGCCTACAAAGGTGCTGTGGAGAGAAAAAAAAAACAACAAAAAAACAATGTATGCACCTGAATAGTTAGTGCTTCCTAGGAATCCAAAACAAAGCAATGCAAAATATGACTACATCTAATGCCTAACAATGATGATAATTAATTAATTATGATAAATTGCACCAACGACAGCAGGAATACATTTTGAGATTAATTATTGCTGAAATGCCCCTTTACTCAAAGCACATCTCACCTTGACAGATTACTAATGTTGCTGTTGTTACTCTCATCGTCATTGTTTTTTTTTTTTTTTTTTTTTTTTTAAATTACATGTGTCTCATGTTGAATCAGCAGCACGTCTATGTTAAATGAAAACAATTAAAATTTTAACAATTCATTGGGGGGAAAGGCTGGTCAACAGACTTCAAAGCAGCTCAGGCCAGTTTATTGATTAAAGGGAGCTCATTTTGTTGGGATGCATGATTTTATAAGAACAAGTGGATTGTGCTGATGGTTATAGCAGATCATCACAGAAATTAGAGGTGCAGGAACTGCTGTATCATCTCTAACACCTACATATTCCTCTGACAGCCTGTCCTCCTTTTATTTCACTTTCGCCCATAGCCCAATGCTCTATTTGATGTTCCAGTTTGCTGTGATTCAAGGAGAAAATGTCAAGCTGATAGATTGCAGGACAACACTCATTCTTATTTAAAAACAGGGGGGAAAGGTGTATTCATGTTGCTTGCTTCTGCCTACACTTTGAACAATGGTATCCCATGAGGGACATTTCCAGTGGACGCTAGAGTCTGATCTGCTTTATTTAGGATGCGCAGGGAATTGTGTATATATCCTTCTTTACCCTTTTTCCTCCTGGCTATTTAGGTCACCACCAAGGGACCAAATTAAAACCTTTACATTTCTATCCTCTTAGTGCATTGAGAAAGAGAAAATATGCCACTATTCCAGACACAACTTACACAGGAAAAGAGTTTTGGTCAAATAATAATTCAATAGAGAAGTAGATCAAAGTGTTTTATTATATGAAAAATATATCCATGAAAGTGAACAATATTTACAAAACAGTTTAGCCCAGGGCAAAAGACAGCGTGTTCACCGTGATCCTCAGTATGACAGACATCAGTATCGGCTCTCTGGACTGAATCCGTTTAAAAACCGAACTTCACAACAATACTGAGGAGCAGGGTGATGCCAAAGACGAACACACACACACACACACACACACACACACACACACACACACACACACACACACACACACCCACTCACACACTCACACACAATCCTGATTTATTCCTTAGACGCATTCACACTAGAATAAGAAATAAAAAACAAAAACGTTGTCACAGATAATAAGCTACTCTTGTTCACAAAGGTACAAACAAACTAACCTTTTGAGGGTGGACTGGATCCTAAAAGGGTGTCTATGTAACTCAATTAAATGTCCAATATGAAACGAGCCTACTGTAGTATATCTCTTTCTACCAAAATGATTTAAATGCAGCCATGACAAATAAATAAATAAATTCAAACCAATGACAGCGTATATCTGACGCAGAAATTATATCTAAGTGGAGTTGTAATACTGAAAATGTGGAGATTCAACTGATTTTTCACAGCAGCTCTAAATGAACAAAATTCTTCTACACATCAATAACTACATTGCTGGATTTTTCCAGCTTTTGTTTGTATTGATCAAGCCAGTCTCTTAACTCCGAGATTCGATACCCCTCAGGTCCTCTGCCTCCCTGGTAAACTACTTTCCCATCTTGAAGTATATAAAGTCTGTCGAAGTAAGCTCCGTACGCAGCGTTGGAGGAGTTTTCCATGCTGTCGACGACAACCAGGCAGCCGGGGACCTCCAGGTGCATCAGCTGCGCGGCGTTCAGCCTGTCCTCCAGACACCGGTGCTTGGGAATCTGGTAGGGCGCGTCAGAGCTCATCCAGCCATCGGAGGGGTGCGCTTCCTCTATATACACAACTACAGAGTCTGCTATGTCTGCATACTGTTGCACAACCCCCTGGAAAGCCTTCAGACGCGCCATGAAAGGTGGTCAGGTGCAGCTGCCAAAGTTCAGGATGAGCGGTCTCTTGTCCTTTGCGTAATCGAGGATCCGACTGCGCCTCTGATCCTCCAGCTGAACAACTTCGGTGTTGGGCGCTCCGTGTCCGAGATGCGCTGCTTTCAGAAAGTCCAATTTATGTCCGTGCCAGACCGCCTTGAGCGACTCCAAGCTGAACATGCGATTGGAATCGGATATGCACAGCGGGGGATCGATGGCATCGCCCTCCTGCTCCTTCATCCTGAAGAATACCCTTTTCCTTATGCATAAAAAGTCAAGCAGCCAAAATATTACGGCTGCCATCAGAAAACGAGGCAGCAGAACAAGACAAACTATTGCATTTTTAACAGCCTTAACAGTATTCATCATGGCTTATAATAATAACCTCTCGACCGGTCTTGCGCTGCGCTACGATCCTGCGGGTTGAAGTTGGGTTACTTGCAACTTCCCCTCTTTTTATAGCACCGGCAGATTTGAATGAATAACACCCCGCCTCCAAACTGGGGCCGAGGCCTCACATGGTGGGGATTACCTTCTGTCAACTCCACAGCTTTGACTTACATCCAAAAGCCAAGGATAGTAGGAAGGGGTGCGCCACAGGAGATCGTTATTTCGGAAGAGAGGCTACCATGGAAGCCTGAATTTCACATAGCTCAAGTTGAGGAAAATGTACTTTTTATTATTTATAGGATGCTACATATATATTTTTTTTAATTCAACTGGCCGTGCTGTAGGCTTAATCAAGGAATTTATTTGTCTGAGTCCCCTCCTGCTGAAAATAAAGATAACGCTGGCCTCATAACATGGCAGCAAACCATGGAGGTTTAGACACCTGAAGTGAACGACGCTAAATAATACTTAATAATAGATTCCTGTTGAAAATATAGATTTTTGTTTGTGTTGTGTAGGGTCAGCTACAGAGCAGCATCTATGGAGCTGGTGAGGATTCACTGTTTTGCGTGAGGACTCTTCATTAAGGAGGATGTTGATCGTCACCGAGACTGAGATTGAATCTATTTGAAGGACAGCCTCTATAATCACTTTGTCACCCTGAGCTCATGTGCAGTTATATTCGTATATTTGTCTTGATAAGCTGCAAAACCCAACATGTAGCAGCCTGTTGCATACAATCTGTCTTCATCCAATCACCAGATCATGGGGACGTGAACAGCCTGGACCGGTCTTGTCATATCAGTGCACAAGTGTCTCCAAGCACTCATGGTATATACTGCAACCAAGAAAAGATTTTAACGGCATATGGTGTTTGCAGGGGCTGTTATGGTAAATTCAATTATCCGTGGGCCAGATGCCATTTAAAAAATTAAAACACAGTTCACTGAAACACCAAATAGGCCTGATTTTTCAGACTGATGACAGAGGGAGGACTTTTCACGTCAGCTAATGAAACTTGCATAAAATGACTCAAAACGCATCATTAAAAGCCAGAGACATTGAGCTGAATCAGCAGCCAACATGTCACTAAATTAGTCAAGACTGCAAATGCGGGCACATACACACAGAGAGAGAGAGAGAGAGAGGGAGAGAGAGAAAGCAATTACCGAGCTTCCTTTAGGCCTGTGGGGAGAAAGCACTCTGCACCTAACTGGCTCCATGGCTCATATACACACGCACTCTGAAAAACACCTCAGGATATGAATCACACATTCTGACAACGCACAGACATGTCTGATGACAGGAATCACTTTGGTTGGATTTGTAATGTCTGCAGAGAGATCATCAAATTTGGTCAGAAATCTCCTATATTCCACTGGTCAGAAATCTCTCACATTTCACTCTTTCAGTTTCAGAGACTATAGGGTCATTCTAACAGTCTTGCACTCATGTGGAAAGAGCTGACTGTGATCCTGTAAGGATGTCGAAATCTGAGTCCCTGTTGCTTCTGGTGTGTTTGAAATGTCCCCTAAAATACTACAAAAGATCTTTCTCTCAGTCACATAATTTAGAAGCAGTGCATGAGAGCAAGAAACTTCAAACTGTACTTCAACAGTACATATTTGCACATTTTCTGTATGCAGCAAATTTGCAAGTGGAATCACACACGTGCATGTTGCCTGTTACCTTTATGGACACATTTATGAATTTGTGTTACAAGTTGCAGGTCATGTTACAGTGTCATCTGAAAATAAAGCTACTATTAGTTCAGTTTCTTCCTCCCATAAGTGTGTCGGTTTCCAGATGTGTCCACATGTGTCACATTCCTTTGTGTGCTGGCCCTAAATGAGTACAAAATAATTTCTTACTATGCTTTTGTAATGCTGTGGTGGTGGTAGGTATTATGATGGTCATACACAGCTTGTCTTTAATGATTGTAGTGTGGCCATTAAGAAATGATCAATCATTTTGTTGAGTCTGTCTTAAAATAAAAAAAAAAAAAAACGTGTCAAAATAATAGTCAGATCCATACACAAACAAGAAACCACACACAAATGTATGAAATGAGTCACAATATTTAGGTAAATGTACACAGAAAAGGCAACTTTGACGGATCATAAACATTTCCTAATCAGCTGCAACTCTTCATGTATTGAGAAGGTCTTTTGTCCTCCAAAACAGTTTTAAGGTGCAGTCAGCAAAACAAGAAAAAAAAAATGGTTTAGGCAACTCCATACCATCATTTTGAGTTTCAGAGGACTATTTAACAAGTGGAAACTGGTGCTTGTTACAGTGTTGCTGAGTAAAAGTTTCTGCTTTGAGTTATGTTAGTTTCACATTATTTTGACACACTGTGGTACTGGACTCTTGGGTACCTGTGTCCACAAAAAAATGACCGTTATGTGATTCCAGATCTCCACCAAGCGATGGCGGACTGCTCCCATGAGGAAACAATGGTGTAGTTAGGAGTATACTAACGTTTTGGCCATACACACGTTTATGGGACTTTTCTGGGTACTGACTTATCATGAATATGCTGGTGGTATGCACACTCATTTTTGCATGTAATAAATAGCTGCATTAGCAGAATGCAAACTTATAGAAAAAAACAAAATCAAACGTGACAAATCAAGTGTAACCAATCACATTTATTGGCATATACATGTACTCAAACGTCCTTTTGTCATGGTACAAGCACACAGGGTGTGATGACTGATTTTTGTAACTCTCTTGGCCAGAGGTGTGCGGCACACCTGCAGTGTGTTTGGATATGGGGTTGGATTTAAAGGAACACATTATAAGTAGATTTGGTGGGCCTCACTTCAAATATGACCGATCAAATCACATTCTCTCCTTCCCTTTGAACGCAGTGCGCTCTGTATGACGGCTCATGTAATTTCTTGATGTCAGAAAACAGTGTGGGGTGGATCTACTGCAAAAGCTTTTCCCAGGAGGAAACTGATATCCTTGTGCAGGGAGCACAGGATTATAATCAGAATGTACAGCACCAATAAGCTGCCAAGGACAGATGATGTTAAACTGTCTTGAGAGGATGTAACATGTTTGGTTAACGTGTTGCTCTGCTCTTAGCTGTTGCTCAATGTGGGAAACAGTTCATTGATATAAGGTGAGGAGGCAGATGGAAGTTGGCGGTGAGCTGCAGGGACAGTTTGGCTACAGAAGGGTGCCATCTACCAGCCAGTTCCTGATGGAGGACATGACTGCCTCCAAAAAACACCACTGAATGTATGGAGGGTTACATTACAGACACCTTATAAAGCTGAAATGAAAAATGCTGTATCTTATTTTTGTCCTGCGTGAGGGATTTCCGATAAAGTCATCAAATTAACACTGCCACAAAAAGGGTTGGTAAGCAGAGCTGCCCCTGGCCAAACTGGGGCCCTAAGCAAATTTTGTTATGAGGCCCCCTGGTGTATGGTCCTGCCCGTGCATAGTGGATACAAAATCAGTGCATAACAAAATGCAATTTAACGTAACAATTTTTAACACCCTAACCCTAAGAACAAACAACATCTGAAATACAGAAAATAAATTACAGCATCAATTAAAAGTTTTACATTTTTACTTAAACGACATAGCCACCTTTGAGTGAAGCTCGAGCTGTTTTCTTTTTTTCCCCCCGTTTTGCTTGCGCTGGATTCAAATTGTCTTTTTGTCGCCATATCTTCAGCTGCTCTGGTGCCTGGCTCTGCGCAGTGTTTGGTCAAAAGTTGATTGTCAGTCGGTAGATGACAGACCTCAACTGACTTGACTTGGCATGTGCAGGCCTCGTAAGCGATGGCTTGAGGGCCTCGTGAACTGCTCGCACAGGCGACACTGCAGCATGTATATATGTGCCATATTTGCACATGAGGCCCCCAGCGCAACATGAGGCCCTACGCACAGTGTGTGTTCTGAGTTTAGGGAGGGGCGACCCTTTTGGTAAGCATTTGAATAGAATCTGTTCATGCATACATTACTTGATAAAATCAAAATAAAGCATAGAGCCTAAGCGTTGCACTGTGCATTTTTGAGGTGGAATGAAAAGGCTGGCTGTGCAAGTGCAAATCCCTGTAATCCATGATGCCAAAACTGCACTGTACTGCTCAACTGCTATTGACACAACCCTTACTACACCTCTATTACAGCTTAAGTTTATGTTTTAGACATGATTGTCTGTGCTCCTTGGGAGCTACGTTCAGTAAAGGGAATTTTTTTGTGGGGCAGACTGTCCCATGTGGTTCACCAGGATGCACTGTACTGAGCTTAAAGTTAAAATAAATTGAACTTTGAGCGCCTCAGTTACTGAATTTTTTAATGTGCACCCAGTAGAGGCATTTGTAGTCTTGTCATCCAAAATGAAGGAAAAGCGTGTACTGTCTGTTTCAGAGAATACTGAGACCACAAAAAGACTTATATATGACAAAATGTCATGTACAACTTGTGTTATGCACTTATCATGTCTTGATGTACGGGTAATTGTGCAGAATCCCTTGGCAGAATTCTTTTTTTTTTTGGTTTTAAATTATTGCAACCCAGTGTACTGATGAGGCTATATCACTTTTCATTGTCACAAGCACAGCATGGCAGGTATGAGGGACGAAAAATGACAAAACAATAAATAAATGAATAAATAAATAAATACGCATATAAATATATAAATGCATAAATAATTAAATTAATAAGTATTTCTACATTTATTTATTTATTTATTTTTGTTTTTATTCATGCATTTATTTATTTATTTGTGTATTTATACATTTATGCATGTATTTATTTATTTATTTTTACATTTATTTATTTATTTATTTATTTATTTCTACATTTATTTATTTATTTATTTATTTATATATTTATTTTTACATTTATTTATTTATACTTTTATTTATTTCTACATTTATTCATTTATTTATTCCTTCTTTTATTTCTACATTTATTTATTTATTTCTACATTTATTTATTTATTTCTACATTTATTTATTTATTCCTACATTTATTTCTGTATTTCTACATTTCCACATGTATTTATTTCTGTATTTCTGTGTCGTATGTTAATAAGGTGGGCGGTTCTTACATTAGTCTTAAGCACGATTGGTTTGTGGGTGTGATCCTATCCACTGCTACTGCCTGGACTGGCAATAGCAGTGGATAGCAGTGGACTAGCTAGCCCGTCAACACCGGGAGATTTTTGGGGGGGCTAGCGGGGCTCCAACCGGAGGGAGGGAGGGGTTGTAGTAGAGCGCCGACCGGGCGAGCGGGGGGGGGCTGTAGTGGAGCGCCGACCGTGTGTGTAGTCGGACTACTGGAAGTAGTCGGTGGGTGCATGATTTACCACATCATTCGCCAGTGGCCTTAAATCACTGACGATGCCTCTCAAAACACTTTCCATTGCGTTTTACACAGTAGCTAGTAGGGCATTAATGTAAACATCGACCCGTCGAAAGTCGAAGAAACACCCCCACACCCCCACACACACCCCCACACACACGGTCGGCGCTCCACTACAGCGGGGCTCCAACCGGAGGGAGGGAGGGGTTGTAGTGGAGCGCCGACCGGGCGACCGGGGGGCGCCCCACTACAACCCCTCCCTCCCTCCGGTTGGAGCCCCGCTAGCCCCCCCAAAAATCTCCCGGTGTTGACGGGTCGACGTAACGTCGACGACGTGGAAAAGTCTGGCGTTGTTAATGCCCTAGTAGCTAGCTAGTCCACTGCTATCCACTGCTACTGCCAGTCCAGGCAGTAGCAGTGGATAGGATCACACCCACAAACCAATCGTGCTTAAGACTAATGTAAGAACCGCCCACCTTATTAACATACGACACAGAAATACAGAAATAAATAAATGTGGAAATGTAGAAATACAGAAATAAATGTAGGAATAAATAAATAAATGTAGAAATAAATAAATAAATGTAGAAATAAATAAATAAATGAAGAAATAAAAGAAGGAATAAATAAATGAATAAATGTAGAAATAAATAAAAGTATAAATAAATAAATGTAAAAATAAATATATAAATAAATAAATGAATAAATAAATGTAGAAATAAATAAATAAATAAATAAATGTAAAAATAAATAAATAAATACATGCATAAATGTATAAATACACAAATAAATAAATAAATGCATGAATAAAAACAAAAATAAATAAATAAATAAATGTAGAAATATTTATTAATTTAATTATTTATGCATTTATATATTTATATGCGTATTTATTTATTTATTCATTTATTTATTGTTTTGTCATTTTTCGTCCCTCATAGGCAGGTTTGTTATTTCATTTAAATGTAAAAAGGGTCAGCACAGTTAAAAAGTCACCAAAACACAAAACAGGTGCAAACGAGACAGAATGCATTTCACTTAGCCAGCTGGTTTCATGAGATCAAAATGTTTTGACTTGGAAAATCAGTCTCGTCAATTTTCAGCCAAAGCGTTAGGTCCAACCAAAAATGGTTGGATCAATCAGCACCCCTTCAGAGACCACAGGTGTGGTTCAGGTGATGACAACACAAGAAGTATTGTTGCTCACACAGAAGTGGGAAACAAAAACAACATGGGACATCAGTGTAGATTTTCCTTACAAAAATGGTAAGAATCGTGTACCATCATGTAACAAGCTGGAAATACACTTACCAATATACTTGATCATTTTCACCATAACAGTTTTTTCCATTTGGTTAGCTCCGGTGTTGTGCGGTGTGAAGTTGTTTGATTCAACAGTGCCCAGATTGTTTTGTGTAGTAAACAACATTAAAGAAAAAAAATCACAGTATTGTAGCTTGGTTGTGCCAGCACATGTATTGCAGTTAATATCAAGTCACAGTGACACTACACAAGCCATTCAACTCCACTGTATTCCAAGATGGGTTTAAGTGAGTTTTAGACCATCATCACAAACCATCATTACAAATGACAGGCATTTTTATTTTCTCTGAATGTGTTCAAAGACAGCCACAGCAATAAGCTTTGTGTTTGTGTTTGCAAGACACTGCACATGGAGCATGAGTGCTGTAAGTGTCTGTTAGGCTCAGCTGGTGTGTAGATTTGAGTATCGTCTGCATATCATTGAAAGTTTACATCATTGTCACACATAATTTTGCCAAAAGGTAGCATGTTAATAGAAAACAGAAATGGGCCCTTAGCACTGAACCTGAAGCAAAAGTCCCCCCCCCCCCCTTAACATTGTTTTTTGACATTTTGCTTTATTTTAATAGTGACAGTAGAGAGAGAAAGGAAGAGAGGGAATGACGCGCAACAAATAGGGGAGAGTGGGGTAAATAGTGCCAATTTTTACTTAAAGTGCCTTTAAAGCGAGGGGATTACAGTAATGCCTCCAACTAAAATATGCACATATAGTTTAGGATGTTGTGCATCTCTGGGAACAATCACTTTGGATCTTATATAAACTGTTTGAGAAATATAGCTTTCGAAAAAAAAGTGGTTTTGTGGCACAACTTGCCCCTGGTGCGGGGTAAATTGTGCCATTAGAGAGAATACACTGGGGTAAATTGTGCCATTGATAATTGAAGTAAAACAGGTCATTTTAATCTCACAAATGATAATGCTATATAAAAGCAAAACAAGTTCAATACAAAATTATTTATTTAACATTTATTTATTATTTTAACAAGATCACAGGCCACTTTTCTATAACGAGGCCTAGCACCACATGAACACATACCCAGAACAAAATAAATATTCCAAAATGAGCACCTGCAAATCATCTTCATCTGAATCTGAATAGTTTTAGTGATAAAAGGTAAGAAGACAATGTACAATAACAATAAAATACAATAAAGTAATATATAGTATATAATCACAAGTTGTGCCACTGGCACAATTTACCCCAAGGCCCTTTGGCACAAATTACCCCAAGCCCACCATTTTGAAAAAAATGCATCCCCCAGCTGTTTTGAGCTAACATCATGCTAACTGTATAGACTCATGGTGTAGCTTACTAAAGTACTAAAACCTGTGTGAACTGTTTTCAAAGTTTTCTATAATTGTTCAAACACAGCAATCAAAAAACCTTGATCATGGAAATTTTACTTTGGAGGGCAAAAAAATGTTTTTTGAACTTAAATGTTCTTACCTCTCAAGCCATGTGTCTCCCTTCTTTGCAGGGTGAGTGAAATAGATGCCTCTTCAAAAATATGTGGTCACATGACCAACTTCTTCTATGGTTTTCTAGATAACAGGGGTGGCACTACTTGCCCCTTGGCACAAATTACCCCACTCTGCCTTACCGTGGCTCAGAATGGAACCCAGGCACAAACGGGTACGTATTCTACCACGTGAGGCACTGGGGCACCACAGCCCACTTTACATTAATGCATTTTGAGATCTGTGTGAAACAGTATGTATTCTATCAGATGTCTGAGAATGCAAATGTGGTTTAACAGGTGATTCCTGCCTACATCAGCTGAGACAGCATACACCCTTTGGTATTTGGTGGTCAGTAAATATCACATCCAGAGCAAGTGTGTATGCTCATAATGGTCACTGTCTAGGAAGGCTTAAGAGTAAGGCCCAACTGCAGTTCTTCCTTCAGAGGTATGGCTGTGTCAGCAGCAGCTTGCTCTTGTGATGGGGAACATACCAGCTAGTCACTCATATAATTAATATTGTTGGACCTTTTGCGGTCAGAGGAGTCAGAGTGGCATTGATGCACTTCATAAATGTTCTTGGCGCCAAGGAGAGGCTCCCAGTGCCGCCAGCCAATCAGAGCAGTGGCTCATTTTGCTTGTGTGCCAAGTCTCCAAAACGGCCGGTAAATTTCTGAATGGTGGAATTTTTTTAATAGATGTGTTTCATGGACACCAAGTAATGGCTCCTTCCCAGGAGCTGGAGGACACCTTTTGTGAAACTGCCACTGCTGAGGAGGGATATGCTGACGTGGTTGATCAGCAAGTGGTGGTTTTGGCAGGAGGCCCAAGGTGATCCCTCAAGACACAGAAGAGTTGAGAGCTTGGCTGGCTGCCTTTGTTTCTGGGTGGTGTTGAGGAAGTGGACACATGCATGTTTGTTGGGTCCTTTGGTCCCTCCATGCTCAAATATATCGTCTACAAAAAGACATTCACCATATGACATGCATAGGGTTGCAAAATTTCAGGAAACTATCTATGGGAATGTGTGGGAATTACCAGGAAAAAAGAGAAAATGTGTGGTTTGTTTGTGCAGGCTGTATTTATGTCTTTGTGTATACCATATGCAAAGAGAGACATAAATGCTTGACCTTAAGCCTGAATAATTCAAACAGCAAAACAAAAACTGACAATGCACGAGCATCAGCTGAACTTTAACTACATGAGTTAATTCTTCATAAAGGGAGTTTCTGAATGAAGAAAAAAAAAACTTAAATGTTGCAAAATGTATTCCCTACCGCAGAGGTCAGTGCTGGTCTGTTATTTGAAGACCGCGCCCGCCTGCTCCTGCACGATTTAATCCTGCATCCACTTGTAACCCACATAATTTTTTGCTGCACCCCCTCTTGCCTGCAGTACCAGTGTATCAAGACTGCAGTCTACCTTGACTGGAACGATCTGTAAAAGATTATTCAAAAAGCAGCCTGTCTTAGACATCAAAATAAGATGTATCAAATATCCTTTAAAATATTTTAGCTTTTAAGTCATTGTCTGCATGTCTAATAGATAGGCTATAGGCTTACTGTGTGCATGGAGGCATATGCACTGCCCAAGGAAGTATCCCAGTAGACGTCACCTGCTTGTTGTTGATAGGTTTGTATTTCTACTGAGTCCATTTTGTCAAGCTACCATCCTCCTGTACGTCACAGTTGCTTTCCTCTGTGCTGCCTGCAATTAGGAGCAATTTTCAGCCCTAAACCAACTAATGCCCAGCCAGAAAAAAAAAAAAAAAAAACGCATGTGATTTACAATGTGCCTGCATATGCCCTAGATTGGAATATTATCCAAATAGATTAAATATTAACAATTTTAAGATAACATTTTCTATTGAAATTGGGTACAATTAAATCCCTATCAAAAAAAAAAGAAAAAAAAAAAAAAAGAAAGAAATCCCACATTTTTTTTCATAAACTTTCTGTGAGTTTACTGGAAAATCTCAGATCATTTGGAACCCGCAGTGTAAGCATGCTATGTTGGTTAAGGCCTGGTCTCCTGTTACGGTAAGCCCATATTTCACATTTGACCCCACCGTAGCTGTAAACCAGACACAGAGACAGGATGTCACTTGTCAGCAGCTCAAGCTCCTCTTTATGACTCAGAGCTGTCCAGGAGATCTAACTGTAAGTTGATGCATTTTAGATTGAAAACATTCCTTTTCAATACGTGACTCAGTTTCTCTGCCTTTTTTGTAAGTAGCACTTTGATAAGTGAGAAAACAAATAAGACTTTATATCATGGTGATTTAATATGTGTGTCACTTTTTTCGTACTTCAAGAGAATAATAATACCTACATCTTGACAGCGTAATATTACAGAGTTAAATTTTAAAGACAGGACACCTTATGCAGTGATTATCATAAAAAATAGAAACCACCGGTAAAAACTTCACCAGTCTTTGCCAGTGAGTGTTACAGATCTTCTCTGGGCCAATCGATGACAATCGCATCACCTCGTTGTGAGCTGTTATTATGCTGCCCCCTTGGGTTACTGATTGCAAATTTCAAAAATGGCTGATTGTTAGGGTGAGCTGTATCATTCCCACAGGTTTTGTAAAAATCCCAGGGGTGTATGAGACATCAAACATGTGAGACAGACAAACAAACACACAATAAAACACTATGACCTCCACTTATATTTATAAAGGTATATTCCAAACCAACACTACTGTAAAAGGTGAAATTTTTACGGTATATCAGCCTGCTACAACTTGTATTGATACAAGTAATCATTTGGAAACATTTTGGGAAAGTGTGTTGAAAGATATTTTCATCTCTCATCAAGAGATGGAACCATGTATTCTCCATGTTAACATCACCTCAATGGTTGCCCGTCCATTTTACAAGTATTTATTTCTTACCAGTTACTTTTAAGGCTTTGCATGGCCGGGCCGACAGTTAACTTCCTGCACTTTTGATTCCTGACGAGAGCGTGCACAGCTCTTTTGACTGGACCTGTGTCCAAGCTAAAAATGAAAAGGTGACCTTGCTTTTGCCATCTGGGCCCTTAAGCTTTGGAACAACTTGTCTGAGGAGCAGCTTAGGCTGGCATCGTCAGCGTTATCGTTTCAGTGACTTCTCAAACTTACTTTTATCATGAGTCCATTCTTTGGCTTCTATTCATTAAATCCTTGTTGCATTGTCCATTATTTATTCATTCTGTTTGCCTTATCACCATGGTTGAAGTTGCGGCAATTCCTCTTTGTTTTTGCAAATAAAGTTTTTGGCTAGGAACTGTTTATTTCATCCTTTATGCATCTGCAATTTTGAAAATTTTGTAGTTCTAGACTATCTTGGCTACAGAACAGGTTATATTTATAGCCTTTTGTTTTCTCATGTCATTGTTTAGTTTTGTTTTTGCTTTGCCTGTCCTTTTGGTTCAGACAGGTGACCCACAGGGGATTCTTTGTTGATTTGGTTCATGTGTGTCTCCAGGTATTTGTGTTTTTCCTTTGTTCTTCGCCAGGATATTAGTTAGTTTGTTGCTGCATTATGTTTGAAGATTCAAGAGTTTTATTTGCCACATACAAAGCCAAACTCCTCATGTAGTGAAAACAGAGAAGTAAGCCTGCAATAAATCTTTCAGGCTGCCATCTGACTCCCTACCTCATCTTCTGCGTTTGAATCCTTACCTGCAAGTACCACATCATTGTGACACTCATCTAATAAACGCTTGCTTATTCTAAGTTACTACAACGATGTGGCAGTACAACACAATAGCTGCTGAATAGCAGGGCACAGATTATGCAAGACAAGACACTGTAACTGTCAGAACACCAAAAGGACGGAACAGGAGACAGAAGCTACATAACAATTGCTGATACAGAGGGAGAGACACTAAATTACACAGAACAGGAAGCAAAATGATGTAACCCTCTGTCCTCAGATGACACTGCTGCTTAATAGGTGAAAGGTATTGGCTTGCTGGTTAGTCAGGCAGACGAGTCAGTTAGTTAGTCAGACAAGTGCTGCAATGGCAAGTGTGAGAGTAAGCCATTACATGTGTGTGTATACTTGTGTATGTGTACTTTTTGAGAGTTTTTACAGTCAGTAATTTTATTTTATGTACAACCTTGCGTAATGTTCTTCATGACACTTTAAATTTCATCTGTTATATGCACATATTTTCTGGGGTCTCCCTAAACTGCAAACTGTAACAAATGTAAAACTGAGAAATTGTGGACCCTTTGCTGTGAACTGTACATCAGGAAGGAGATTAAATTGCCTGTACTTAAATAGATTATCATCTCACTTGCATGATAAAGATCACATCCAACAATTTTCTCTCAAAAGTAACTAAGTAACATGTGACTACATTTCAAAAATATTTTTTAAACTTGTACCTTTACTTCTGCTAAGACAATATCAGCAATGTAAGAATACTTATGTTTGAGTAGGACTTTCTAGTACTCCTGCCATTTTACTGATTAAGAGGAATGTCAAGCATGACTCCAAGGACAAAAAAAGCCTACCCAGTTCTAACTAATCAACAGTCATTCCTAGTTTATATAAAAACACAGCCAGACTTAGGGTACAACTGATTACATCACTTCAGGTTTATTAATAATAATGTATCATTCCTATATCCCCTTTATTAGGGGTGCCCCAGTGGTGCTTTAGCCTGCAGGACAGTCTGAATACTCTGAGGCATGAATTCCACAAGGTGCTGGAAACGTTCCACAAAGATCTTGGTACATGACGACTTGAGTTTCTGCAGATTTTTTGGCGGCACATCCATGTTTCAAACATCTTGTTCCTCCTCATTCCAAAAGTGCTCTGTTCGGGTTGAGACTGGGGACAGGCCAGACCACTAGAGTAATCTAAACTCATTGTCATGTTCCTGGAACACTCTACAGATGATGGCAGTGACATTAATCTGCCGGAAATATTCATGTTAAAAAGAGTAAAGTTTGTTCCTGAAGGGATGCACCTGGTTAATAACAATATTTGGGTGCACTGTGCTGTTTGAATACTCAATATGTACTGAGGTTAATGAGTGGCAAAGAAAACATTCCCCATACCATTACACCACCCCCGCCAGCCTGTGCTAATTTATGCAAGGCAGAGAGGATTTATATTGTTCCAACCCAACCATAACTATGTCGCAACAGAAGCTGAGATTCAGTGGACCACGCAACATTTCTCTACCCATTTAATCACCCAGTTTTGGTGATCACATGCCCATTGTGGATTCATCATCTCAATCTTGGCTGACAGTGGTGGAAACCTGGCATGGTCTTCCGATGCTGATGCAAGCAAGTGATGACGCACAGGCTGCAGTGGCTATAGACTCCACTGATCCGGGCTGCAAGGTAGAAATGCTCACGATCCCATCTAGGGGTGTATCGGCAAAGGAGCTGCAGAGTGGCGACCTGAAGGGTCTAGCAGTAAAGGGCAGTGTGCAAGCAAGCCTTACATTTTTTTTTATTGTACAATAAAGTCATTACAAAACAAGGGAAGACAAACACAGGGACAAATGAACAGCCAAAAAAGATTATACAACTTAAGAGAGAAGACTGACAAAAACAAACTGAGGAATACAACATAAGTTCAAACTGGCAGGTATGTAATAAACAAAAGGCAAAAACATATGTGTGTTTTTTTTTTTTTTGTGACTGGGATAATGAAGGTGGGGGTGAGGTAGTGGGTGCTGAATGAGGCAAGGAAGTAAAATAAGATATAATAACATACAATTTTCTTCCCTTTTATGTGGAAAGGAGAGTGAAAATGATGGGGAAAATACAATAAAACAAAACAATAATAAATCATTAAATCAATTCATTGATAAGTGGCCAAAGTCATTTACATGACATCATTTGTATTATAAGTGTGTTTGTGGGTGGGTGGGTGGGGAGCACCCAAGACTTTCTTAGACAGTGACAGCACATTAGGCATGAGATCTGACGATCAAGAGTGCAGGCCCAAAGCACAGACACCAAAGCGGTGAGCCAGGGGAGCTGGGAGAATGAGAGTGTGACTTGTCCAATTTTGGTGCCGCTGTCTGAAAGCCTGTACAGTCATAAACAAAATTTATGGACACAACGGCCCGGCGCTGAGCACGTTCCTGACTGCCTAAACTAAATGAAACTTGAGTGCAGACAAAAAGGCTTGGAGAGCACACAGAGTACTTGTGGCTGGGGAATGAACTTTGCTCTCTCTTTCAGGTTACGTGCGTAGTATGGATTTCTGCTTGCATGCGGCAATATTGCTCACAAAGATGGAGCTTCTGTCACTGTCTCTACACTCATAAGCAAAGGTAGCGGCTGCAAACAAACTTACGCTTCTGCTACCCCACTCGTCATCCAGACATGAAATTGACTTTCAATGGAAATAACAATGTGAAGCCGGCTTAACAAAATAATAGGTTACTTTGACTCTCACTTCATCCGTGGTGTGGTTAGATGTCTTGATCAGACCTTCAGACAAAAGTGCCCAAGTGGCGGCAATCCCCTCCGTGAGATCGAGTGAGCCTGGAACCAAGTCAATGGACACAAACACGCCTCAGCAGCTGCTCACTCTGTAGCAACATTAGTCGGTGCTGTGGATTGTTGTCGTGTAGTCAGCTGAGAACTTCACTGTGTTCTCCTGTAGTGAAGGAGCCATCAGAAAAGACCCCAATAAGTATGAGAACATATTCAACTGCTCCCCTGATAAGGTAAATGCTATTATACCAAACCTTGTCATTGATCATGCAGACTATCAGTGTGAGGCCAGAGGCGTCACTGACCCAAATTTGCAGGGGCACATGCTCCATTAACGTTTTTGGCTGGACCACAACAGTGGAACCAGCTCTATAAATGCAAGTGTCCGTCACTGACTCACTGACTGAGTGATGACGTGACAGTGTTGGTTGGCTGCGTGTTGGAGTTTCCGCACTGGGCGTTGCTCTTTCAAAAATATTCACAGCTGTAGCCAACTATGAGGACACCAAGATCCCAGTAATTATTACATAGAAAAAATAAATTGCCGGTATTTAAGAGATTAAATGATCCGGGTTTGAAAACTGCTGTCCAGTGCAGCCGCCGTTCACGGAACTGAGATCAAAACAGCAGCTTTCTGAATGTAATCACACCGCTACTGCAGTAATTACAGTAGCCTGCGGGAATCATACATTACCATAATTAACAACGCCTCCAAGTTTTCATTTCAATTCAAATGGGCTCTATAGGCATGGGAAACAGACATTCACATCGCCTAAGCAAGTGTGCAATAAAAACATGCATGCATGGACCAGCCATAGTTTTTTTTGTTGTTGTTGTTGTTGTTTGTTTGTTTGTTTTGTTTGTTTGTTTGGGGTTTTTTTTTGGATTGCCAAGATTCAAGTGGCTATTTTGGCGACAAAATGCAGCCCCAAAAAGTCATCCGCTCTCCATTCCCTTCACATCAGGGTCCACCCTCCACCATGTTGTGGCAGGAGCAGCAGGGCTCAGTCAACTTTGCTCCATGTGCAGAGAAATAAGACAGCAGCAGGTGAGTGTGTTACTGATCATTTGTTTTCTCACATGGTTTAGGAAAGCAGGTGTTCTCACGCTTGCCGACTGTCTACATTTGCATAAATGATTTTAATAGTGTTGGGCTTGTAATTTTCACCACACACATCAGGCCAAAACCCATTCAAAATTGTTTCTGTTTAATGTTGTCCTCCTTATTGTTAAAGATACATAGCAGTCACAAAATAATGCAAGACCTCTGACAAATCTCTAGTGTCTTTTAGAAAATTCGGCATGGTGTAATTCAATAGACAGCACTTTGTTTCTAATTCAAAACTTGACATTGGTCACCAACCAGAAAAAAATGTGTTTTATACTGAAAATCAGTTTTAGATTTCCCTGAAGGAATTTTCACTAAAGGATTTCACATTTTCAGCAGCCCAACCACCATATAACTCAGAATTACTTACTCATGCAGAATTACATGGTAGTGAAGCTACCATCCACTTAAAAGAAGTCATAAAAAAAGTCATAAAAAAAAAATTAAACACTCAAATTTAAAAAAGTAAAAGGTGAAGATGCTATGTCAACAAACAGAGCTCATTTGGACCAAAATCGGTGGCTAAATATTATGCAATAAACATTTATGGGAAAAAAAAATAAATGTAAGTTTGAAGATGTTATGGGGGATCTTTACTATGGATTAGCACCCATCCCAGCTTATCACTAATGTTCTGGTAACAGTCGTCACACACAATAAACAGAGATGAGGAGTAAACCGAGGTATCAGTTAAGGTATCAGAAGAAGTCTCACTCTGAACAGTATATTAAATAGTAATAGATATAGTAAATAAAAAACAAATGATATGTCTCTCGGTTTTAATACGTTGAACTTCATGTGAGGACACACTCAAAAGAACAGCATTTTAAGCTTGTGTGTATTATAATCCCACAACACTGTGCCCTTTGTACCATATTTCTCTGAAGACATCACATTATGTTTCACCTACACAGTATAAATAAAGATAACTGGTGGCTGTATGATGAATAGCTTTTTTTTTTTTTTTTGGTAAAAACCATGTGTCTGGGATGCTTCAGGAATGTCACTGGCACACTTGATGGTGGACTGTAATGTCTTTATGTGGGCCGCTCATTTGTATGAGTAACAGAATGATGACAGTGTTTTTCATTTGGAATGAGCGAGACAGTTGACTCATCTGCTGGAACATTTCCTTCATCTGCCATCTACTTTTTTTGTCTGCCTCCCTTCCTCATACTGTCATTCTCTTTTATTACATTTCTGTATTTCTGTCATGTTTCTCCCTTTTCCATCTTCCACACTGAGCCAGTTCTCCCTCTCTCTGTCCCTCTTTCCGTTCCTCCCTCCTTCCAACCTCTAACCCACCCTCACTGAAACTGTATTAACAACCTATTGTCTAAAGCCTCTTCACTCTTCCACAGCGAAATAAAAGTGTTTTGATGAAAAAAAAAATGCTTACCTGCTGTGTCTAAATTTTCTGTGAGGATTAATCTTTTGTTGTTGTGTCTGAAAAACAGATGTACACTAACCTAGTTACTCGTACCTTCTATAAACTTTGCTGGATTCTTGGCAGAGGCACCAGGTTCATCTGAGGACAATGCAGATCTGGGAAAAAGCCCTTCTCCCCCCCTTACTTATTGAGATGGCAGGTTTCCAGAAACCACAACTGATGAACTATCATAAACGCCAGCCCACAAAACTGTTTTATGATAAGCATCAATGCTGGCTCCTTCTCTTTCAAGTCACTGATATGTCTCTTGTTGTACTGAATTGAATAAAGGACAAGATCTTCAACTGTTCTCCCTCCTCCCTTTCACTTTCCACAACCTCTTCTAAATCAAAGAGGACTAGTGTTCCAGCTCAGCTTGAATGAACTGCTGTTGCCGGCCCTGTGGGCTGTTTCTCAGCAACTGGCAAACCAATGAAGAACGGCCAAACATGGTATAATAATCTGTCTCATCTCACTAGTTCACTCTCAATAAGCATCAAAGTTAGAACATCAGTTTGGCCATAACCATAGAAACAGGTACAAACTTTTAAGACTTAACTTATGGCCCTGTGGTGGCGGTATCAGGTGCCCTGCGTGTGGTGGACGACAAGCGTCAGGCATGGTGCTCCCTTTAAAGACAACTGATACAGCTACGCTACACGGGCTGGCCGTGCTGATGTCAGTGTGACACGGTCGCTGTGGTGTAGCTGTAGGCATGCTGGTGGTGTTATGATACATCAACTAGGGGTGGGCGGATCAACACAGAAGTATCAGAACTTCCGATCCTCAAGTTTACTCGCATGAAAATATTGACACCATGTGTTTTGTTTGGCCAGTAAGTTTCATGTTTATTTTTATGAGATTGAACGTGTATTTGGTGCTGGAAAAAAAAGATTAATGTTGTCTGTAACAGATGTCAAGGAGTGGTACTATTTCTCCTTCCGCCCTCCTGGTTTCTCATACAGGCAGATGACAGACATGCAGCTGCTGGCAGAGACACACAGCGAAGCGAGAGGAGTGGACGTGACTTCACGCAGGTATTAGCCGAGCGCTGCTCTGTTGTAATGACAGAAAGAAACTGAAACAAAATTTGCCCAATTTTCCATCTGAGTCAATGTGAATAATACCAGGAAAAGACAAAAGAAGTCTGATGTTTAGCAGTTTATTTAATTTAGAAATCACAAAGATTTTTCCCTCCTATATATAAAATCATTAGTATAGGTTTCAGTATCGGGACACTAGCCGTGGTATTACTTGGTGCTGGATCGAAAAGAAAATCAGAAAATCAATCAACTTATCTGCTGAAGTTTAAGCATCCAGATGATATTAGCTGAAGTCAGAATTTAAAGGTATACTTCACAAAATTGCCAAAATTTGATTTAGACTCAACAATCAGATTCAGTGCTGACTCCACATGTTTGTCAGTTGAGTCTAACACATAAATCAACCCATGGCAATTTTGCAGAATGTGCCTATAAAGTCATAATTTTGACAGGCTCTTGCCTCTTACCCGTGTGTGTCTCTGAGATAAAACTGACATTGTAAGACATTCCCAAGCAGCCATTCAAGGTAACGTATAGCACCTTCAATCACTGCAAAATCATTTTTTGAGATCAAGGAAACTCATCGCGTCAAGTAAAGTTAAGAGAGTCTATTCTGATTGATGGCTCAAGATCTAGTAAATATCATCATCAACAGAATCTAAATTCAGTGAAATGTCGCTGAGGAGAATCAGAGGCTTGGGAAAAAATGTTTCTAGGAACTCAAACGAAAGGGACTGTACCACGTCTTGCGTGAGGAAAACATCTTAATAATTAAATATACCGCTCTTAACTGCTTGTAACTGCTCAAGTATATGTATGTTTTTTTTTTTTCTTTTTGATCCTTTAAACTCATAATGTTTCAACATCAATCATCCAATATCCTCTTTTGACCCGTTGCATGTCATCCTCACAATACACAATCCTGACAGGGCTGTGGGTTTGTAATGAGTCTTTTTTCAGAGCTGGCCGTTCAGCTTGTGTCTCATGATAGATATTTATATAGCTCCATGACGACCTGTGTAACACATGTCTGATTCCTTTGCTTAATCACTGTTTTTAAAATATAAAATAAATAAATAAAAAGTGCCGGAGGGACAGAGAAAAATAAAAGTGAGAAATGTGGCCCTTGAATTTGCTTAAAGAAATATTTTTATCCAATAACTACATATTTTTGTATAATTTGCTCATCCCAAGGTGTATCAAATGTCAGACATTTTTTAAGGGTCCAATAACTGTGGCTATTTCTGTTAAAATGGAATTGTGGACAGCCGCAAAAATGACATGAAAACATCTGCTTCAAATTCTTAAATTTATTGCGCCGTGTAATTCATGTCTTGACTCTGGTTTAGCACATTCAAATTGATGTGCTTTTGCTAATAAAAATGCTAAATGATCCTATTAGAATGCCTCGCGTATGAGGTGCTGTGTGCAACTGGCCCATTCACTGAGTTGAATACCGACCTCCGGCTTGCTCACTGGCCAGAGTCACTCGCTACTCGCTCATTGGTTCGTTTTTGGGTGAACTACTCCTTTAATATACAGCATGCTTTTTGCCTGTGCCCAGAACCTCAATTCTGACTTCCAAGTCCAAGCCACAAAAGAATCTTCTTGGTTTCTAAGAAATATTCTCTAGTTTGGGCTCTGTCCAAGAGGGTCCTGGCACGTTTTCACACAAGAAAGGGTCTCATTTGGCTTTGCCTTATTTGCACTCATCAAGTAATGATGATGGTGAGAGCATGGTGGATAAATGTCCTCATGTGGCTTTGTTCATTGCTGGTTTACTGCTGTCTATTTGAACCTATTAGTGAGTGCCCGTCTGCACACTCATTGATGCCAGTCCTCAGGACAGATGGTAGCAAAACAGGGTGAGTGAGACAGTCTCTCTCTCTCTCTCTCTCTTTATCTCTCTCTCTCTCTCTCTCTCCCTCTCGATCTCTCCTGCACCCTGAATCTTCCCTGAAACTCCTGCGATCTATTTGTTTTATTGATCTGTTTTTGTTGTGTTTTCCTGCCCCGGTGTTGTGTCTTTCTGGAAGAGATGTTTGTCATGATTGTCATGGCGATTGCCTGACAGTAAACGGTTGATGTTTTCCAAAGTCATTTTAGTTGGCATTCATCGACAAATCACTTTGTAAAGGTTACCTCAGATACTATGGAGGCCATAGCGTTTATTACTTAGAATGTGGTATTATTTATGTATTTATTTATTTATTCATCATTAGGTTCTTGTCAGTGGTTGTCAGCATAACAGTTTATCCGGCAGTGCAAAAGCACTTATATTTTTGTTTCATTTTCTGCTATAAGTCTCTTATAGAAGAAAGCTGACAGCTACAGTGAAGCCTGCATACATTTAGCCTGGGCTCATATTCATAGTCTGCTTGCCAGTAATGTATAGTATGTATAATAAACTATAACATGTTTTTAAAACAATCCAGAATTTCAAGATCCATCTGTGCACATGTTTACTGTAGATAACAGGTTTGTGTGAGGTGTATGGGCTTACCAAAAATCCAATCCCCAGCAAGAGAATCAAAGCACTGCTGTCCTCATAAGGTCATTGTGCACTCAACAGTGTTTAATAGGATGTGTTTTCTGCCCTGAGTTGTCTCTGCGGGATACTGCTAAAGCAGTGGGACAAACATCAACTGGCAGCATTTGTGATGCTGGACAGGAAGGTGAAGCAAAACCAATGGATGAAATCTTAAGGCAAAGCGGGGGCAGAGTAGGTTAACAGACTGAGAAACAACATCATGAATGAAGACGCTCTGTACAAACGTTCTGCTCGATTAGTCATGTAGAATGTCCTGTTTTTATCATTTCTTAGAGAGTTATACACTAAGTAAATCAATGAACAATAGGGTTACGATGAATATTCACCAGTATGTGTGCAATGTTTTTAAATCTGAAAAGAACCAATCAAACTGAGTAGGTTATATTAGGTATTTTAAACAGTATCTGCAAAGATAATTTGTATCAAAACTGAATGTCAAATCAATCAGATTATGCAGAGTCAAACAATTCTATAAAACATACTAATGATGTTTAAGTCTAATTTTTATCTTTAACTCCAAAAACAGGAGAATTGGTTGATGTATTGTTTAATACATCATATATATGGTTACATTTTTTGAATCCCTTTTAGTACGTGCTGTTGGTGACAAACATTATCCATAATATGAAAATAGACATTTTTTTTAAGGCAAAGTTGGTAACTGCCTGTATTCTACAGCTGGCAGATTCAAAACTTCTGAAAACAATGTCTCAAACTGGATAACATGTCAGCTCCTTTACAATGATCCAAAACTTTTGGCAAACGTCACAGACTTCTTGTGTAAACAAAACAAGTCACGCTTAAAGTCTTTCGAGAAGAGACATCTTCTTGTGTTAGAAGCAGAGTGCATCATTTTTGTTCTTCTGTTTTGCCAGTGCCTACATAAGTCTGGCACATTTACATGCATGCCATTGAAATAAAGTAATGATCTAGCCTTAGAGCTGCTTTGAGTTTTCATTTTCTCACTTTTGGATTAATGCTATTTGCTATTATTTAATAGAGTGGCTGCTTAAACATTAGCATGAATAACAGACAGAGCTATCTCCTGGACTCAGAGAAGTGATTTTAATAATAATAATAATAAAAATAGTATTTATTTATTTATTTATTTTTTACTTTTGGTGCATTTTTCATCAAAATGATAATCTCAAAGTGCCAATCCTCTTATTACATATTAGTCAGGGGGATCAAAGGACAACACACACACACACATAAAACTCAGTGTAGTAATCCATATGGGTGCCAATCAAACACAGCCCTATATACATGCTAGAGTTGACCTGGGTCTCATCGTGTGCAGCCACACCTCTGACTCACGCTAATAGGATTGGAGTAAATCATGTTAGAGGCAGTGGGATAACGAGACCTTGTAGAGTAGAGGGTCAATATTCAATGTGCTTTCAGTCTGACGGTTTTGTTGCTCGATGTGGTGATTCTTGAGACTCTCCTACTGACCTCATTTCTTACAGTCATCTAACAGCAAATCTGGCTACTTTTTCAGATCACAAGGAACAATGTAGTGTGTTGACTCCCAAAGCATTTAGTGACAAATTGGCTTAACCCATCCTAATTTCCGCTACTACTTGTTTGTCTAATCCAAAGAGGTCTGATAATCACCGTGCTTCCCACACACAACCCCTCCCTTCACTTGGAACAGCAGCTGTAGTAAACACATTATTATTATATATGTAAATTAGTGGACACGTTTGCCAAATTCTTCTTCTTCTTCTTTTTGCTGTAGATTTACTAGAGTTAGGGCTTGCCATTACATGACCGAGTCTGGCCGGAGGGACTGAAAAGGGTGTGTTTAAATGTTCAACAGGTAAACAGAGAGCTGCAACTGTTTGAATGCTGTCAACATTACGGCTGTTTCCTGGTACTCGTTGAAACGGGGTTGAAACTTCAAAATATTGCGTGCAAAGTGAGACATTTACACACCTGATACATAACAGCAGTTTATATTGTTTTTTTGTTTTTGTTTTGTTTTTTTTTTTCATTAATGGCAATTAATTTCCAATTGTCCAAGAAAACTTATGTTCAGACATCCAGCAAGTAGCGTGAATCTGATTTGTCCTCATTTTTCTGAGTGTGAGGGATTATCACTGCAATGGTTGTCTGTAAATTTGAGGATCAATTTTAAGGGCTGCTGTACATAGCTGCCCCTTACTTTATGTTCAATTATCCAACTGATAAATGTTTCACTTCATCTCTCTCCATCCCATTGGTCCCTCGTCTTTCTTTTTCTCTCTCTCCCTTGCTCTTTCCCCTCTCTCTTTCTACTCTGTGGCCATGTGCCCCCTCTGTCCCCCATAACCCTCTCCTCTTCATTATTGCCTTGGCTTTGCAAGACCCCATGGTGAATCCTGGCATCACACACTCGTTTCAAAGGAATGAAAATGCAGCACTGGCCTGTACCATCAGTTTACTCTGTTCCCCCCTTTCATCTGCCTGGACATATTAAGACAAGAAATACGAAGCTCTGCAGCAGCTCCCACATGAATCAGTCAAAGCCCCCCGGTGGGAACGTGTGCTGGTCATTTCAGGTCCCAGTTCTGTGCACAGATGAGAGAGAGAGACAGAGAGAGAGAGAGAGGGGAAGAGAGAGAGAGAGAGAGTGAAGAGGGCAAGTCAGCGAGAGAGCATGAGAGTGAAAAGGGAGTGACAGACAGACAGAGAAGTTACAGAGACAGAAAGGGAGAGAGCATGTGGCCTGTTTTTGAGGACACCGTGTCTCTTGCTTTGGTGTCCTTGTTTTTTAAGGACAGCATGTGCCGTAATTAGGTGTCCATGATCCACTGACCACTCTACTAAAAGGGGGGGTGGGGGTGGGGGCGGGGTTGTGGGGTGGGGGTGTGCAGGGGAGGCGTCCATCCAAGCAAAAGACACAGGAATAGTAACACACACAGATACTCGGCATGCAAGATGTATTGAGATGCATGCTTGGACAACAGAAGTCCACAGGAAGTATTTCCTAACACTTAGTATGCCTCATTGGCAGAGGGAGAACAGATTACGATGTGCTAGTGAGCTAACACTACACTGGGTAATAAAATGCTCTGGTGTGATTAAGCCTGCAATAAGGGTCATATGCAATGCTTTGAAATACCATACACACTGTAAAACAAACCACTGTAAAACTGTAAAATGGAAGTAAATGCTAAAACACACCATAAGATGATACAGTGAGAAGCAGCCGGACTGTGCCACTCGTACATGAAGGGGTGAATGGCCCTCCGCAAGTTATAATAAGGGCTCAGCTCCCAAATTGGTGAATATCCAGAGTGATCGGGACTGGACGCTGATTCATCACAAATAAAGAACAATTTATTAGAACAACATGCTTAAAGACCTCTGGGCAGCAGTAGTGCAATACGGCAGTTTTGTTTGTGTAGTAAATTACAAATGAGGCAAAGGGCGAGGTGTTTTGGACAATGGCTTTGTACTAATAAAAGAAGGGAGGTAGGAGCACTCATGTTTAGCCCAGGCCTTTGGAGCACAGATAACTGAAACAAAATGGCAAAAGGACTACAAAAGGATGCCTGTATAGGCTAGAGGGATGGTAGCCAACACTGCACACAAAATCCAGGGTGGAACTGGCCTGGGGAAGTTAAGTAGAAAGTATCACTATACAGTTTTAATTAGGGTTATGCCTGTGGAGTATTGATTTACTGTACACAGCCAGTTTGTTTTTTGAGATTACCTTATGGCACCTAGGTTATTATACAGCATACGGGAGAGAGTGGGAGAAAGTGAGTGAAGACAAGCCACAAAGAACACGAGGCAGATCCGTGGCCATGAGCACATAGCATTGGCTTTATCAAGTTGAGCCACCGGGATGCCAATGCTGTGAGGTTTTTTGAAATCATGCAGAAAAACACAACAGAAAAAGAAAATACTCCCCAGTGGCTGCGCTCGGCCCAGGCTGGAACGCTGCTCAGAGGAAGGAATAATATACAAGCCCCCCTCAGCGTACTGCGGTGTACAGTGGTGTAGTCACGTAACCAAATCTCGAGTCCAAATCGAGTCCCGAGTCCTCAGTACTCAAATCTGAGGTCACATGAGAATCAAGGCTCAAATCCTCTGTACTTGACTCTGAGTACTGAGGTGGTCCAAGGTTTTCCCTTGATTGTCTTTTTACATGTACAGCTGGCACTAGTTTTCACACCGGTTAATGTAAAAACCATATAAGCAAAGCTATAATACATGGTGGAGCTGTCTTCAGTTATTTCTTCACTATTTATGTTCCCATCGTCAGGCGCCACACACAACAACACTGTTAACACTGCATTTCCATCAGGCCTTTTTTGTGTGTACTTTGCCATATTGAATAAAAAATGCTTGATGTAAACAACAAATGTTGCATAATCCCTAAAATTTGACTAAATGTTTATATGCTTGCTTGGAGTGCTTAAACTTTTTACTGGATAAAAAAAAATGCAATAATTTGCAACTGAAGCGCATTTGCCGAATGAAGAAAGAACAAAGAATGTAACAGCGATAGAGAGGAAACATCAGCAATGCAATAATTTATTATACAATATTTGGAAGTACAAAGGTAAAAATGCATCTTTGAAAAATGAGGCGCAGCCATGTAGCTGGCAAATAAGCCGGTTGCCTGTAGCATAATGATGACCCACGGGAGTTTTAATTGCTTAAACAGATGTTATGGAAATGCACCTTAATTCACTTGATTTTTTTTTTTTTTTCAGCATTTAATTAATCATCTGTGGTTAATTCAAATGTTTAGCGGAAATGCAACTATTGTTAGCAGCTTTGAGTTTATAACTTGTAACATGTTCTTTCAAAAGTCCTCTATAAATAAAGATTATTTTTATTCTTATTACTCTTATCAATCTGGAAAGTGTCTCACAAAAAAATAGTCTTAATGGTTTCAGCTCTGAACGTTCCCTGATTTTAAAAGTGCGAAATTCAGGGTTGGTTAACGTTGTGACTGTTTAGATGCAACTGTCAAAAATGTGGAATGAGCACGTAGTCGGTCAGTGAGTCAAGTTGATGATAATCATGCTGACTCAGGCGTGAAATTTCATGCTTATTTGACTTTTTTGCTTGGTACACCTTTACACAATACCTAGTGTTGTGCTGCTGCATGTATATTTGAGCACAGCCCACGCTTCCGTTCCTCCTACTTTGTAGTTTTCCACAAAAGATGAGTCCAGTCAGGTGACTGACTCAGTCCAGCTCCCCGTTTTGAGTAGATAAGGCTAAAGACTACGACTAGAGCATCTCTCCACCAGGACTTCACTCTACAGTATGTGTTCAAAACAACTTTTCAAAACATGAGTTTTAGTCTGGCAAAAGCTGTTGTTGATGTCCTCTCCCTCCTACACAGCACTGAGGAACTTTTTGTTCAAATCATCACATCCTGACAGCCTGGTTACATAAGGAGTCAACACAAGTCCACTTTCAATTTGTGATTCCATATTTAATGTGTTTGTGGGGGAGGTGAGAGGTTTTTTAAGGAGTAAACACCTACCTACGTACCAGCCAATGTGTTAGAGCTGTCTGTGAGAAAAAAGAGAGCCATAAGGAAAGATGCAAACTAATAAGTTTGAACTATAGACTGCTGAACACACCTAAAATTTAGGTAGAGTGGTATTTAGTACAAGCTGATTTTGACCTGTTTTTTGACAAAAGCTCTTCATCCAAATTAAAAATCTGACATGATTCTTATACCTTGTTAGTGATTTAATTAGTTGTTTTTTTGTGGGCTTTAATCTTCCTGTCCTTGAGCACTGCATCAGTGTAAACCTTTTTGCATTAATTACAGTAACTGGAATTATATGAATTATTGCATTAACAGTATGTGGACCTTTTGAGTTTAGTTACCTTGACAGTGTCTGTGGTGCATGTTGGTAGGCTGCAGTATTATTGTCAGTAAGTCACTTTTAATTTAGGTCAGCAGCAGGAAGAACATTTTTTTGATGGATCAACTTAACCTTTATTTTTAAGTCAGGATATATTTATCCATGGAATATAAATAAAGAGTTGTTTTTTTTCAGTGTTGATAAATGGATTCAATTTTGTTACAGTATGATGCATTGATGCCCTGACCATGCATTATATTTCAACCTCCTACTACATTGGTGCTGTATCTGCTACTCTGCCTAAAGCATGTTGAACATTGTTCCAGTGAGAAGGACAATTACACTGATGTACTTTGTATGCATTTCTCTCTGGAAAAATTTAAATTTTGAGCCACATAAAGCCTTTACAGTAAGTTCAGGGAGTTGAGCCCTGGGTGAATCAAGCCCCTGACGCAAAGCAGAGAAATCAACAAAATCAGCCTGACGTCTTGGCCCCATTTACACCTGTTGCTAAAACATGATCTGTATCTGGAGAGAGTATCTGGATAAGTAAAACTGCATGTTGATACAAGACGTAAATGCAGACCGCACGCTCTATGATGAGAATGCAAGCGGCGCTGCCAGATCCCCTGCCGAGGTGGTCTGGCTTGCATTGCAATCTGATCTCAGCCTCAGTCAGCCAGGTATACATGCAATTTGTACTGAGCGTTTCTCACGTTTGTGAAAACGTACCTCCACTGGAGTAGACACATTTGGAGTCGATGTGAAGTTCGACATCCTCTCAGCTTCACTTAAAGACTTTGGCGCAGTCCTTCCACAGCAATCACTGCTCTTTCCCCTACTCTGCAGAGAAGGAGTCACTGCAAATAGCATTCAAAGCAGCTGCAAACATGACCGCTGCAAAAATAACATGTCATAAATTTCTGTTTCCCCTGCAAAAGAGTCATAAAAGACAACGGTTTCCACCTCAAATGAAAAGTAAATTTGGCTGCACAGAATCACATCTAATGAATCTACAAATGCCATATTTTTGTCATCACTGTTAGCTCCCCATCTGCTGTGCATAATGAATGATGAGATTTGATTACAAAAGGGAAAAAAAAGTTTTGTTATTTTAAGTTGTTGTTTGTTATTATAAGACATCCTGACATCTGGCTTCAAGCCCCAGCTACACTTTAAAACCGATGTGCACGTGCACCCTCCCACAACAGCCGTGGAAGTCACATCACTTTTTTGGGTCAGATTACTTGGGAGATTTTTGCAAGAAATGGCTGCTGACCAAAATTCCACTCGACAGTGGACAGTCAGCTACGTTAGCTGACGTTTGCCTTATTCACCAAGCAGTGAGCTGCAGCTGAAACAGAAAAGTTTGGGAGAGGCAGCAGTGATTTCTCCCATGACAAACTTAAAACGTTCCCAAACGTGGGACATTTTGAGGTGTTTTGTTACACCCACATCATCATTTTGCTCCATGCGCACTTCCCTCAGAGACTGATGTGCGTCACTAATTACCATCCGTGTCCTTCGCTGTTCTGCTTTTTGCTTTTCAGCAGATTGTGAGCTGTGAGCTGCCTCTGTTTTCATCCGTAAGTTGAATCATATGTTGCTCATTACATTTACAGATTGGGCTGGTTGTTTTTAGGTTGGTCTCACATGTTTTTTGGTCTATATTTGATCAATTCTGATATTTAGTTATCAGATCGGTGCATCCCTTCTACAAACAATGTGTCCCAAACCACATTGGCAAGTGGTTTGAGTGATCGGATAACAATATGCCATTCACACTGTTTACACTTGTATTTAGTGCTGTCCACATGTAACCCGATCAACCAAAACACATTTTGAAACCGAGTGTAAACAGGGTCTCAGATTGTTGAGTGATAAGTGTGAAACCCCAGCCTGTTAACAGAAAATCTGACCTGTTGTCAGAAATATCAGACTTAGAAGGTGTTCTCGAGCCAAACAGAATTGATACTTAAAATAAAAACGCAACATGAAACCCTTCCAAAGATTAGTCACTGTTCATATAAGAAAATCATTCGTTTCGAGAAGGTTTGGGAAAAAGTAAACAGCCATGAAAACTAATTTTGTGCACAAAATTTGAAAGAAACTTTTGTGGGAAAAATGATGAGGATGTAATTTTAGCTCATGATACATGGAGAGGAACCTTTATGTTAATATTTTCTTTTAGTGCAGTATTCAAAAAGCCTTGTCACTTGTAATAAATGATAATATTGATCACCATGACAACTTATAAAGGAAATGGTCAAAATAATTGTATTGCAGCTCATTTACTGAGGAGATATCTAATCACTTAAAACAAGCTCTGACATTCATCCTCCTTGTATTTGTGTTTCGTTGCCAAAAGAAAATCAAGTGTTATCTATTGGCCAGCAGTGCCAATGGCTACAAAGAATACTAATCCATTATTGTCAATCGTCCCCTATTAGAAGACATGACTTCTGGTCCTCTATTTGTCCACTCAGTAAAGCTGAAAGATGCTAGCAAAGCATTATGGTCATCTTATTATTCTAGACGATAGTAGGGCGTTTTTTCAGTCATTTCACAACAAATACAACAAATCACTGGTGATAGACATTGGTATCGGCTCCTTTAATGGGCTGCTGTGGTCTTTTGCACTTCAGGGTTCGTGAACAGATTATTTTGACTGTTGCTGCTGGCTTAAGATACCACTGGCTAAATCACTATTTTGGAATATCAGCAGTGTTGTCCTTGTTTAGGGCTTTGTTTTGGAGGCAGAATAAGGACAAAATTTATCTCAGTCACCTGGATTTTACGCTGTGACGCAATGCAGTGTTTTTTGGTGTTTTTGTTCCTTCAGGTGCATTTCGTTGCCACAGAAATAAAGCCTCTTTTTTTTTTTTTTTTTTTTTTTTTTACATCCATGTCATCAGTGCACTTTTCATTAGGAGCGAGATCACCGGATAGCTGTGTCTACTGTTTATACAATTTGAGAGTGCGACGGTGAGTGTGTGTCTGCCTGCACGTGTGTATCTGCCGTCTTGATTGACTGTCTTTGCCTGTCTGTCACGCTCCCTGCTCAGCTGGGAATTCCAAATGACATTCCTCTCACATATTTAGAAATGATACGAGTCCAGCATGACACAGTTACATCTCAGATCTTACTTGTTGACATGCTGCGAGCAGGCATGGAGCAACAGAGCAAAGTGAGCTAATGCTGAGCAGAGAGAGAGGGAGAGAGAGAGAGAGAGAGAGAGAGAGAGAGAGAGAGAGAGAGAGAGAGAGAGAGGCTAAGCAGAGCCACAGTACTCAGCTGTGTATTTGCCATTTCATCCGCCCAAAGTTCAGCTGAGGACAGACTTGTACACTCACTGCCTTGAGATTAGCTCCGGTATTTTGGAAGGACAGGAGAAAAGGGTGGGATTCAACAATGCTGACTGCATCTTATTCATTATATGAAGCAAATTTTGCAACTCGGATATGATTACACAATACATAACTCATTATATAGCCTATTGTGTAATGTCTTGCATTGTGAAATGTCTTGACAACGTTGACTGGCTGCTATATACACAATTTTCCTGTGATGCCCATAAGATCATAACAAGCACAAATCATCGTCTTATTACTGTAAAAATAACACCAGAGTGCGGGCATCGTAAGGCAACATTTGGGACTCTCTATGGATCGGGGAAGGGATCACGTGGTGTTACAGAGTAGAACAAGGGGCTAAAGAAGGAGAAAACGTTCATCTGAGACAGAGACGCTTCTCCGTGGTAATTCTGTTGACACATAAATGGCTAAAAGGCTATAGACTTGGGGAAGGGTGGCCCGAACATAATGAGGAGCATGTAAGTGAGCATAATGAGAAGCAGAATGTATGGAGGGTTCCTACGTGCTCTGCATGCGTGTGGGCTAGCATATTTGTTAACCCGCTCATGTTAAGCTCTCACCAGTGTTCCCAAATAACCCCAAAGACTTTTCAAGACGAGAATGGAGCCTTGATTAATCTTTTAGTGGTTACCAGATGATGCTCAAAAAACGCTTTATTTCACATTTTAATATGCAGAGACTTGATGCAAATTGACAGTTGGAGAAAAACTCCCCCCTATATGTTAATCTATTGTTATTTTGTTGTGTGTTTTACATTTACTATGCACTGATCCCTGTGGTTTCTATAAACTTAGCTGTGAGACTTGGGGCCCTCTTCCTATAACCTACAGTATGTGGCTATCCGGGAATCCAGGGGGCTGTTAACTTAAAACAGCTTTGCCTTGCCAGAAAAAGAAGTTTTGAATGTCAGCCCAACAGCGTGCCCTTGAAATAGACAGAAAATAGCGTGAGTGAGTGAGAGCCCAGTTGATTTCCATGTTGGCCTTTCACCCATAAATGGTCAGCTTTTCAGTTGTGTGGTGAGTTTAGAAAGCAATGCGAGGACAATTTATGCTGTTTATTTCTTTAAAGCTTTTAAAAACTTGCACGAGTTAGATTGCCATCAAATGAGGGGGGAGAACAACTAAAGAACTATGCAAATTCACTTGCAACTGCTCACTTGGCAAAGGAGTGCACCCTGAACACAATGACCCACTTGATTAAAGTTTACAGAGAAGTTAGCAATCGCTGGAACTAAAAATGCTGGATGGGCATTTTTCTTTCAAATGCAGAGTTCACTCGTATGACACATGTCTCTTTTGTCTAATCTGAACTGCTTACAGTAAATTTCACACAAAAGGGCTAACTCATGACTTACCATTTTTAGCATTTAGTGGAGACAATTGTGAGGATTTGCCAAGAGACAGTGAGGTTCTCTTGAAAAGGGGCATACTTTTGTGATTTGCTGTTGCTCAGCTGGGGTATTAGCCATGGCTCAACTTACATTTTAGGAGAAATGATGCACTTCCAGTACTTGGGACTAGTCAAGATACTTTTACTGGAACCCAAGCTCAGTTGACAGTATGCTGACTCACTCAAACCTGAGGTGAACTTTACTGAGACTGGTTCAGATAGAGAACTTCAGATGCTAAAACACACACACTTCATAAGAACTGAGTCTGCTCTAAAAAGTTTATTACATTGCAGCTTGTAAATTATTCTTTTACTGGGGAGTTAATAAAATTCTGTGAGTTCATCTGAACTCCAAGCCCAACTCAAAACAACGTCAGTACATATTCTTACATCCCAGACAGTGTTTTGGCCTTACTGATGAAAAGAATGCAGGTTTCCTCTCTCACTCTTGACATCTGTTAATATTTTTGCTAACATGTTAATATGTTTGTATTTTGATAGGGGCTATGGGAGAAGAAAGAGCATATTTAACAATCAAAAATTATGATGAGAGGACAGTGTTTCATCATTGAAATTCACACAATTCACACACACACACAAAACCCTCAAAACATACAAAACTTTATTAATGCTGCTCACACTACAAAAAAACTACTGAGCAATTATATTTGGCTAACACATAAATATAGAAATATACCTGATACATAAAAAAAAAAAAAAAAATCACCCCATTGGCCTGAGGGTTCTGCGCAGTATCTTAGCTGTTCTGAGGATATATCTATGTCTGTATCTATATCCATATCTATATCTATATTTATATTTATATTTATAAATGTAAACTTTATGGCAGAACACTTGTAATAAAGTGGTTGCTGAAAGAATATATGGACTAAAGTATTGATCCACCTCCACGTTACACCTACAGGAGCTTTTCTGACATGCCATTCTAAATCCATAAGCAGTAATATGGACTTCCCTCCTTTGCAGCTAAAACAGCTTCCACTCTTCTGGGAAGGCTTTCTACAAGATTTTGGAGTGTGTCTGTGGGGATTTTTGCCCGTTCATCCAGAAGAGCATTTGTGAGGTCAGAGGCTGATGTTGGACAAGACAGCCTGGCTTGCAGTCTCCGTTCTAGTTCATCCCAAAGTGTTGGAGGTCAGGGCTCTGTGCGGGCCAGTCAAGTTCTTCCACACTGCAGTTACTGAGTCAGCAGAGCGTTGGCCACTTTTACGCACTATGTGTCTCAGCGCTCTACAACCCCGCTCTGTAACTTTACGTGGTCTGCCACCTGGTGGCTGAGTTGCTGTTGTTCCTAAACGCTTCGACTTTCCAATAAGACCACTAACAGCTGATGGTGGAATATCAAGGAGGGAAGAAATTTCACAAACTGACTTGTTGCAGCGTTGGCATCCTGTTACAGTACTGTTACATCACCAGGCTGGAATTCAGTGAGCTCTTTAGAACAAGCCATTCTTTCACAAATGTTTGTAAAGGCAGACTGCATGGCTAGCTGCTTGTTTATACACCTGTGTCAATGGGACTGAATGAAACACCATCAATGATTAAGAGGTGTGTCCCAATACTTTTGTCCATATGGTACATAATATAGACATATAGATATTTATAGAGACACTGAGCAGTGACTCCTGTCTCCTAAAAATTAAGTTCTCATACAAAACAAACTGCATTCTCACTTATGTATCGAGGGGAATGTAATTTGTAACTGGATTAGATTTGTTTGTAATGGATCTCAAGTATGTTTGTAATCATTTAGTCTGAAGTCTGTGCGAGGGGCTAGCTGTGGCCAATGGGTCAAACATGCAACTTTCACTGAAGTGACCCGAGTTTTAGTTGTTATGCTTCCCACGTACGGCCGTGACCAAATTAGATGTCCTTTCTGACAAAAATTTCCTGTCAACACCAGTCACCAGCAGAAGCCTAGAATATTTGTAATGGTCCCAGATCCTTACACTAACTTTAACCTGAACAAACCCATGCCTAAATTTAACATTTCTAAATAAAAATAGTTTGAAGGTGATGGTCTAAAGCTGTGGTAGGTCCAAAACTGTTTGTCTAAAGCTATACATGTGGCCGGTCTCCATGCCTTCCGCTCAGTGATATTGAACCAAATATGCACATTCTGTATCTGATAAATTTGCGGAATGGATGCATTTCTTGGCAGACGCAAAACTCAGCATGAAAACCCAGCATGAAAATGAATACAGCTGCAACTTCCCTAACATGTGGCCAGCACAACATAAACACTTTTTTTTTTGCACATGCATCTTTCTACAACCGTTGTTATTGATATTGTCGCAACACTGATATATTGCAAAATCCCAAAATACTTTGCATCGGTGGCATGACATGCCCCTGCCTCATGGCTCCTCAGAGAAATAACAAATGCAAGACATGTTAGCCCTGAGATAAGACAAGATTTTCACAGGCATTAAGTAGCACATGCAATCACGGAGTCGGTAATTACTATCAGCTTTTATAAATCAGGGTAGGTAGTTCATTACCATAAACACCATAACGATGAAATAGGGGGTGTAGGGGGCACAAAAAATTAGTAGATCTGGCCCAAAACATCTTTAATGTCAATTTCATTTGTGAGCCCTTGCCAAAAGGTTATGTCAGCAATCTCAATTGAGCTTGGCAGTTCAAATATGCTATGCGTAAACAATAATAGTTGGCTGATCTAGCTTTAAGCATATGCAAATGATGCCAAGCTTCCTGTTTGCTCATCCTCACTATCAACCTTCTGTGTCACAGTGAAACCATCTGGAATTGCCAAACTCTGTGTAATAGCCATAATCCAGGAAGTCTAAATATCCTGTGTTCAGAATTTTGTGGAGAATGGATCAGCTGTGTGGGAGAACTTGTGAAAGAAAAAAAAAGAGGTTTGTGTCACGGATCAGATGGAACCCAAATGCCGAGTCAACAGAGAGAGGCAGGAGTAAGGTAAAATCAGGGACTTTACTGTTGGGTTTAGACTCTTCACAAAACAGTCCAGTTCCAGTGTCCAAAACCAATAAGCAATCCGACCAGGCGAAAGTACACAAGGTTCAGAGGCAGGCAAGTGGTTCAGAGGCAAGTGAAACAAACAAAAAATAGGCAAACAGAGAAGCAGGATACGTACACTGGCGTAAGCACAAATGACGTTCTGGCAAATACCATGAGAATGCTGACTAGTATAAATAATAAGGAGACTAATGAGCAAACAAACTGGTCTGGTGTGCGGTGACACTGGTAGCCTAACAGAGGATTTTGAGCAGTGGGTGTGACAGGTGTGTTTGTAGGAATGGGCGGCCGGTGAGGACTGGAGAGCAGACAGCAGGGTGTGGAGAGGGTTTGGTATCCATGACAGCTCCAGCATAAAAATGGGAACTAAAAAGGCAAAAGTAAAACAAGTATGTGCAGTGGATTCATGTTGAGTGAATATCGGGCAAAAATATTTTTGGGTTGTAAATTTTATGACTTATTAGCCATCATAATAATCATCATCATAACTATATAGAGCTATAATAATAATGATAATAAACTTTATTTATAGAGCAGCTTTCAGATAAACCATGCACAAGAGATTTACAGTAAAAGGAAGTGCTTCATATGAAAACAGGGATTGTGTCTCCCTTCCTGTTTGCTCACTGTACTCATGAAATTTTACATCACAGCCACACAGTTCCAAGTATCAAAAGTCCCGGCGTGATGTCAGCAGATCCGTGTCAGCAGTTCAAACATTTGGTGGGGGTTGAGAAATTACAAAACTGGCCTGAGGGTGGCAACATGGAGCACAACCACATGTGGTTTGATGCACTTCTGCACCCCTCCAAAATATATCTGAAGTTTGGTTGCTCTACCACCAAACATTTTCGTGTGGTCTAACCTCCTATTTATGTGTGTTTGCCATCAGGATCTTTTGTGTGTCGCCGCCTGGATGTTTGGATTTTCAGAAATCTGGTGGTGAGAATATGCTCTCGATTCAATGAACTCTGCAGATGGGAAACCAAGGTCATTTGCATAAAATTCAAAATGGCAGAATCACGATCACAGCAGAAATTAAAACCAGTATATGCAATGGATTTGTCTTGAGCCAAGGAATCAAAAGGAGAAAAAAATGATTTCAAGCCACATGGCTGAGGAACAGAGGGTAAAACACAAAGTTGCCTCTAATAGCGCCACCATCTGGTGATATATTTTGGCTGTGTGGTGAGTGAGAGCTCAAAGCTATCCAACAAATTTGCAGGCACAGAAAAAGAAAAAGGGGAAACATGAGGGAGCATGAAGAAGAAAAATCCTAACAAAAATATAGGGTTCCAGGGGATTTTGAGTGTCTTCACTTTCAATGGCAAGGGAGTCTGCGGGCTCCAAAGTGATCTCAGCACCTGGTGAAGTAATCGCTGAGTCATAGGTTCTGATCAATAACACTATCAATCCCCACAGACAAACTATGGTCACTTTGTGCTTTGCGGTTATAAAAAGCTCCCCGGAGGAGGGATGGGACAGTACGTAATTATAAACAAAGCAGGTGAGAGCAGAGCCTCTGGAAGCCTCCGTATGACCTCACCATCCTGAGATCGAATCCCACCAGAGCCTCGTCAGCCATGTCTCTACCTTTCTGTCTCCCTGTTAAAAAAAAAGAAAAAGAAAAAAGAAAAACTGAGTGCCCTGGTAGCTCACCTGGTAAAGTGCATACCACTTAGGCAGGCACTTTATGCGACTCAAATAGAAGTATTTTTACTTTGCTGATATTTGACTTTAGTAGAAGTACTGCTGTAAAAATCTACTGAGGTAAAATTAAAAATGGTCTCATTTAAAATGTGCTTTGAGTAAAAGTTACTTTTTCAAAACAGTAATTGTGCTGAGGTCTCATCTTTTCCATGCAGGTAGAAAAGGAGGCGAAAACATGGCTCAAGCTACCTTCTTTTAAAAGGTGCATTATGCAAAATTGCTGAGGCTTGATTGAAGTGAGGACCCTGTAGACTCAACTGATTGGAACTGAACTGATCATTGATATTTTTCCCCTTTTCCATGTTTATTCCACATATTCCCCTAACTTCCACTGACCACTTTTTCATGGTGCACGTTTTATTGGAAATTTGGAAATGACAAAAAGTAGAACCAGCAAAGTAGAACCACATTGCTCCTCTTATCTTTGCTGAGCTTTTATTGTGAAAGGTTCCATAATCTGTAATTGATAATTTCTTCTCTGTCATGGATCTGATTTAAAATGTAGTGAAGTACAATAGGCAAAGAAAAATGTACTCACGTAAAAGTAAAATTACGGACCTTAAAAAAACACTCAAAAAAGTACAAGTAGACAGATAGATGTAGATAGATGTACTTTATTGATCCCAAACTGGGAAACTCTTAAGTATACAAAAGAGCTGCTCAACTACAGTAACATGAGTAAATGTAATTAGTTACTTCCACCTCGATACCACATGTCAAGGCTGAGTCCTCATTGCAGCAGCCTGAGTTTGAATCCAAGTGAGAAATTAAAAAAAAAAAAAAAAACAGGAACAGAAACAGAAACAGAGAATGACAAAGAGACAATAAATTATCTGACAGGGCTTGTGAGCTACACAGAGGCAAAATGATTTTTTGGTACTTTTTAAATTCAGCTCTTCTACAGCTGTCAGCGATTGCTTGTGATGGCCACTGAAATATTGGTAGACTGGTAGTAAACATCCGTCTGAAAAATCAAAACTTTTGGCCAAAAATACACAGAAAATCCATATTGCCCATCTCCAACCCCTCATCCCAGTCCAACCCCAGCAGCACGTGTAGCATCGGGGCGTGATCCAGTCATCACATCCTCTGCCTATGTAGCACATGCGGTTAAAAGCCGGTCCACCAAGTTAGAGCGTAAGAGAGCTGAAAAATCTGCCGCAAATGTTCCAATCCATGTGCTCAATGGAGCCTGGGTTCAAAGCCAGGGCTTAATGTAATTCTCTGGCACAACAGGATTTGTATCAGTCCCAAAAGGGTCAGTGAGGTTAAGAGCCGCTAAGTAGTAGTGTTTAAATCCTTCCTAAGCTCAGCCACCACAATGCAAGGCCCCCCTCGCTCTTCTGGACTCATTTCGCCTCAGGGTGTGGTCTGGACAATTGGAAAGGCAAAGGGGAAGGTTAAGGCATATGCACGTGCACACATACACACACACACTCACACAAATGAACCTCCTATCTCCATCTAAGGAGCACAGGACGTGACTGGTGTGCCCTGCTGCCTGAGGACAACACACAAAGCTCAATGATGCAATCATTTTGGCAAAATTGACATTTAACTTAATGAGAATTTCAGCACGTGTGTTGGAGCAACTGATATTTGGGCCGGAAGTACTTTGTTTTTCCAAGTGTTTTACATGTAAATGAGGTCTCTGATGCCACTGAACTATTGATGTTTGTTTGCACAACAGCACAGCACAGACCTCATGGGACAGTGACATCAGCCAGCATGATGACCGAGGTAACTAGGGTAGTCACCTTGTTGTTGGGATCTGGATCTTTTGTTCAGAGGACAGGGAGTCACCATGCATTAGTCTGAATCACTCCATCACAAGTGCAGAAGACTTTCTGGACAAAATGAGCATGAGTCACCAGTAAGTCTTCCCCGAGAAAAAAGGAAACCTTAATTTGATTGTACAGAATAATTTTAAGAAGCCATTTACTCTGTCACACATGAATTGTTGTGTGCATTTTTACATTTCAATAATTCATGAGCATTGGTAAAGCACTTTAAATGTACCTGCTACAGTCACAATTTCACATCAAACAGTGTTTTCATTAAAGGTGAGATAAACTGCATCAGTATCTTTTGATGGGAGACGATTTGTTCATTTCTGAGAACTTTTTCGAATCCTGATCTAAATTGTATCTTGCATGGTTGCAATTGTTTACTCAGTGCCGATTTACCTTGGATGAACCAAGGTATTTGGCTGCGGGTAGACGTGGGCGAAAGAGAGAAAGGGATTGAGAGAGAGAGAGAGAGAGAGAGAGAGAGAGTCAGAGAGCAGTGTGAGCAATCTGAGCAGTCTGAGCAGAAAGAGGCTGATTTATAATTAGAGGGAATGTCTGTTCAATACCCCTGCTGTTCTGGTGATGGCTATGTTGCATAGAGAAGCAGCTCCGCTGCTGTGAACTTAATTTGAATTCTGAAGCACGGAGCATCTTCTTCAGCATTTACGGATGGCCTCGCATGAGTGAGATAATCAGGACTTTGATAAAGGTTTTAATTTTTTTGCATGTACTGTACCATATCCTGGAAGCCTTATCAAATATCAACAATAACTGGTTGAAAGAATTTTAATTGGTTGGCACAATTAATAGATTTATATAGATAAACAGACCAAGCTGCAAAAAAGCACAACAGAAATATATCTTCAATTCAGTCAGAAAACTGATTGAAATACTTAACCAGAGGTCTTGTCTATTTCTACAACCTTAACACTTTAATTTCATGTCATTAGAATTCAGAGTGATAAAAAATAATTCAAAATAAAATTAGATGTATAGGATTTTTTACTTAAAAGATTCTGAAGTCTTTGTAAAGGCAAAACATTAACATATAACAACAACAATAACAATAATAATAATAATAACAATAATAATTCAGCTCTTGGGTTCTGAGGGAGTTCTGTGGAAATGATTGGTCATTCTAAATGAGGAAAATGAGATGGACAAAAAAGATGTCTTTGACCGATACCATATTTCAAAATAACTCTTCTTTCCGTGTGGTTGCTGGATCTCTGGCCCTCGAGGAGTCACAAATCTGTGCAGCTGCCAAACAAACAGCAACATTTAGCTGCTACCGAAGCTACACTGAAGTGGGCAACTGCAACATGTTTCACACACTGCGGTCAAGTCATCCACAGTAAACCACACATCAGCCACAACACATGATTTAAGGCAGAAAAAATGATGATTTTGATGATAATGGAGTGTTTATTGGATTCAGTGACAAAATCTTCCCATTCTTCCCATTTCCCCTTGATTCTTTTATTATTCTCAGACCAAGAAGCATAACATTGAAGCAGCTTGTCTTTTTAAGGACAATAAATCAAACTTAAAGTCAATTTTAAGCTATGACTTCTGGATGAGTGGGGAACTGGCATGGCAAATCAGATTTCAAGGATGCCAGTAGCGACATGCGAGTGTAATATGATGTCTCAGAAACGCTCATTAATGGGGTCTGAGTCTCAGTGTTATATCCTCCACCACTATCAATAAAAATAAATGTGATCAATTGCCATTGTCGTTGTTTTTCTCTGTAGCCACTGGCATTCAGGATATTGTTCTTGGTAGAGTCCTAGTTTTCACTTGGAAAAAAAAAAAAAAGACTTGGTGTCTGTTGATTAAACTTTGCTTCATTTGTTGCTGCAGGGCTCTCCTGTCCTTTAAACCCCTGCTCACATTTGTCTTTTTTAATTGCCTTGTGATTTTCATGTCTGTTCCACCATCATTCTTCTGCTGTAAGACTTGCCATCTCTCTGTTATCATAGCATTATTTATGCCTGGGCACAACTTGCATTCAGACCACAGGAGAAAATGCATGTTATGTCGCATAAATCGATGTACCTTTCATGAAGCCTCTTGTTTTGTCTGTTGCAGTCTTTCTTCTGAACGAGTTCCCAGTGTAAACTGCCAGTCACAGTTTGACAGCTATCATAGTTTATGTTCTTGTCAGGGCAAGGCTTCAATACAGCAACAACACCCAAAGGCAGTTCTGCGCTGTTATTACAGCTATGACAGTGATTCAATGGACAGCATCACCAAACTACCCATAATCACTGTAGGAACATTTGTATTTGTGCTGTTTGAAAAGGTTTCCACACAGAGTAAACAGGACAAAATGAGGACAGCTGACGCCAGTTTTGATCATTAACTATCGATCTTGTGTATCAAGATTTTGTGTCTGCACTTCGTCGCCTTCAATTTGATGAAAATCTTCTGAAGAAAAGTAAATATAGGCTTTTACACCAAACAATTCAAATTTGCTTTTTGTTTAGCTATATTCCTTCAGCTTGTGCGTGGATGTGTTTAATTCCAATGGCAATTATTGCGATTTCAATATGAAGCTCTTGGCTATTATTATTATTATTGTTATTGTTATTGTTATTGTTATTGTTATTGTTATTGTTATTGTTATTATTATTATTATTATTATTATTATTATTATTAATGATAACAATAATACAACAAACTCCCTAAAATGTTAAAGTGGCATTTCCATCTGTCTATTCTCTCCTAAACTGAGAGAATGAGAAAACAATGCTACTTGCTTGCTGGAGATGTATATATATATATATTAGAACATGTATGATGAACATGTATGATGAACCAAGGCTCAAGTTAGACCTGAATGATATGGTTAAAAACTCACATTGCGATTAATTATGACATGATTCAAGATTTTAGTAGGACTAGAATATTTTTGCATTATAATTTTCATTTTCATCGTAAAAGCGATTGAAATGATGGTGGTGTGATGTTTGCTGGGGTCCGTACCAAACAAACATGTTTTTGTTACATCTGGAAAATACAATTTGAAGGCCAAGGTGTCTCTGTAGTTCCATAAAACTTTATTTACAACAATATTTTATCACACATTTGACCTTTATCAAAAAAATTGCAGCTCTTGCAAATTGGATCTTGCACTTGTTCATATTGGGATTTTGATATTATTTCAATTAATTGTTCAAGACTAGCTCCAAACCAGCAAGGCTGTGATGAAGGGTAGTTTCCCTCATAGATGAACAAATAACAGTGCGTACTGCGTCTTTCAGACAGAGACCAGCCAATTTTATCGCACAGGATTCAATGATGAGCATGACAGCTATCACCAGTGATAAATCTAAGGGCTGAGTGGTATAGTGGAGTGGAGTCTGGTGGCTTAAGTGTGGGTAATATGGATTTATCCCATAATACTGTAACAAGCTTTAGCTCACTTATCGCCCATTACTATCTGATTCACTGATTACACTCAATACTACTCATTACTTACTGTCATTGCTACCTGATTCATGTCATTAAAGCTTTCTCTGAATCTGGAAAAATCTGTACATGTACCTTATTGAGAAATACGGTCAGCCTTCACAAGTTAACCATTATATACATAAATAATGTGCTCTAGGGCTGGGTGATATGGACAAAATCAAATATCACCATATTGTTGTTGAATGGACCATATTTTTTTGATATTGTGATGATACTGTAGGGATGACTATTGGTGCTTTCATAAGATGTTTACATATGAGATTTTTGATAAACAATAATTAGTCATTTGGATATGATTAGGCATGTAGAGAGAAATATTAGAACAGTCTGATAAGTTCAGAAAATTGTATCCCTTTACAGTAATGCAGCCTTTAAAACCAGGAGAAGGAAGAACACTTATGCCATATCGCAATATTACAATATCTAAAATCCCAGATAATATCTAATATCTTTGAGCACTGTACTTCACTCCAGCTTTTTGTTGGTATGACAATAATGATCCTTGAATCTCAGATCATATTGATATATTGGCCAGCCTTAATACACTCCTCATAATGTCACAAGTCTGCGTGACTCTGCTGTGCAGATGTATGTCAGATCATCAATGTCTATATGATTCGGTATTGCTTTTGTTTGTTTATTTATTTATTTATTTTGGTATTTGACATTTTTTTATCAGTGTCTTTTCACAGGTGGAGCTTTCAGTTATATTCCAATATGTTCCCCTACAAGGTTGTGCTTTATCTCAGGTTATGATGGAGATGTGCGAGGGTACAAATTGTACAGAACATGTGCAGTAACTCAAACATGTAAACCATATGGAGAGATCAGTAGGAGACATGAGTAAGAAAAGAGGACATGTCAGAAAAACAGCTTGTGTGTGGGAGGAGTGCATGCCAGATAATCATTAGTCATTATGTTGAACATTTTCTCTATCACCAGCAAATATATCTGCAGAAAAAGTAAACTGATAAGCTGATGATTTCTATCTGATAACTCATTCCTGTATAAAATAATCTGAGCGAGGTTAGAAAAATACTCATATCAACTTGCACAATCAATTAAATGCAGGCTGCCTATAATAACATTTGGAATGGAAAGCGCTTCACATGCATTATCAAAACACTATTCCCATGACGCAGCTCTGAAATGAGAATTAGCATTAGGGATAAGCCTGGGACCATTGGCAGCAAGTGATGCACAAATAAACAGCACCATTTTCTCTGGTAATGATTACACAGCTTTCTGCCCTCTGCCAGTATTCTCTGTACACCTAGAATCTCTATAAGGCTAATATTGTATTGAGTTATTTACAAAACTCTATGTGTAATCATACAATCAAATACTTTTTATCAAACAAATCCATATTATTTAATGATCGTTTATGTATTTGTATCATCTAAGCTTGACAATTGTAACACCCTTTTCTCTGGCCTACATAAATCAGCTATTCCCTAATTACAACTTGAACAAAATATCACTGCTAGGATTTAGGAAATGTGATCATATTACCCCTGTCCTTGTTTTGTTACACTGGCTCCATCTGATTCCAAGATTCTGCTTTTAACTTCAATATTGCACAGACTTGCTCCATCCTACGCATCACGTCCAGTCACTCCTCATATACTTGCTTGGGCTCTACGATCACAAAACACCTAACTATTCCAAAAACAAATAAAACATCGTCTTTGGAATTGTCATCCTAAACAAAATTGAGACGCTGGTTCAGCTGACTCATTCAAAAGTAAAAGCAAAACATATCTATACTTACTTCAGCCTTCAGCTTTTCTTAGCCCGCCCTGAGTGCTAAGCTATGGTTATCCAGCTTACATTCACTTCTATGTGCATATGGTTGTGTATATGTACTGTATGTTACATATTTTTGGATATGTGTTTTCATCTGTTCCCATGTATGACTGCACAGGAGTTATAATGTATTCATATTGTGCATCATTGTGTTTCAGTTCACTTTTTATATATTTCAATATATTTCAAATATTTTGTTTTGTGATACACGGCCATAATAAATTCTGGACTATGTGTCTTTAATGACAACCAATACATTTCTGAAACATACATGAATGAGTCTTTTCAGTCCTGAAAAAAAAATGCAGGCAATCACCAAAGCCATAAGGAAAAACATTTGCTCATATAACCCAATCAGATGGACCGATTAAAGCCAAAGTTTTGATCATCGGGAGTTAGCGCTCAATTACAATATAAAACAGGATTTAAAAAGGTTTTGAATCACTGCAGCCATAAGAAATACTTGATCATGCAGCCAGAACTGTGGGCAAAAAGTTTTATGCTGATAGGCTCAGTAGTATGTGAGATTAGTTGCAGACAGATACACACACACAGCCTCAAGCTAAAAAAAAAATCTACCAAATAAAAATGTCCACAACATGCACAGCCTCGCAGATGCAGTCAAATGCAATCAAGTACATTGATTGAACTAGTACTTTCCAAAGAGAAAAGGTTTGCTATGCGAACAGCTATGCAGTAGCTCTGCCTTCGTGAATGTTATGGAAAACCACAGTCAGGTCAGCTCTGGTTTCAGACGAGAGAGAGAGAGAGAAAGAAAGAGAGAGAGAACAGCAGTGGTCGAGCGAGCTGTAGAGTAAATGAAGAGAGGGAGCGTCAGTAGCAAGAACAAACATTTTTCAAAGATTTTTAATCACTGCAACCACAAGAGGTTTTTCATCAAATAGTCATAGCTGTGCACAAAAATATTAGGCTGATAGGCCCGGTCGTATGTGAGATTAGCTGCAGACACACACACACACACACACACACACACACACGACCAAACACATAATACACTCCAGGCTGCTGTCCAGCGGACATAAATACAACAGTAACTCATTAGATTCTTTGTACAGTGCAACACATTTTCCTTCCGCAAAGCCACATTTCTTTGACAATTTGAAGTCTTTGAGTCGGAGTTTTGAGGGCCCTTAGTGATTTTTTTTTTTTCCATCTGGGGGCCGCCCCCACTATTCCTAATGAGAGTCAATCACTATGATATATTATATACAACGAGTTATGCTGATAAGGTCATTAATCAATCTAATCCATGCATTAATTTGGAAACATTTCTATGCCATCATACTATATTACACATTGGTGATATTAGTGTAAATTCAGCATCTTAAAGCTACAGTATAGAAAATATACAGGACAGTACAGGACTTTTACTTATAAATAAATGTTTGTTGTATTCAATAATGCTAAATGAGTTCACACAATGACTGAGTACTCCCCTGATGAAAATCTCTCAATTCTGGATTCTCCCAGACGTTAGAAAGCTGCTGACTGTGGAGACATTCCCACGCTGTTGCACAATTAACCTTTGGTGGCGCATTTTACATCAACCAAACTGGAACTGTGTAACTGAAATTACAACATGGCTAATGACCTCCTCTGACCCCCTCAAAAATGTCTTCGTCCTATTTTCTGTGTTCCCGCAGACTGAAAGGCATTCCAAAGCAACCTGTAGTATATTTTTCAAGCAGCAATTATTTTTGTGACAGAGGAGGGAGACGCTTCATACAAAAGTGGTAAGTTCTGTGGAGTCATTTTGAAAGATTAAAAAGAGCGATACTTTCAGGAAAATGGCCTTTTCCTCGTTAAAATGCAAATTTGTGCGGCAAGGTGCTCCCAAATTTAATGAGATCATTTGTAAGGTGAGCATGTGGTGTAAGTATAAAGTTTTTGTCATCTATTGCTCTATTGAGTTACTGTGCTCACAAGGATGTTTCTGTGCAGTTACACAGACGCCTCCATGACAATGCAACGTCCCGCATACAACGTACCATGGTGGAGGGCAATAAAAAGCAACTATTTCTCCATTAATTAAATATTTAAAATGTTAACAGGCAATTATCACGGTAACTTTTACAAATAATGTCCGTATTAAGTTATTTCTACTTTCAGTGGCCTCTTTAAGTCCACCTAGGTCCAGCTCCTAGTCTCTGCAAACAGCTCTCTCTTCCAGACAGCGAGTCACCTTTAAATAAAGCGTAAGTATTAAGCTTGCAGACAGGGTAGAGAGAGGCAGTTACTTTCTGACTAAACATTAGAATGGGCAAGGTGTGATCTAAGCCACTTTGAATGCAGCATGATGGCTGGTGTCTCCTGGGATTTTGGCACTACAGTGTCTCGAGTTCACCAAGAATGGTGCTATAATCCTCCAGTCGGCCAAAATGCTGCGTTCATGTGAGGTCAGAGGAAAATGATAAGATTGGTTTTAGCTAACAGCAGGTGGTGATTTAATGGTGTGAGGAGGGCTCTCGCCCAACTTTAGGGCCCATTTCAATGTCACAGTGTATCTAAACATTATTGCTGACCAGGTGGATCCCTTCATGCCCACAGCTGACCCGTTGTTCAATGGAAACTTCCAGCAGGATAACAATTGTTCCAGGAACGCTGTGACAGTGACATTCGGTTCAGTCCGGACCTCATCCCGACAGGGCCACTTCGGAAAGGGTAGAATGGACTGAGGTCACCGTGAAATATTTCTAGCATCTTTTGGACTCCAGGCCTTGAAAAATTCAGGAAGTAAAAGTTGGTCCTACTCACTTCTAGTCAGGTTTACCTCACACAGTGAATCTGCGTTCAGGTGTCCAACTGGCTAACACTGATATTAATTAGCAGAATTTGGATGCTGTTCTAATTATTGCTCATAAAAACTGCATTTAAAAAAATTCTTATTGGAGGAAACAGAATTTAATTGAAACGCATGACATTATTCAAATGACTAGAACCTATACATATTTTTGTGATTTGCTTTAATTTCTTGGAAAAATCATTTACAAATAAGATGATATAAAGTATACACATTCAGGAGTGTTACAGTAAATAGCAGTATATGCTGTATGTACACACTAGGAATATGCTTAACATTTTACAGTGCGCAGAAACCCACACATTTCTTACTGAATACTGAACCTTTTGGTCGCCACTATGTTACTTAAACCCGTTGAGTCAAACACATGAACAGACCTCATCTCACTCTCTCCAGCTATCAAAGGGGGACCACATGTAGCCTGTTTTTACATGTTTGTGGTCAAAAAGAACAAAAACATATGAGAACCACAGGACATGTCCCAAGTGAGGGCTGGGCCGTCCCGTCACGCCTCCAGGCATGCACACTTCAGACTGTTAAACTGGCAGTGGCAGTATGTTAAACCCCGAGGGGCTTTTGACCTCCTAGGTGTAGCTCGTATTTCATGTTTTTATAAGGAGCATAATGCAGCCCTTATTTTGCAGAGATATAACCCACATTGTGCGAAATAATAGCCTGAAATCTGAACATCCTGGTTAACACAGCCTCCAACTTTTTCAGCCAGTCATACGGCAATAAAGTGACACCTACACCTACAAGCGCATATGTATCTTGCTTACTGCCTGTGAAATGCGATGTAGCTATTCCTCCTTGGAGAAAGGGTCTGTGCAACAGAAGCTTTTTGGATTTTGCATTCAAGGTGTCATCTCACTAAATCCTACGGACTTGGTAATTTAATTAAATAAAGTAATATACACTTCTAAGTACACAAGGAACAATTGTGGATGACTGACAAGATGTTATTATTCAGTCAGTGTGCTGAAGTGGGATGCACACAACTAATAGAGAACATTACTCCTAAATGCATCCCTAATGTGGTTTTCTTTTTTGATGCAGCCCCTGAATAAATTTCTGGCTATTATAGACCAAGAGGCACCCAACTGACACCCATGCCTGCACTGTGTTGAAGACGCAATATTTTTTGCTTTCATTAGGGATAAACGGTTCTCCAGAAAATTAATGTGTGTTTTTGGTTGTTCAAGAAGGAAACAGATTCCTGGAACCTCCTTCACAGTCGGTCGGAGTTGCCAGTCTAGTTTGCCTGATGCTTGACTTTGATGTATCCTGGTGGATTCTCACCTTCAGCTGATGATGTAAAACCGTTAGTGTGTGGGTAATTAAAGACGGAGTGTTGGTGTTTGAATACCCAGTCTGTTCATGTGGTTTCCGTCCGCATTAAGGGATATTTTCTGTTCCAGCTGACTTACACGACTTGAAATATTGTCATTACTCATTTTGACAGCTGCATGAATCAACAGGGGAATTAATTGAGGTCCCTCTGATGCTGCATAGCTGAGACAGGAGAGACATCTCTTAAAAGTAACTGGATTAAAAAATAGGTCCTATAGTGTTTATATTGCAATGTTGGGAGAGAATCATTTGATTGCTTCCATTTGTGTCCACGCTTACGTACTTTTAGAGCAAATAAAGGCTTTGTCTGTTCTTTGGCTCGGTTCCTTAATTGCTGTTTTGCATGACTGATGCAGGATTTCCTGTGGCATAGTTATATGCTTTTTAACATCGTCCTTTTAAGCTTCATCAGTTAAAACATCATTTAGCGTTTTTGTAAGCGTGTGTAGGTTAGGTGAGTGAGTGGTACATGCTGGTTAGCTGTATGCATGCTGTAATATTCTTCAGTTATGACTTCCCATTTGAACTAAATTACTCCTGCTGTGCCCTTTAATTGAAAAACTACTTGTATGAGAACCCAGTGCCAGTTATCAAGGTTATTGCCTGAAAAAGCACAAGGAAGCTTTTGTCTTTTGGACACCACCAAAGTCCCAAATGGTTAGGGGTTTGAACAGTTGTAGGTCTATTGTTGCAAAATTGAGTGAAGTTTCAAATTTAATTGGCACTGGAAGGAAATGCACCTTTGAATAGCCTACCCTCATAACACACACTATGCACTAAGCTGAGTGGTTTAGGACGAATGGTAAAATGTTTAATTAAAAACAGCAGGATAATATTATCATCTCAAGTGGGTGAAAGGGTTTAGCTTTTACCTAGCTACCTTTTACCTACAACAACCAAAGATCAGCACATGCCCTCCCTCTAATCAAAACAGGCTGTGTTATATCAGTTGTTTTCAGACCACTACATACCTGATTGAAGGTAATGAGATGCGGCGCGTCACTTCAAAATGAGGTATGAGCTCCTCGCCATTTTCAGAGAAGTGAGAGAGGCCCAGAGCTTGCCAGGGCCGAGAGAGTTTCTGAAACAGCTGATTAGATTACCCTGCTGGGGCTGTGGTGAGGCTTTAGGCTGCGGCTGCCACCCTGCCGCTCACCTCAGTTGCCCTCTCCTCCATCCCTCTTCTTCCCTCTGTTCCTGACTCTTTGGCTAATCCCTGCAGAGCAACACCTCCCCCTGTAGGCCAAAGTTAGCACTTCAGCCCGAAAACCTTCACTTCCACTTTTCCAAAAAGACGACCGAGCCTCGTGAAAGCCTCTCAGGTGACGGTGATGTCATCACATAACTTATGTAATTCATTAACTCAGGAGATTACTTATTAACTTCCCCTCACTTCATGAGAAAAGGCCACCTCCACCTCTTTTTTTCTGTCTTTTTTTGAGCGAATCAGGGAGAACACACAGGCTGGATGGTGGCATACTCTCTTACAGTTAATAATTATTTGTGACATGTGAATGTAAGCTTCATAACATAAATGAAAAATCCAGAGGCACTCTGTGGGTAACTGTTCAAAATTTTTTTTAACATATATCTCCTTTATTTTATTTTATTTTGTATTTATTATGGTATTTTGCATTTAGGCTACGGCTGCCACCCTGCCGCTCACCTCACTTGCTCTCTCCTCCTTCCTCTCCTCTTCCTGCTGTTTCTGACTCACTTGTCTAATCCCACTGCGGCATCATTTATTTTGCATTTACTGTGTTATGGTACCTGGATAAAGAAAGGCTGTTCTTCAAATCCTGCATTCCTCATTAGAATTAAAAGCTTTAAGTGATAAAAAAAAAAAGAGAGAAAGAGCATGTCAGATTTCAGTTTATCTGCTTGGCACGTACTGTTAGTCAGAATGTAATTTTCTCATGCATATTAAAGAGTTTATCTGCCGCAACTTTCAAACTTCATTTGGGTTGAGTAACGATAATCCAGTTGCTGCCCCCATGAAAACCCTTTTACTGACCTCTACTTTCTGCTAAAGCTTACTTACCCCACCAGACATATCATACTTTTTATGAGTTAACAAAAGAAAGTACATTTTGAGAAATTAAAGTTTCCTTCAGCTTGTGAGTGCTGACATTAGTAGGGACACAGTAGCCAAATCCACCAAACTAAACTAATCCGTCTATCTGACACATGGACCACTTTAATGTGTCACGATGCGTGCCAGAAACTGCATTGCAGAAGAGTCCACATATACACTTGATACTCGGTTGATTGCTCAATAAACAACACTCACACACAAACTGCGTCATTCGTTATATCATTTCAGACATAATTTCTGAATGCTTTTCCAAGTAATCAGGAAAACATGGAGGAAAATACTTTTCATTTGGAAAAGATATTTGTATTTACAGTTAAATTCTCAACCGTTTCGCCAGTCTCTCACAGTGTCTTTTCTCCCTTCTCTCTCTCTCTCTTTCTCGTCTTCTGTCTCTCTCACACATTTTCTCTCTGGCTGTCTGCCAAGATGTATCTTGCTGAGGCCAGTAAACATTGACGGGTCTCCCAAAAACATACTACTTAGGCACCACGTCCAGCTCTCCTAAAGTGGTTCAGTACAAAGACGGTGCTGTGAAATGAAAATTTGCGATACTGTCTGTTATTTCAATGGCTCTCATTTAGTTTCTTGCTGCATCAGTTGTTTCACTAAAGAAAATCTTTGTCAATTCAAACTAAGCCATCATCATAACTTTTATTTGTCTCAGTGTTTGTTTTTACAGCTTTGCTGTTGCTCTCATGCTTTAAGTTGACAGACTGAAAACTGGTCGCAAGCTCCAACAGCTAAAAAAATGAGCACAGCAGAAGCAATATGCTTTGCACTAAAAACTGAATGATGTAAACTTTTAAATCCAAACTAAACTTTTGAGTGATATCAGAAGCAGAAAAACAGCAGCTATTTATCGATTTTCCATGATCTATGGCATTATAAAAGTGTGCAATAAGGAAGATATTCCAAATAATTTGAGAAGTCTGCACAGTCATAGAGTAACATTATGTACCAACACCATGAAATTACACAACCATTTATGTAAACTGTTTCTTTTGGTACATATTATACCGGTAGTCACAATGCACAAAACTGTATCTAATTGCTCTGATTTCACACTGAAAAGGACTTTGAAAAAAAAAAAAAAAAAAAAACTTGACTGGCAGTGGACCAGCATTCTCTAATTAGTTGCAGTACAATGTTCTTTCAAAGCACAAAATGCCTTTGTGTGTGTGTGTGTGTGTGTGTGTGTGTGTGGGCATGTGCATATGTGCGTGCGTGTGTGTGTCTGTGTGTGTGTGTGTGTGCATGCACAGGATTTAACCAATGTGTAGACGTGACATTAAGGGATAATCAGCCTCTTTTACAGGCCCGCAACAACATTTGGAAGTGATTGCTAATTCAATGAGATACATCATCAAAAACACAAAGCTGATTTACTCTCAACATTAAGGTCAAACTACATGCACATATTTACTCAATCAGTAAACAGTCTCGCAATATGCCATTTGCTTTGAGAATTATCTGGAGTTGATGAGTTAGAATTTTTGGTCCAAGTGATGTCATCAGAGGACAATGAAACATTGTCCTACTTAAAGTTGAATGAATTGATGTAGATAATAAATAAATTAATAACAAACTGTTCCCCTCAGCCTCACAGAAAATAGTTTCCAGTTAAATGTTGTTTTACGTATACTGGGGGAAAAAAATACACATTTTATGTATTATTCCAAATATCAAAATTCAAATGAGTCCAAATAAATATGTAATGTAAAACAAGTGAGGCCCATGGCCCAGAGTCTTTCTGGATTGATTGATTAGAGGCAAAATAGAGTTCAGATGTGCTATGGTTCAAATGCATTGTCCTTTAAGAGAGAACCACCTTGTTTTATTTTGAGACTAGTTAAGCAGAGAGGAGCTGAGCTGATCAGAGGTGATCCATTTATGGACACTTTCCCAAATCTGCTTGATTGTGAAGGACAGAGCACTCAGATAAATGTGAGTACTGGGTAACTGGATCCTATGAGGCCCCACCGTGGGGTGTGTTTGTTGAATTATACCACTGCCTCTCATCACTGCCAGAAGAACATCTCTGACCCAGTAGCTCATTGTATACTCATTGTCACAACAGTAACTGTATACCTACTCCAATGAGATGTAGTTGCGGTGAATGAGAAATCTTGCATTTTATCAAAAAGAAAAACACTATCAAGTTATGTTCAGTGTTGTTTGCTCAGCTCTGACGGCAGACAGCTCCTCTTGATAAAACTTGATACGATGTTCATAATATATTGAGGGTGTTCCATTTTGCTGCAGGCCTGAGTTCTATCTCTTCCAAGAAAGACACCCACAAGATACAGGTTGATACACAATAGCAGGGGGATGAACCATTTTGTATATGAGCTGGCTATGGCTGTTATTGGCAGCCTGTGATGTTCCAAGAGGGTGGAAGGTTTCCCGTCCAACAGTCTGTCAGTCTTGGCTCTGAGCCACGCATGAGTCAGGTAGGGCAGGTGAGGACAGCTTGGCAACAATACACTATAATACACCACCCAGGAGATAGTAGAGGATTTGAGAGAGCAGGCTGCTCTCTGCCCTGGATCAGTTCGCATTCAAATCAGTCGAGAACTGCGTCTAATGGATGTGTGTATCTCTCAAACACAAAGTTTAAAGATGCGTACAAGCATTATAAAGCCCCCCCCCCCCCCCCCCCCCCCCCCCCCCCCCCACCCCCTTACCTCATCATGATTGCCCTGCTTCTTCTGTAAACCACGTTCCCTTTCCAGTCCATTTACGTGTCCTTTTTCAGTTCCCATTAACTTCAGTACAGTCTGGGTGGCATAAAATTCACTCATGATAAACACCCTCAAGAGTCATCAGTTTTTTCGACTGTGCCGGCATTTAGTCATTGCTAAACTTTAATTTGCTGGAAGAGCCTAACGTTGCCTTGTCTTTATCATCCAAATTCCATTTGCTGAAACAATGTTGAGCTGAGAGCGTTCAGCCCCAGAGCACTGACATGCCAAAATGCCAGATATCCAAATGCAAACATACACGCAGAACTGATAATGGGTGTACAGACACAGTCACGGGATATGTTTTTGTCTGTATCTGACAAAAAGAACAAAAGGACCAAAGATCCAGACCTCTTATACCTGCTCTGCCAAACGAAAGACTGTGTACAACGTTTAGTCCGAGTTCACACTCATATTGCCTTTTTTCTCAGCTGCCACCATCTTGCATTTTTTAAAGATTATTTTGGGGGTTATTACTGCTTTATTTGAAAGAGATGTGAAAGGCAGAGGCGAGAGGGTCCGGGCCTCATTCAAACCCGTGCTGATGTAGTTCAGGACTTAGCCTTGAGGTGAGCCTCGCCACCATCTTGTTTGAGTGACAAAAGCGCTCTCTTAAGGCTGATAGTAATACAGCCACTTACACTGTTGACACACTGTAACACAGCATTCCACATCTGATCCTCTCATCATGATCATGATGATCAATGATCACCATTAAAACATGGTTGACGCCACAGGTCATTTTTCTGACATGTTGAAAATGCGTCATCTAGGGGGAAAAATACCAGTGGCAGCACTTTTGGGCCACTTTCTGAGCACTGATGGCCATTTTCCATAGGTTAAAAAAATAATAAGCTGTGGCAGCTGAGAAAAAATATATGCTGCCTGTGAACAAGGACTGGTGCTGTCTTTCTAGTAAACTGTGCCAGAAAAGGTTGGAGACAGGATATTGTTATTCAACGATGACTAAATACTTTACAGCTGGGGGCTTTAAGGGGCTAAACCGTGAAAAATGTTGCCCTTTCAAAAGAGCTTGAGGTTGTCAAAAGAAACTGCTTAGCCCACATTAGTGAGTAACTTGGTTGATGGGTCACTATTTCAAACTGTGGGCAGTGGAGGAGGCTGCGATCGATTTGCTGGTCTCACATGGCTACAAAGATTTGAACTTACTACTTTGGGGAGGCTTTTCATGATATTACATAATTTTTATGAATTACTAGCTGGTAAGTGCTAATTAGATAGCTTTAATCCAAAATAAACAAGAAAACTCATTAGCATTACTTCAGAGCAAACCATTGACCCCCCTCGATGGTTTTTCAAGCATCGTTTTGTGGTGGCATCATTGACAAAACTCAAACAAATGGTACCATGTCTTTTTTTTCCTGTAGCCTTTTGCATTTGCAAGGCAGAGCTATTGTCCGTGAAATAAAATCACATCAGTGGGGAAACTACGAAGCTCAGAAATCTGATTGGCTGTTGACAACAAATGATGGCGGAAAGTTCAGCCGCTGCCAACTTTTCTTGGCCGACAGCTTGTTGAACGTCAAGTCACACATCGGTGGAGTTTCCCTGGTTGCTCAGCTCTGTTGGAAATTAAAGGACTTCTGGTGGGTTGATGATCCTGTCACTCACAGTGTGAATGGTGGGTTTCCATAGCTGTACAGATCGCATTCTCATCAAAACCGTTATTCTAGGGGCACAAGTTAAGATGAAAGACAATGTCATTAATATTCCATCCACCCTATTCAAACATTTTTTAAACTAAACTTGAAGCCAGTCTCAGTCATCCAATCCCCTGCCTAGAGCTCCCTATAGTGCCACTTTGCTGAGGGTAAATGAGTAAATAGGTTTATCTGAGATTGGAGCACTTGTGCTGTGGTCCCTAAGTCACAATTAGTCTATTTGTACGTCTTGAATCTAGAGAAACTGGCACATGCAGTAATTTCATTTGATTTTTCAAAATAAAATTATCAATGAGCACCATTTTTTTCAGCTCTGCCTCCTAAAAATGATGTTCTCTCAGTTCATTTGTGCATTCGTACAACTGATCTGTGTTCTCTACTGGATTTCTAGGGGAATGGATTTTGTGGTGGATTATGTTGTGGATTTGTAATAATTTTTTGTGAAGTCCAGCGAGGGTTCAAGTCCAGCGTGAAGCAGCTGTGAAATTCATTTTTTCCCCAAACTTATTACTGTATTGTTCCTGTAACCAAGTGGTTTTTACGCCTAAACCTAACCTTTCCCTAACATTAACCCAGTTTTGGTGGCTAATGAAGCTGGCTAAAGTGCCGTCTGACATGATATACAAGAAATGTTGATTAGAGATGCATTTGAGATAGAAACAAACCTAATCCACGACCTAATATAACCTAATGTAAACACAATTAAGAATTCATTTTAGTTGTATGGGAGCATAACTTTTCAGACAGGGTTATTTTTTTCCCCCCTGATTTATTCAGAGTTGCAGGGATAAAAAAAAAAAAAAAAAAAAAAAAGTAACACTAGTATGCCATGTTAAAGCCCTGTGCTGATATTTCCCTTTAAGCGTCCAGTCTGTGGCCCTACATCAACACTCCCAACCTGAGAAGCTTGATGAGAGAACAGGCTGGGATCCTGGCTGCTCTGTTCTCTTTGAGGCACAGTTAATGTGTGGAAAGACTGAGAGGGATAAATTGCTTTGATAATCTATGTCTTTCATTATTACTGAGGTCAGAGCACATTAAAACATGCATTCCACTTAGAGCCGACTGGCAGCTGCACTACCACTTCCACTCCCCCCTCTAAACTGCAAGAGGACATAAGTCACATTAAAAAATTCACAGACAATGTTTACATGTCATGTGGTCCATATCCAGCGTCACATAGCTTTTATTTCACTTAATGGTATTATATTGAGTATAATGCCAAAGGAAAATCCCCATGAACAGGGCACTTGTTTCTGCGTGGTCCAGATTTGTAATCTTGCTGTTTTGCATAAAGCTTCAACTCTTTTCCACTGGAGTCTTTCCAGGAGTCAGAATTGAGACCACAGATTAGGATTACAGACAGGAAAAAGGAAATGTAGCATATTCATGATTTTAAATTTCAGTTTTTTTTTTTTTTTAAAACATACATATATCTGCATGCATTTAGGTGGCCCAACATGACCCATAACTCCGACAGGACAGCACAGAGACCAACACATGGAACTACTACAAAACAGTGTACTATTTGTTGGGATACAAAGGTATTCTCACAAACTTTAAGAATTGGCCATAATAATAAGAGCAATAATTGCACTTGTCTGCTAACTTCGAACAGATCAAATATAGCTTACCATACGGAGGTATACTACACAGATGATTAGGCCAATTTAAATATTCTGTGCACATTTACTCCACTGTGTGTGCACAATAATTTTTGTGATGACTAAAACCTGAAAACACTATTGCATCGCTCCAATGCAGCTTAATAATGATCAATATCTATTCTATTTGCAGTCTCTTTGCAAATTCAGGTCATGAACATAGAAAATGAGATAGAAATCAGTGTACCATTATTAACCACATGGCTTGTTATGAGCTCTTTTAAACTTTGTGTTCTGCTTAGGAATTGTCTAAGGCTGTTGAGATCAGGGAAAATAAAACTTCTAAAGTAAAGTTTCTCAGCTTCTCAATTCGGCTGCTGTCACTCTCCTTACTGACTCAGCTGCTTTGGGTGAGCTGTGAGATGTTGACTCAAGCAGAACGAGATGCAATTGAAAAAAGTCCAATTTCTGCTCATCTGGGTCCTCCAGCCACCAAGTGTGTGATCAAGTGAAAAACGTACTACTCCCAAACATGTTTTCAGTCACCTGACCTCAAAGGTTGTCACTGAGATGGATACCACTGCAATCCAGCGAGCTAGTTTCTTGGCTTTCACGGGTCAAAAGTGTGGCTGCACAGGAAAAGTCAAAACCATCTAAACCTCTAAAAGTGGCGAGCAGAGGTTACTGCGACACAGACCCAACCACACAGCAAATTTAACGCTGGAGCTCCGCTGGATTCCCTTACCACCACAACTTTGAAGTAAAAGAGATTTCCACAACTGCAAGGCATAAATGGGCCATAAAAGATTATAAAAAAAATACTGCCACAGCAGGACAGGATGTTACCAGACTGCAGTTTGCTAGAGGATCATCTTGTCATCACATCGACCAAAACCAGTTATTTCAAAGCTACTGTTGTTCATGGTGCAAATAGTACAAATATTGCTGTCACTGTGAACCAGCTGGCAAGCTGTGACCTCACCAGGCGAGTTATTGAATTTGTCCATTCGAGTTAAGTGAACCATCAAATATATTTGCAGGCAGAAAAATGCAATTATAGTAAAATACACTAAAACAATATTAAAACAAGGCACTGATAGTAAATTTGACAAAAGTAAAGATTGAGAAGAACAAATAAGAGGGGAAAACATGCATTGCTATAAAGCTTTTTTCCTTGACTGAAAACATGCAGCCCAAGAGGATGAAGAATGAGACGAGAATGCAGGTTTGTTTTTGTTTTTGTTTTTTTTTTTAGTGTGTATACAGAATAATTACATGTTGCTCATGCTCCTCCCAGGAATTTCATTGGGATAAGATGCCAATTTGATGCCTCAACTTTGATGATGTTGATGTTTTAAGAAAGAAAATGTAATCTTTGTCTATTGCAAGAGAACCGACTTGCTGCTAATTAACGGACTGTCTAAAAAGTACCTGCATGAGAAAATGAAAAAAAAAAAAAAAAAAATCAAGGAGTTCAAGGTGTTTAACACATGGATATACTTCAGGCAATATGCACATGACACTTGATTGTCATTTTATACTTCTAAGCATTTTTTTTTTTTTTTTTTGCTTAAATACATTTGTTTTCTTGTCTGGGCCTGTATTCTTGCCACTGACAACAATGCAAAACAACTTTTTAACAGCATCCCACATTATTGCTGGCTAATATAAAATTTTACAGCAGTTTGAGTGCATTTTAGGAATTTTGTTGAGTTTTTGTCCAGTTGTACTAGACCTGAGACTCTGAACCTGTCAGTGGCAAAAACAAGCACTTTTAGTGGGCATAATTTGTTGAAATTAAAAAATATATATATACACTACTCACAAAAAGTTAGGGATATTCGGCTTTCGGGTGAAATTTCCGGATGAACCTAAAATGCATTATAACCTTTACAGGTGAACTTAATGTGACCTTCTGTAAACTTTTGAATGCACATGTCCAACTGTTCAGTGTTTCAGTACTTTTTGCACAAGTTGCTGTTCTCTAACAAGGAGTTTAACGGCAAAATTCACATCAGGTGTTTGATGCTCCAGCTCATCGAGGTCGTATCATTAGGGAACGGCTGCTGGAGACTGGGGTACCTCAGATGGAGTGGCCTGCACTTTCTCCAGACCTGAATCCCATAGAAAACCTATGGGATCAGCTGAGTTGCCGTGTAGAGGCTAGGAGCTCTGCACCCCAGAACCTCAATGTCCTGAGGGCCGCCCTTCAAGAAGAGTGGGATGCCATGCCTCAGCAGACAATAAGTCGACTTGTGAACAGCATGAGACGTCGTTGTCAAGCTGTAATTGATGCTCAAGGGCACATGACAAGTTATTGACACTGACATTTTTTGTTGTGGTATATCCACCACTGTTGTTGGCTTTTGTTTCTAGAAATTGTTTGAGATGAGGAAATCACCAGTGCATGCTTCTACTTAAATGCCCTACTTTCATGATATAATATCACTGTAGCGTGAACATTTTACATTTTCCATAAATTTCACCCAAATATCCCTAACTTTTTGTGAGTAGTGTATATATAGCTGTAAAAATAGGGCCCAGATTGAAAAACACTGGATTTATCCTTTAAACATATACTGTATTTACCTGCTCCCTGGCTTGGAGCTGATCCCTCATTGGGGAGCAAGAACTTGTAGTAGGCCTTTATACAGCCTGTAGGCATTTTAGATGCAAGACAGATCCAAGAGGGTGGAACAGGAAAAAAAAGTGCAATAACAACTACAAATAGCAAGCTAGCAGGCTGCTAATGTATCAGAACCGTGGTCGCACAAACCACAAATGAATACAATAGCAACACAAGCAGCAACAGCACAAATGCTGAAACTGTCCGGCTATAGCCAGCCAGTAAAAGCCTCTGTCATCACAAACAATTAACATGAAACAACCTACCGGTGAAGTGTTAATCCAGCGGCTGCCACTGTTTCAGCAAAAAGGTAATAAAATCCAAATGGTAGCTAACATAGCTACACTATATGGACAAAAACATTGGGACATACCTCTTAATCATTGAATTCAGGTGTTTCATTCAGTCCCATTGACACAGGTGTATAAAATCATGTGGCTAGCCATGCAGTCTGCCTTTACAGACATTTGTGAAAGAATAGGTCATTCTGAAGAGCTCACTGAATTCCAGTGTGGTGCTGTAATAGTAATGTAATAGGATGCCAACGCTGCAACAAGTCAGCTGGTGAAGTTTCTTCCCTCTTAGATATTCCACCATCAGCTGGAAGTGGGATTATTGCAAAATGGAAGTGTTTAGGAACCACAGCAACTCAGCCACCAGGTGGCAGACCACGTCTGTCACCTGGTGGCAGACCACGTCTGTCACCTGGTGGCAGACGTGGGGGTTGCAGAGCGGGGTTGCAGAGGGCTGAGACACATAGTGCATAAAAGTGGCCAACGCTCTGCTGACTCAGTAACTGCAGAGCTCCAAGCCTCCTCTGGCATTAACATCAGCACAAAGGCTGGGTCACAGGCTTGTTTTTCTGGGGTCAGCCTCAACTCCTTCGTTCCACTGGAGGGAAATCTTGAAAAATGCTTCAGCTCACCAAGACATTTTGGACAATTCTCTGTTTCCAATTTTATGGGAACAATTTTGGGAAAGCCCTTTTTTTTCAGCATGACTGTGCCACAGTGCACAAAGCAAGGTCCTTAAGGGCATCCGAATATCAGTGTCTGACCTCACAAATGTTCTTCTGGATGAACGGGCAAAAATTCCCACAGACACACTCCAAAATCTTGTAGAAAGCCTTCCCAGAAGAGTGGAAGCTGTTCTAGCTGGGAACCAACTCCATATTGCTGCCTATGGATTTAGAATGGGATGTCAGAAAAGCTCCTGTAGGTGTAATGTGGAGGTGGATCAATACTTTTGTCCGTAAAGTGTCTGTCTAAATAAAACAGCATAATGTCCAAATACTCAGTGAGCAAACTAGCCAAACTCAAACACCACGCCAATTACCTGTGGTCATGAAGATGTCACACCGGCACTTGTTAACACTGCAGTGTTTTACACTTTTATTGTTATGAAAAACTCAGAGGAAAACGGGTAAATAAAGCAGAGGGGTGTCTAGCTTTTTAAAAAGACGTGCTAGCCAAGACCGTCACTGGTGGGGCCCTATAGGGGTGCTATACAATCATGAAAATTGCAAACCGGCCGCAGTGTCCCTGCTGGTGCTGTTTACGTTGTATGACTAAACCCCCCTTGTTGAGGGTTGGGGGCTCATCTTTGCTCTGCAGACGGCATGGACAGGACTTTGACTTTTTTACTTTTTGTCACAATCAAAACACAAACTTCATTCAACATATTCAACTAAACAGCACAGTGCATTTACAGTGAGGTAGACTGGGATCCCCTTTGTGACGGGAAGGAACCAGAAACCCACCCACCCTCAGAGATCCCACAGATTCACAATCACGATCATCAGTGATTAGATGTGTCAGAATTTTCTCTGACGAAATAAAGACAATACTGAAATAATTGCCTTTGGTCTCCAAGAAGAAAGCCTGAGAGTTTGCGCTCACCTTGATTCCCTGTCTTTGAAAACTAAAAATAAATCCATAAATCTTGGTATAATTATGGTCTCAGATGTAAATTGTACTGGCCACATCAAGCTGATTACAAAATCAGCCTATTATCCTAAAACCATACACAGAATTAGATGATTCATGTCTAAACAAAACTTGTGCATTCAATAATCTCCAGTAGATTTACCTGCATTGGCACTGTGCCTGTCTCCCCAAAAACTGCTGCTTATCTATAAATCACTCAGTAGTTTAAGGTCAAAATACATGCTTTGATAAAATGAGCCCTTTAGAGTCAAGAGAGTTCATATTATCATATTATGACCTGAGATGTCTAGAGTCTAGACATCTCAGGTCGCCTGGGGCTGGCCAGCTAACTCTTCCCAGAGTAAAAAACAAAACAAGGTTAAGCGGTGTTTAGATTTTATGCTACACATAGTTGGAACAAACTTCTAGAGAAGCAAACACTTCCAAAAGCCTGACTATGTTTAAATCCACTGACTTTGATGAAATATTGTGTAGTTTATCATTTATCAGCTATTTTATTTTTCATTCCGTTCATTTGCTTCTCACTAAATGCATTTTTTACATTATGTAAAGCATTTTTCATTGGATATGAAATGTATTATACAAATAAACTTGCTTAACTCGGTACGCCAGGGTCATTTTCCATGCACTGAGTCAGCCAAGGACAAGGGAGCAAATCTGGGGATTGGGACTGGAAAAAAAGGGGGATGCATGGTTACCCTAATGTCATCTCCTTTTGAAAATAAACACACTTGTTTACACACTTGTTTACAATTGGCCTGCAGCTCACCAATCCTTTGTGACTCATGGCTTCAGCTTCACCTTGTGTACCATCAAGATTTAATACTCTCTCCGCACTGAGAGATAAGCTACCACAGCCAACTGTTACAGAAATACAACAACAACAACAACAACAAAAACCCTCTCATTATAACCACTGGAACAGGAAGTAATCCATGAGGCACGTGTGGTAGTGAGAAATGGTTCCTTCTTTCCTCGGCTTCTCATAATGTCGCACTCTGTGTGCAGCTTGCACGCTCACAATACTCTATCAAATGTAATCTGACAACACAGGAGAATAATGAAGTGGTTTGGTTACATTTTAATATGAATAAAACCCAACACAGCCCAAAACCAGAGCTTTCAACAACCTATTTTGAGAAAATATAATTCCATTAAGTTTGTCTGGTAGTCATTTTATCGATTACAAATAAAAATAATAATAATAATAATTAAAAATAATAATAATAATAATAATAATAATAAGATTAACATGTGACATTGCTTGGAACCACAATCCTCTCACACTGATGATAATTGCAAGTTTGTGTATGTACACTAAAACAGTTCCTAAGCTTTTTAAAGGAAAGTGAAATTCAGTGTTCAAATTATGTTTTCCTATGTTCTACCATCCTGATTTATTAAAGAGAAAAATTCAATACTGAAGCTCATACTAAAAAATATGGGTTGTTTGTCCTGCAGCAGAATCTATGATGTGCAGAGGAACAAACCCTGCAAATACAGAATATATGAAGATTTATTTTTTATATACTGGTTATTGCTGCTTGAGACTGGTCTTTTGGCTGTGAAATGTCAGACAAAAATTCAGGATCACTCAGTCAGGGCCCCATTTATAGTCAGTGTAGCAGCTATTTGAGCATAGAGACGGTTGTTTGCTGAATTTTAGATCAGCTATGAATGCAGTCAGATGTATAGCTCTTAGCCAATCAGATAATCAATGAGAAAAGTAAAGCTACATCAAGATCTGCATGAGTAGCAAGTGAGTTGACTTTATATAATAGTTATTTGGCGCCCCCTTGTGTTCAAAACCGCTCAGTGTTAGTGAGGGGTGCTATCTGCTACAGTGACATCATCCTTGAACTGAAACAAATTAATTACATTGTATTTCATGAGAGTTAATGTGATTTTGACAAAGGCATGTTTTATTTTTCATGCAAAAACACTAATTGTCAATATTAGCTTCTGATAAGGTCAGGGTATCTGAAAGGTGAGTTGTCATTGCTCGCTACAGCCAACTGACTGTAAATGTGTTTCCTTACAGATATTTAGGATGTGCGCCCTTTCGGTCAAAGTAAAGCCAAAATGGATGCATGGTTGAAAATATAAATTCAAATAATCTCTTTATTCGTTCTATATAGTTTTACACCACTAAAGACAGTGATAGGAGCACACAATGGGTATGAACATTTGTCAGTTATTTAGAAGAGGGAGGAAACTTTGCAGATTCAGATAGAAAAAAAGAAATATGGGTGTAACAGATATATAGCAGAACATCTCCTAATGTTGCAGAAAGTACAGCCAACAAGGGAAAATAAGAAGGTATGTGCCACATTGACTTCTTTCACTTGCTATTGATGTTTTATTCTGTACAGAGGGACAATTTGTACAAAATTAATCTAGATATATAACACTACATGAAACAAAGTAAATCATATATACAATATTAAATGAAGTCATATAGTACAGGTCACATACAAAAGGACACTTTAAGTTATCATATTTTGGAAATAATATGTTAAAACTAGAAGAAAGATCCTGCAGAATCAGAAAAAGCCACCAAATCATTTTTTTTTTTTTTTTAAATCCGCTGTCTTGTAATCATGTATGATTTATTTTTCAAAACTAAAATGAACCTCAAACAGTTCTGACTCATAACTCATAAAATCCATAAAACATCTCTCCTAGCAAGCAGGACTCTTTTATAAATGCAATGACCTTGACAACAGAAATAAATCAGTTTGGTGAATGTCATTCCTCCAGGGGAAAAGGTACATGTTTAACATGGTAGTTTTAATTTACATCTTTTTGCATTCAAGCAAATACAGTATTAATACAGTTAACAAGCCAAGTCATGATATCAGTTTATTTTCCGCATCTGGCATTTTTTGTGGCCATTCGATGCCAACCTATTTCAGCATTGGGCATTCTGAATGGCGAAAAAAAATCCCAAAAAACTGACATCCAAGTTACTAAAACTCCAGGGACAAGACAAAGAAATACAACACATCAAATATGAAGAAACCTAGCAGATCTCCTTAGTTCAAACAATGGTACTGATTAAGAGATTACACCGCCCAACCCCCAAAGAACTTCCACAGTGAGAAGGAGAGAAAATAATAAACATGCTGGAAACCCGACGTTACAAATGGTAGCAACACAAACATGCCACATCCTTCAGGTTTTGGAGAAGTGCTTTTAGGGACACCTTTCAGTTTCACCTGGGCCTTTGTTTTAATTGTGTGTGTTAATCATCATCATTGAGAATCTGAACCACCCATGATCTCTAATTAATGGTTGCTGTAAGAAAAAAATGCCTTCTTACTGACTTTTTTCTCCATAGCTTCTCTCTATTTGCTTTTCTCCCATTCAGCAGAAAAGAAAAACCTGAACACTGCATTATCCAATTTGCCAAGTGAATCATCCTCATTCAATGTACATAAACCAGCACTCACCTCACACCTCTACCTGTCTCTTCTGTTTCCTTGACATGATTTTCTGTTTGGTATATAACCATCATCTATAACTGAGGGCTGGCATCTCCTTGCTGCATCCCAGCCCAAGTTTTTACCTCTTCCACTCTGCCAACCTTCCCTATCGCCTAAATCTCCATTCCTCGTCACTTGGTAAAGACAGAACTCAAAAACAAGTGAACCCCCCCACACACACACACACAAGTGGGCGAGCAGCAGGCAAATACATGCACCTCAAGCTTCCTCATTCCCATCTACTAATCTTCAATACAATAAGTACCATTGTTTGAACTGTGAATGCTTCACTATGTTCTGTTTCACAAATATTGCCAGTGGGCTTAAGGAAGTTAAGCATATAAAAGAGCTGCATATGGCACAATAAAACAACAATAAAGTGGAAAGTGTCAGATGTCCATGGGACAACTTCCCCCTTCCTCGCTATCTTCCTGGACATTGCAAGGCTATGGACAGGCCTCATGTTGGTCTTGAGTGTGCTAAACTAGAAAAGCGTTTGTGAAACATCAGCGACCGAAAACAAAGGCAATTCAACAGACACCGTTATTCAGCCAGAGTGTCCCTGTTGAAGTCCCACAGATAAAAACATACCCATGAAACAACCTAACATAAAGAACACAACAGTCTTGGCACTGACAAGATGTCCCTGGGATTGAGCAAAAAAAAAAAAAAAAAAGAAGAAGAAAAAATACAACAGATGAAAGGAAAAGTGTCTTGTCGTTCATGTAACCAACAGTGTTCGCATTTTTGTTGTTCCCTTTGACAGAAAAGAAAACCAAGTCGAGACCGAGAAAGGATCCTTTGACAGTGAGTCAGTCAGTCCTTATGTTTCCATGCCTAAGCCATCATGGACTTGTTTGCAAAAAGGAATGAAGGAACCGATGTTGTGGTATCCGTACTCCCAGGTTCCACATTTACAATGAGCGCAAGAGCAGATGGAGGGAGAGAGGGAAAGAGAAAGGAAGGCAGGGAAGGGTAATAAAGCAATCTTCAGCAACAGGCAGGGGAAGTGATGGTACGGATGGGGAAAATATACTGACAACAAACTGAATGTGAAAAGGGCTAAAAGACACACAATCACACTCCAGCTCCTCTCCAAATTAAAAACACCTGAGAAAGCAGAAATCTGAGGGAGGTGGATCACAGGCCCAGGGTGCTGAATGTGCTGTGCTGATAGGCGAGGGCCAGGAGGGGATAAGCGGCAGCAGGGATGTTGAGAGAAACTAAAGATTGTGGAGGGAGTGATGGGAGAGAGGGAGGGATTAAGAGTCCATCGTAGGTGGCCGATGTGATTTTCGCACTTGGGCGAGGAGGACGGGGTCGCACAGAGTCCAGAGCCAATTGTTCAGGCCTCTGGGGCTGTCGAGGGTAAGTGGGGGCAGTTGAACTGAGGGCCAGCAGGTCACAGGAACTAGAGTCCATCATGGGTGGTCAACATGTCTTCGGCTCTACGGTGGGACTCCAAGGCTTTTGCGGTGTAAATATCCTGAGGCAGCTCAGATTTGCGTCGCACCATAGGCCGCTCTTTCCGCTGCTCACGCTGCAACTGTCAGATGAAGAACAGGGGAGAGTCAGGCTTAGTGATAACATAAACAAATGTCATCTTATTAATGACTACAAGTCTCATTAACCCTGATCTAATCATATAGTTGGGATGAGTAACAAGTTCAAGAGATAAACAGATACAAACACAGATATCAAGATAAAAATTCACTCTACAGAAGGGAAACTGGGTACTGAAATTAAGGCCCTGATTTACTAAAGCCTTAAATGTGTTCAAAAAGTACAAGGTGAGTGCAAAACCGATGACATAAACCCCGACTGCTCAAGACCTCAATGACAAGTCTTAATTTAATGTTGACTTGAAACAATGTTTGTGTACCCACTAATGGTTTTAGTAAATCTGGGCTTAAGTGAAAGAAAGCACAGCGCACTAAGCCAGCCATAAACCAGGACAAAAGTATGAATGTTAGTGTAAGACAATAGCCTTCAATTACATACAGAACAACACAGTTCTTGTACAAAGACGACATGCAAGGGGAAGCAGACGTACAACAAGGAAAGCTCTTGATTCCAGTGTTCAGTCCAAGGCAAGACTTGTTCCTGCTAGCTATGCTACTTTGTGGGTTAGTGCAGATCCTGCCACGACCAACTAAAATGTATGCAGAAAGTATACAGCTATAATAATCAGTGAGCTACGAGAGGCTTTGATTAAAAGAATTTGCAAGCTTTGATAAGGTAAACAGCGTGAGAAGAGAGATGCATAGAGACAGAGAGAAGTCAGGTTTACCTGAGATGCTCCTTCCTCAACTGTCTTTTTTAACCTCTGAACATCTTCTATCAACGGAACATCCGTCTCCATTGCTACAGGACTATTGAGGTCAGAGGAATCAACATACATAAGGAACTATGTTGAAAAGAAAGAGAAACAAAAACAGAACACAAAAGGATGGAGAAAAAACTTTCAGTCGCATGCAAAGAAGAATGAATCAAGAAGCATTAGAAAAATGAAAAAAAAAAGCATCTCTAATGTACTGCAGTTACCAATTCAACAAGCCTTAGTTGGGGTGTAGGAATGGAAACAAAAACTGGAAATGCTTCCAGTATCTTTTCCTGATTTATTGGAGCTTACATCATGCACTGATTATATGATAGCCACTCATTACATCAAATGGGGTTACCACATTATCAGGTGTTGGGGATGCTGATGTATCAAGTACATTAGGCAAAGACTGTTAGGGTGTCACCACAACTAAGCAGTTTCATAGAGCAACCAGATGTTTCCATCTTAACCAGTGTCTTAGCTGGTGGAATATCTGTGAAATATCTAGCCAAAGTATAAATGATGTGAGTTTAAGCAGACCTAAACAAGGTAAGACTGAAAAGGACACTGCAATCCAGCAACAAAACTGGGTTCTAGAGGATAACACAACACATAAGTACACACACACACACACACACACACACACTTTGGTAATAAGGATAAAAAAAAAAGATAGTTTGCAAATTATTTCACTCCTGCTCACCTGTGGATTTGATTTGGCAAGGTTCTCAATCTTGATCCAAGCCTCTTCCCGCTCTTTTGACTTGGCCTTCTCTCTGTTGAGCAAAGCACCGAGTCACATGTTACCATTCTGCGCCGGGTCAACGTGTCCACAGCTGAATTTAAAACCCAGCGATGACACAAATCGAACTGCTGTGTTAAGTCTGTTTTCAATCGTGTCATAACAAATATTTTCTAAAAAATCTGTGCTGAGTGGGCAGGTCGTCTGTTGTGCATACTTATTTTTCTCAGCCCTGAACTGTTGTGTGCAATCATCGAAGAGCTTCTGATTCATCTCCATGAAGAGCTTCAGAGCATTGTAGATGAGGCCATGAATGGTCCTGTGAACACACACACACACACACACACAAAGGTCATTGTTGTTCACTTACATTCAACGTGTGTGTCATGACCCCATAATTTAGTTTCAAGGAATGACACTCAAGTGCATTTAATAATAACGTTCAGCTGGTGAGACATTTAGCTGGAGCGCTTTCACATTTCTTAATGACAATGAGGCTATGAAATTTCACTTAGAATAAATATTGTTTTATGTTCAATTTACAGGTCATACAGCTGGAGGCAATAAAGCCCTATCGACTTCCAGAAGTGACAGAATGGTTTATTTTCTCTGCAAGCTTAGACTTGTGCACTAAAGGCAGGAACATTAATCACATATACAGAAACCTGGATCTGAGTAAAATAGTGATGTGGAGTAACAGAAGGCATTATTATGATCAATATTTCCAGAGAGCTACTTTATTGATGTTTCTTGAAAATGCAGCATGCAGCAAAGCTCAAATATCCACACACTAGATGGATCACTGAATGAAGAGGCACATTTTTTTTAGCATTGGGATTATGTGTGACTGGCTGAGGTCAGTCCTGAGGGATGCAACAGAAGAAAGTGCAGTGTGAAATGTGTGGTGTGCAGATGCTACAGCTGTGTGTCTTACTTGTTCCAGTGGGTCTTGGAGTTGCGGTACAGGGCAGGGAACATGATTGGTAGGATCTTTGCTGCATTGTCACTGATAAGACTCATGATGTACTCGTTATTCCAGTAGTACAGAGCCCTCTCCGCCACCTGCAGAGAACACACATGCTCACACACCTTCGGCCAACGCTTCGTCGCCACTACCTGCGGCTGACCGGCCAAATCTTGACTGTGACAGACTGCAAAGCTGCAGTTCAAGCTAAGAAGCCAGAGTGACAAAATAACTTTTTTTTCCCCCGCCCCTCATGGTGTGTGCGTCTGTGCTGTGATGCGACGGTCATTTGGTCTGTCTGTGTCGGTTACCTGGAAGTGGGGGCTGGACACACACTTGGCCAGCTGTCTGAAGAGCGGCTCCTGCACCTTGACAAACTCAGACGGCTCAATGACGTCCAGGATCTCCTCCAGCTCGTTGAGGAACATCACCTCCTTGGGACTGTGTGTCTTAGGCCAGTACTTCAGCAGAGCCATCACCACCTGTTGAGATGGTAAAAGAAGATGACGATGGTACTGAACTACTAATTAGTTAAGATAATGAGCAGGCGGTGCGTGAGGAAAGTACACAAATCAGTTAGGGATGCATGATACTGGATATCTGATTTGTCGATATCTTCCAACTCTTTTGCCTAACACCAATACTGATATATGCACATGTTTTTTCCACCAAAGTGCAGAGAGCATCAAGTCTTTCCTGCAGTGGAATTAACATTTTATTATACCTGCTCTTATTGTGAAGGCCCACTGGCAGACACAGGGATGAAATATGATGATTTTCAAAATATACACACTCACTGGGCAAAATAAGAAAACTACTTCAACTTAGGTTATGTGAAACATGCCATATATATTTCATAAAACCTTGTCTTTCAAACAAAACTGTAAGATCCAGCCTACTTAAAAAGGTTTGGATGATGCTCTCCCTTAGACAATCCTGATGACAGCCACAACCAAGGTAAATTTGACATTTTATTTTGGGCCGATACATAGTTCATTTAAAAGCAAATATCTGCCAATACCAATACCATGCTGATTATTATCATGTATCCCTAGTATCAGAAAATTAATAAATCACTTTATTGTCGTGGAAGGGAACTGATTTTGCAGTTGGTTTTAATGCAAAACAGACAGCAGAAACATATGCGGACACAAAACTATCAGTGCACTAACCAAAAATCAATTTAGCATCTCACAATCTTGCACAAAAACACGAGCAAACCAAGTTGTTTAAAATCAGTTTCACCCGCAGTGAAGTAGCTCTGAATATTCAATGAAATGTAAAACACTCTCCCATTTCGAATCTGACATACCGGCTCGGTTAGAGTGCTGTCCTTCTCCAAAAACTGAACCACACAGTAGGCCAGCTGCAAAACACACACACACACACACACACACACACACAACGATATTAGGAAACCTTCAAAGGAGCGTGCATCTGATTTCACACACAAGCAAACTAAAGGTAACACAGAGTGAGATAAGGCAGCTGACACACCATTTGATCTAGGGCAAAGAAATGCAGGGTGCCTGAGGGATGGACTGGCGAGGACCTGCACACACTGTACCAAAAGCAGGCATAGGTACAAAATATTTGAGCTGGCTCTGAATAATTTAACTCGCTGATGTGCACTAGATTTATGTTGCTATATAGTTGCAGCGCCTAAAATATGGATGAATGGATAAACTCCTCATGGTTCACTATGTACTCAACAAAATTTTACCCTGGTTTAGTACACATACTAGTTAAACAGGGGCGTACACACACACGCACACACACACACACACACACACACACACACACACACACACAAACACAGATGTTACCTGTGGATGGTAGACACTGAGTGATTTGACTTTGTGCAGAGGCAATAAAACCTTCAATAGGAAAATCTTGTGCTCCTCTTTGAGTGGTAAGGCAAATCCGTTGATTATACTGCGGGATGCACAAAAATAACTTTCAGAATAATTTAAAGCATCTGAGGAATTGTTTAGCATAATGAAATAGCCAAGAAGAAAAACAAGAGCTGGCAATTAGCAAGTGATCATGTTTTAAATAAGATTTAAAAACGAAAAAAAAGAAAATAAAAAAACTTAGTCAGCTGCTGTAATCACAAACAGTATGGACATCAGGGTTAAGGGCCATTAAAGCTTTATTCTTTATAATCATTACATAACTTTATGCCTTTAGTTGAGGGCCATACCTTCCAAGTATTTCCAGTAGTTCAGCTATGCCATTATGGTGCTCTGTCTCATAGATAAACCTGCAGAAACAGATTTTTTCAGCAGCATAATACACAGATCTTTTATTCATCAGCAAATTAAGTGACTCAGTAGTGATTCATCTGTCTTAAGAGGCTGATTGGATGTTGGGTCATGTAGCATATACTGTCTATATTATAGAAAATGTACAGTGCAGATGGAGGAATGGCACTCACCTATAGAAAATGTTATTTATCTGTTTTCTGATGTACGCCCTCAGCCCCAGGAACTTTCCATAAATCCTGTGGAGGGTCGTTTTGAGGAAGTCTCTCTCTCTTGGATCCTCGCTGTCAAATAGTTCTAGGAGCTACAGTGCAGCAAAAGTTATTCATCATATTAGATCTCATCAAAGTAAGAAAAGTCAGCGTTTTATGCATTTGAATCTAAAAAGCAAATTGGCAACGAGAAAAAAAAAAAAAAAAACATGGAAATGGCAGTAAGCCCTGAAGACCTTTTGCCAAAACATCTTATTAATGATTTTGACTGTTAATAAAAATGTGGCATAATTGAGGTCAAGTCATGTTTTTTTTTTTTTTTTTTTGGAGAACCACCCTTCCCATGTTTTTTTCATTGAGTTGCTTGAAATTGGAAGAGAGAGAAAGGGTAAATATTCTGTTCTTACCTGCATTACAAATTTCTGGTCAATGTATTTCTTTGCTATGTTAGGCTGAAAGTCAGGGGATTCTAAAAACCTAAGGAAGAATTCATAGACGAGCTGGAAGAGAAGCAAACAAGGAAAAAAAAAAGCAAATGAATTACAAATGCGGTTGCTGCTCATTACTGATGCACACACAGTCAGTCCAAAAACACTGCAAAAATATCAGGTATACACATACTGTTACTGTATGTGTGCACCTATTCTTGCTTCCATTCTGGGTGTGCATGTGTCTGTGTTGGTTCTCCATCCTTTTATTACTATAATTATATGATACTATAACACAGTGATACTATATAGACATTACTGCAATAAAATACCATGATACAAATGATAGAATAATACCATATAAGACCATTCTACAAATCAATCGTGCTTGAAAATGTTGTTGTTGACAAGTTTTAAATGTATCTGGGACATAAATTGCCGATCAATATTGGGGATGATTGGATGACTGGTTTAACAAAATACCTGGAGGTGTGGCCACGCCGCCTCAAGTGTGGGCTCATCCTCCTCCGGATCAAACTCCGCTCCAGTAGGGTTGGACGATGGAGGCAATGTTCTGAACATGTTCACCGCAAACTGGGAAAAGAAAAGAGAGAGATAAAAATAATATTTAAAACAATGTGAGGAATTTCTTGACTGGTCTGTGTTCCTGGGGAGCACAGAAAGACAGGAGAGACTGCCTAAATATTTATCAAAGGTTAATAATTTATTCCACTGGACAGAATGCTATCTATTTCCAAGTTCGCGGTCTAGTTGAATTCCTTTTTGTGTCTGGTTTGGGTTCACCAAGAAGTACGGCGTGAGAAGGTTAAACAAAACTGGGAGTAGTAATCTCTTTCCACACAAGAGACCCCAGTCAGCTGCACAAGGAAAGGCTCATGAATGACAAATTTAATTTACCTTGTACGACCAAGAGCTCTACTCACAATAGGACAGCTATGTTAACAAAAATAAATGTTTTATTTTAAGGTATTTAAAAATCACAGTTTATCATTTATCTAGGGATATGTGTGCCTACATCCTTGCAACCTTGGTCTTTGTTGTTTTTTTTTTTTTTTCTCTTATAGGTTTGTCCCACAATAATCCAAGTGTGTTGTGTTTCTGGTCTCACAGTGTCAACTGACTCCCCTGTGGGCTGCTGTTCCCTGCCAGACGGATCATGGGACAGTGCAGGTGGCCTAGCAAAACACTGGGAGCCTTGTTTGAAAAGAAGGGCTACAAGGTAGATAGACTGTCTGGGTTATGATGTACTACAACCCCGAACAGGCTGTGGAGATGACTGTGCATTAATTCAGCAAAGGAAATTGCAAATGAAAATGTCATAGTGTTCTCATTGCAGTTGCAGTGCTGCTATTTAGGCACTGATGATGAAAAAAGATAAAGATGCGAAATGTCAGGAGTGGTAGAGAGGGAAGCAGATCCTAGTAGACCATACTGTTTTCATTACAGTTATAGCTCCAATTCCAGTCCTGGCTCTTTGTATCACTACACTAAAGGTTTCAAAGAGATGATAATCCCTGAGATTTGTTCTTTTCTCTCCTCAGAGGCTTTTGCCACACCTCAATCTAGGAATATGACTGGAATGGCAAACTGGGCTGAATAACCTGAACAAATCACTTCATCCACGGCAGGCAGACAATCTGTTGTGGTGATAAAGCTGTTAAAACATCACTTAAAGGAATACTTCACCCAAAACTATATATTTTGTATCATTTACTTGTATCATTTATCAATTACTTGAGGTGTTTCAGTCTGTCAGGTGTCTGTCTGTCAGTGTACGAGCCTGTGGGTCATCGATTCGATAGTGTGTGCAAGCCAGTTGTGCATGGGATGAGAGTATCTTCCTAAAGTCTTTATTTAGTCATTTTTGGTAAGAATGCATTGGTTTGGGTCAGGCAGAAGATTCAAATGGAGAGTGAGGACATGGATTACGGTGCACAAAGAGTGTGAGGATTTGAAACAAACATTTTCATATCCTGTTGCGCCTGCTGGTCGAAGTCACAGATGAAAAATGGTTGCAGCTTGTGTGTTGTCTGCGAGGCATGCAGCTGAAACCTCTCATCGGACGGTCAGGACAACACAGCGTGAATAAATGAAACAAAATATATAGTTTTTGGGTGAGGTATTCCTTTAATCCAGCTCTTCTGTTGCAACCCGAGGGCCTCATCTAAATCTGGCCAAGCTGGGGAAGCTCCATTCCATTTCAAACAGTGGTGGACAGAGACAAAGTACACTTTACTTCACTTTACCTGAGTACTGCGCTTTACATACGTGTTTGTGTTTTTGGAAACTTATGACTTTCATTCTGCTACATTTCAAAGACCAACATTTTACTTTTAACTCCACTACATTTCTATGAAGGTTGTCGTTACTTGTTACATTTAAGCGCAGCCTTGAAGGCAGCAGTGGAATTTTTTTTCTTTTCTAAAAAGCAACTGGCCCAACGCCGCGTTCCTCACAGGACAAAAACCAATCACGGTATCCGCTCTCAACTGGGTTTTGACGTAAAGGGAAAAAAGGAAATATGTCATCCAAGTCTGGGAAACAAGCGCAAGCAAGACATCGGCTGTCAGAGTAAAACCCATTTTGTTAGCAAAGCTCAAACAACTAACCCGGCAGTACAAAGTACATTAGTAAAACCAATATAGCAATATGTTGATATTTAAAAAGAAAGTGTACTTTTGAAATACTTTCGTTTTTTTTTTTTTTTTTTCTTATAGCAAACACTCCAGTACTTTAACTCAAGTAAAACTTTGACTGAGCAGCTTTCACCTGTAGTGAAGGAGTACTATTTGACCAGGAACATCTATACTCTGCTGAGGTAATGGGGTTGTTTACTTTGCCCGCCATTGATTTTGAACCAGCCCAACGTTCAATCTATCCAGACATGATCCATGCTCAGTTCTCAGTCTCTCTCTCTCTGTTGTCTTTGGTATTTCTGATTTATTTGATACAGGAGAGAGAGTGGGGATGACAAGCAGCGAACGGCCTGATTCCAACCCAGGCTGGGGTAAGCTCTTAGTCTCAATACGTGGTCCGTGCTCCACCAGGGGAGCCACCGAGGCGCCCTCCGTTCGGTCTCTTTATCATAACCTCTCCACCAGCTGTGTCTATTCTAAACCCCAGTTTCATCTTCATCTCCACCTCCAGCGTCGGTTCCACCCCCAGCTCGTAGCACCAGTACCCACTCACCATGTGCACCACTTCTGGGTAGATGGGCTCTGTGATGACGTTCCTGTTGTGGGTGATGTACTCCACCATCTCGCTCAGCGCCGCCCGCTTCACTTCCTTCCATTTTAGGTCACTCAGCGGGTCGGACAGGAAGTCGAAGAGAACACAGCACTGCCGTAGCTTCTGGATGAAGAGCTTCTCCTGCTCTGCCGGGGCCACATCTGAGGAGCCAAGGACAAGAAAAAGAGGTGTGTTTAAGTGCGGGAAATACAGAGAAAAGAGTCAGAGGACAAATGAAGGAGGCGTGAGAGCATAAGAGGAGCACAGTGGTGATAAAATACAGTGAAGGGGATGAGACTGTAGGGGAACTGAAGGATGTTTAGAGTGTGAGGGGTCAAGGATGTCAGTTAAAATAGCGACGTGACATGAAATATGGCGCGATAAGACAGACGGAAAGGACAAAATGAGTAATAATTAAGATTGGCAGATGGAGGAGACAGGAAGGTAGACTGGGAGAGGAGAAAAGAAAGGATGGAAAAGGAGAGGGAGGTGAGTGATTTGGGAACTGAGTGAACGGTCACAGCCCAGCATCTGGAATAATCACCGCCACTGGAAACAAAGCACACACACACATACACACTCACACATTAAAAAAGATATTCTTGTAAACAAAACACAGCCGCAGAAGTCTGCTGTTATGTTTAGCCACGGTGGTTTCAAGACTTCCTGTTTCCCTTCATCTCCAGCAGAGGCCTCGAGGGTACAGTCTTGTAAACAAAACAAACCAAAAAAAATATCTATGCCAGAGATAACACTCTACACATGACAACACATAGAGGAAATAACCACTCCTGTTACTCTGCATTCCTGTCATGTACGCAACAGCTTAAAGTGACACCGCAATTTTATAGTCATAAAAAAAAAAAAAAAAAATATGTACCTTGTCTCTCTGTTTATTATTACCTTTATTTGGCGGTCGCATCTGAGGAAAATCTGAACTTGTACCTCCACTACCCTGAAAATGACTATCAGGATTACATAGTAAAAAAATAAATAAATAAATAAAGATGATATAACCTGAATATGTGTGACATGTTAGAGAGTAATTCTTCCTCTCTTACATGTTTGTGACTGAACAAACCTCTAAAAATCAAAGTATTTATTATTTTTTCGATTAAGTGACTGATAATTTTGTCTATAAAATGTGTAAAATAATATAAATGGCCATCATCAGTTACAAGTAAGTAAAACTTATCATTTTATAATGATATGAAATGGAGAGAGGACAGCAACCTGTAGCATTTGTGAAACTGTAACTAGCAACTGTTTGCTATATTTACTTGCTAAATTACTATTATTTATTTGATTATTATTTACTCGATTATTAAATTGTAATTTTCAGTTTTCTATTGCCTGACTTGAATTATTTCAGCGCTGCTTTCAACTGTAGCAAACCTGATTCACGCTGGCTTAGTCACTCTTTTCCTGAAGGGAGACTGGTGCCGTCAGCGCTAAATGTCACTACTGTTATTAGTGTTATCATTTTTTATTTTTAGTCTGAACATAAAACAGCTAATTGTTCAGTATGGATAACACTTGACCATTTGATCAGATGCTTTAACATCAAGGAGGGACGTCCTAGTAGTCTAGTCCTCATTCTCTGTGTCTCTATCACACCTGTGTATAATGTTTACCTTTCTTTAAGGTAAGGTGGTGCAAAATTATTACTATTCTTGCAACATTATTAAGATTTCTTAATTTATGTGAATTAGCTTAAGGTTACTCCCTCCTGACAGAATTAAAACAGTTTGGCCTTTCAGCACCGAAAACACAACGGTCTCATGATAGCTGCTTATAGTTAAATCTATTAGAAGTCAACTTCAGCAACTCTCACTATCACAATCAGTCAATTAAGTTTAAAAAGACCTCATTTCAAACTACCCTCAGTTTTGTATAGTGCACTTATAAACCGTTACCAAGATAAAAAGAAATATGGTGACATGTTCACACTCTGACAGTGTTAGCAGCGTTGTGAATCAGGCAGGTAGAAGAGATGATTTGGCATGAGTTCATGTTTCATAACCCCTGCCTCTCTACCCCGCACACTTGTGTGATGACACACGGGCAGGCTTACAGCAGCGGTCGGCCAGTCAGAGGCCTCTTTAACCAGCTGCTGCAGGCAGGACATCTCCCTTTACTGAATCATGCAATCAAACTCCAGAAATGAAGTGATATGCAGATAGCAGGAAGAATGCAGGATAGACGCCAACTGGAACAAGTGAGGAACACCGCAAAGTTGGTAACTATGTTAAAATGAATGAAGACACAGGAGAGCAGGTGCACCACAAACTCTCGAGTATTAAGTAAAAACTGTCTTATGGTTGTGGAAACATGAAGCAAACGACCAATTCATCCCAACACCTCAGTTAACACCGTAAAGAGCGGTATAGCAAATCAACTACGACCACGTACCACAAAACACCAAAAGCTCACAATCAACACTAAATATTAACCTGTGAAACAGAACCTAATCATGCAAAACAGAATCTAAACATTACTGTTCATTAGTTTACAGTTTTGTATTTTATGTTTAATAATGTTTACTGTCCACTATTCATATTTACTTATGTCTTAACAACTGCAGTGCTTTTCACCACTTAGGAGCTTCAATCAGTTACTTTTTTTCTGCAGCTTTTAGCCTTGAAACAAGCATATGAGCATTTTTGACTCAAAAGTTTATCATCTTGCAATTTTTTCCCCATAATGTGCAGCTCACTAGCTAGCGTCCTCGTTTGAAAACAATGAGTATTGCTGAGTATGGGCGTGATCCAGCTGGCCGGCATGACTATGAGCATGGTCCAGCTGGCTCTACCATCTGATTTCAATGAGGATTGCTAAAAATGCAATTATGCCTTTATTTTAGTTAAATGAAGTGCCAATGTAGAAATTGTCTAGCACATTTTGACACATAGTGTTTTGCAAAGACATGCACATATTCTGCACATAATATTAGTTGGTGGGAATGTATTGTTTCTCCTGAATACACAGAAAATGTTTGTGGAGCCATGAAATAATAAGTATAATTAGATAATGCTCACCAAAGAACAGACGTGATTACTAGAGAACCATTTTTTCAAGTGCTTTAAGTAAAGTGTCTCTTCCCTGAATGACCTGAATTTCCCTTTTGGATGTCCTGGCCTGCACTGTGGTAAAAATAGGCAAATTGTTAATGTCAGGGTATTCCTTTTCCTAACTCAGGTGTGGAGAAAGGAGGCGGGCAGCGAGGGACATTTAGCAGACAGAAGCAGCTGCATGCGGTGCTGATAAGAGCTCCATCGAAACAACTTGTTCCCACTCGGTCCATTCTTCCCAACGGCTGGTTGCTTTGCTGGAAAGACTGATGTGTGTACCTCCATTAGTGTCTCCCATGGTAAGCTGCACAATGTCCACTACCTAGTATGAGGTTAGCTTTGCTTGCAAGCTGTGCCTGCATGTGCATGACACATAGGCTTACACTGGGATTTGCCAGATCTTTGCAACCAAAACTATGTCCACCATGCATATCCACTGTGTTGGGGCAAAATTATGTCACCCTTACATGAAAAAAAAACACTACTCTTTAGCACTGAAGAGTCTGTGGAAGTGTATCGAATCTCAGTCAATTAAGGCAGTGCATTGATTGCCAGGCTTCCTAAACCCCATAGCTAGCAATCAGGGAAGGGTGTGGCTTTGAAACTCGAATGTGCACCGAGGCCCTGAGGCTGTCTGATCACAATGAGGATGCCATTATACCACGCCTGAGCCAAATTAGGTCAGATACACCTGCCATATAGATCACAGATAAAAGATGAGTCTCCTTTCTTGCAATTATTCTGATTGTGCTGTGACCTGTACGCTGGAGATTTCAGCTTGGCGAGATAACCAAATTAGGTTATGAGATAAATTACGATTCATGACTAAAGAACAGAGTTCAGTGGAGAAAGAGACCACAGAATACGCAATTGATGAAGGGAGATTAAGCATTTAGTCATCAAAAACACCATTAATATAAAAATTATGTAACAGTGGACTCTCATAGATGAATTTTATTATTATTCTGACCATATTATTCCCTGAGAGAAATAAATCAGGCCTCTAATAATAATGCTACGGTAGACTACCCCCCTGTCTTGTTAGCATAAGGGTGAAGTGGCATGAATTTCTTTTAGCAATTTAGTCAAGGAGGTGAGGAAAGGCTCCCCAGTGTTCACAATAATGAGACAGAAAACACAGTGTTGGAAAAACTTAATATATAGACACTGTTTGGGAAATAATAGGGAACTAGCTCTTGTCCCAATTTCAGTGAATTAACAAAAAGAATGGCAACTGGAAGACAGAATAGTGAAGACACACACACACACACAAACACACACATATAGCTACTTCACATTCTTGCAAATGGACAGATTCTGTGTAAGATGAGAGATATGGTATTCAGACATAATGGAGACTTGGCAAAGACACACAAGCACACACAGTACGTAACACACACACACACACACACACACACTTCTGCAGTGTCAGTTTCAAGTTGGCCAATTTATCTGGATGACAGTGAGAGGCTGGGAATTCCAGAGGAGACAGGCTAAATGTTTGGAGATGCCATTATTGGTCATTTCCATGAAGATCTGACAGCCAAGGGTGTTGTCGCCGTCACAAAGAGGAAAACACTTTGAATGCTGGCACTCCTGTTTAAGAAAGCATATGAGAGTCAGCTTCATCTGAGACACAGTCCCAACTCAAACACATGCCTTCCAGGTGAAGATCACATGATGTAAACAAATGTGTCTCTCATTCTGCTCGAAGAGTTTCATTCAAAATGGGAGTTGTGCAATCCGAAACAAGTTGTCACGCACTCTAACAGCTTTTATGGCATTAGCGTAAACCTCATTATGGAAGGTAACTGAATTTTTCCGTTTCCTTGAGATGGAGTGGAATCATGTGTGAGGGGTTTTTTTTTTTTTTTTTTTTTTTCAGCTCAAAGCTGATTTGCAAAGTGGACAATTGCGAATGAAACACTTGAGTGTTCGACTGCTCATCAAGTGCAGTTCTTCAGAGCAGCTGAAGTGCATCAGTTAAAACCCAGAGTGCCAGAGACAACTAGAACACAGCAAGAGGATGATTAGACCACCAAACTCTTCAGCGAATCATCCTTCTCTAGCATAAGGCTCGTGGGTGTGAGGCATTTTGTAATTTGTCCTGGGACACTGCAGTGGGACCTGAAACTGGACTGGAATGTGTTCCCATGCCTTGCACCCCTGCCCACTTCACCCATGTCAGACTTACACTGCTCCTATTACATGAGTCTGTCTGTGTTATAAATTTTCTGTACAGGCCTAAAATACCCAGTGGCTTGTTGTGTAACAGATAAAGGCCCAGTGTTGTGATACTGAAGGGAACCACAATGTGACTCCTATTAATGTAACTCATGGAAGCCTTAAAAGGGTTGCAAGAGAACTTGTGCACACACGTGAATGTGGTATCTCAGAGGCAAAATTTATCTTTATGCCCCCATTATGAAGATAATAAATAATTGGAACCACAGTGGGATCACAGACTCAACTTTCTCTGCACATGGGTCAAATGAACAGAGAGTCAAAACAGCTGCCAGTCTGCAAGCTAGCATTGGTTTGGCAAATACACTTCACTGATGAGGTGTTATGATCAATCTCAAAATCAGCTGATGACTATTAATAGCTATGTAGAAAAACAATGCAATAAAATGTCAAAGGCGCATGAGCAACCTATTACAGTCTTAGTTTGGCGGTTCCATTTGATTTATCAAAAACTGTTCTGGGTGGTTTGTAGGCAAATGACCTGAAACTGCAACCAGGACACACAGAGGGTGCCGGCTGCAGGATCTCTGTCCTGTATGCAAAAAGGTGTTTGATAAATTGGCAAAGGCATTAAGTACTTGCAGACACAGTCACGTCTACAATATGGAGCTTGTACTGTCATTGAGCCACTGGTGAGAAGCAGCCGCTTGCGGTCATTATTACTAAGATGACGTTTTGTGTCTCAAGGAAACACAGACAGAGAGCAAACGCCATCCAGAGAGAGAGAGAGAGAGAGAGAGTGAGAGGTAGAGATTGACTGTTCACCAACACAGCTGCCATTCAATGCAGTCGTCCGTGTGGCTCCAATAGAGTGTAATCAATAATCGCCCCCGGCTTCATCTAACACTGGGCTGCACCAGAGTACAGTGCTAACACAACTGCACACTGTACACACATTAAGAGATGTTGTTGTAATCTTAGATGTTGCTGCCCTGCTCTGTCAAAGATGGCCGGGTCACACCAGTGCTTTGCTGATAAATAAATACATGGACTTCGGCTTGCCCTTTGTTCATTGAGTCTCCTGTGAAAGACGTTCAAAAGTCTGGTTTTGTGTCTTCCGAAGGCACCCAAGGCTATTTTAGCGGTGGCATGTCGTCCACAGTGGGGAGGGTAACAAGGGAAAAGGGTGGGGAGGTGGAGAAGGGGGCTGCTGCCTGCTGCAGAGCAGTGGCCGTCTATAGCCTACACACACTCTAGTCAATTTGTGCCCAGATGAACTGGAGTGTGACAAAAACCCTGGCCCAGGGAGTACAGTGAGAGCACAGTGAGGCCGAGAAGATGGGGGAGAGAAGTAAATCCCCAGTATTTGACATTTTCTCAAGAGCTACCTTTCTAAATTGCGAACATAAACAGAGAAACACGCAAATACAGTCCTACACCTGAAGAACTAGGTAGAAAACCCTTCCCTAGGCTATGACCTCACTTCCTTTGACATCACTAGGCTGGCGGGGGGATGGGCAGAGAGGGTAGCTAGCTAGTAAAACCAGCTTTTTATGCAGCTCCCTTGTCTCACATCTATGCACACAAGCCTTACAAACAACCACTCCTCGGTTCCCTTTCAAACACAATAGGACTCCTTTCCAGTCTGCCTATCTAAAGAAACAAAGGGTCTTATCTAAAACGGCTGAATGCTGACTAACCGAGCAGTAACCAGTGGAGGGGAACAGGAGCAGAGCAGCACACAGCTCTCTCTCCCTCGCTCCTTTAATTCCCTAGGACAATACAGGAAGAATAATTTGTCCTTACATACCTCTGAAGTGCATAAGAGCCACCGGCTGAAAAGGCCCATTGGAATTAGGTGCATCCACAACCATCCTGTCTCCAGCTTTATTGCATGTCAACATCTAAACCTCAACCAGGAAGGCGATCCACTCAGGGCGAGAGGCCAGCCTCCATTTTAGCACAAAAGCAGATCAGAAAATGAAGCTCTCTGCTGCTGGAGGGAACTAGCTAGTTAGTGATGTCAGCAGGGAAGGAGACAGCTGGTTGGCTGAGCTCAAGCTGCTCTGGAGCAACACAAGCAAAGGCTGCTGGGAGAGGGAGAGGCTGATTGGCTGAGTGGGTGCAGAGGGGGCGGGACATGCAGTGGAATTTTGTCCCGGCTCCGCCTCCCCACTCACTGCTCTCTGGTGACTCGCTTCAAGGCGGGCGCTGCTACAGACCTCAGATCAGATTGACTTCACTCCGTTTCACAGTCACACCATCAGCAGGGCTTTACACATAATCTGACCCAGGATAAGAGGCTGGGAATAACTTACTCTGCCTTGAGAGAAGCCCTGGCTGAATCTTCAAAGTCTTTCACTGTCTTCTCCTGTCCTCTGCTTGGTGCTTTTTCAAAAAGGAGGTGGAAGAGAAGGTCAGAAGGGAGGGGCCTTGATTCTTTGGCTTTGGCTTTGGCTTTGGTGGGGAACAGAAGGGGAGAAGGAAGAAACACTGTGAGGGACTGAGGACAGTACTTTTGGGACTCAGCCCCCTCTACTCTCCAATGACAAGAGCCTGGCCTAGACTTTAAACCACCGTGTGATTTTTCACTATATCAGGTGAAAGACCATGTCAATCTACAGTACAGTGCTAAATATGGAAAAAATGGCATCGTAAAACTTAATGGAATAATCCTCCACTACCTATGTAGTTTGCTCACACCCAGTCCACCCCTGATAAGTGTGCAGTTCCTACACACAGACCCCTCTGGGAGAAAAAAGTGCAGTTCAGGGTCTTTTGTCTTTTAAAATGTAGCTACAAATGACTACCTTCACTGACTTAATGTAATATACCCTTTAAGAAGCTTTTATGACTGAAACGCTTCTCGGGACAATAATACAATTTGTTGTTTTATTTCATTCTGAGTGGCTTGCATAAGATGAGTAAAATGAACCGTAAACAGGAAATAAATGCGAGAGAAAAGAAAAAAATACAGACAGCAGGAAACTGCTGCAGCTTGGCCCAGCATTCCCCGCATGTCTGAAAGTTCATCTAGTGATTTAAAAGGCTGTTTTGAAGATTTAAAGCAATTTGCATATCCTACAAGACAGATATCACACTTTAAATTCGACATGGTGTAATGTTTATTGACTGTATTTCATTAAACAGTAATATTCCTTTTGTGAATAGTTAATGTAGAATATGCGTGCCAATGGCAGGAACATGAAGCAGCCAAAACCAAAACTTAGGGTACAAATGTTAAAGCAGCTTCCTCTAAGTTGATGTGATTTACACAAGAAAACACGTGTGGGGGAAACCGCAGTCACACCACAAGGCCGACCAACTTTCTCACAACCCTGAGGCTCAAGGGCAAGGCCACTAACAACCACTTCCCCTGCGAGGCTGTGAAACGTGATTCTACACACAAAATAATATTGTGGTGAGGTGACACTTTTCAGTCAGAAATGTACATCAGTTTTTGTTGGCTGAAAAAAACAAAACAAAAACAAAAGTCAGGCCATGTATTTCTCCTATTTATGAAGCAGGTGAGCCAAATCCTTCATCTTGTTTATATCTAACCTTCTCTCTCTCTCTCCCCTCTCTCTCTCTCTCTCTCTCTCTCTCTCTCTCTCTCTCTCTCTCTCTCTCTCTCTCTCTCTCACACACACACACACACACACACACACACAGACACATACACAGTTTGTGGTTGTCTGTGGCATCAATATGCATACAGTCTTTCATTGATATCAGTAAACATCAATTTAATAACACTTTTCCATCCCATTGCCAAAACTGACTCTGAAATTGATTATGAGTGCAAACTTTGATGACAAATAACCCGCTAATGTTGTTTTCACACATCATAGAGAAATATATTCAAAAGCACTTCAACCTGAGAGGACAGGAGAGGAGAGGAAGGCCAAGTTTATCACTGAGCAGTTTTCACACCAGGCATTCTCTCACTGAGGGGCCAAGCCCTCTCCAAGAGGTGCTGTTACATTCCACAGCCATGACAACTACACAGACACCCTAAAGAAGGTGGCCGGCTTTTTTGAACGCTGCTACTTTCTTCCTATTGGTCAGCAGGTTTGGTTGGGTTTGTTTATGGCTTCAGATTTTTTTTTTTCACTTGCTTTTTGGAAACAAGTATTGGAAACACTTGTTTCCAATCCCAATCAACTTGTTTCCAGAATTTTCTTGAATTAAACGTCATCTTCTTGATACTAGTGGTCTGATCTCCCTTATTTTGTCTTGTTTCAACATATTTAAACTGGGTCCCAGAAAAAATTCAAAACTCAATTCAATTTCAAAACTTTTTTTGGAAAAATGAGGGATTATCTTATCCCACTGTTTTTGAAAAAACAAAACAAAACAAACATGATTTTAACATTGAATGTGAATAAATGACTTGTTAGGATGAAGATCTATACACAAATATCTATTTTTATTAAAATAACATAGAACATACCAAGTTTTTAAAAGCTGAGTAATTGAGACCAAGTCATGACAGCACTACAATTTTCAGCCAGAAGATGGCAGCACAATCCCAAGAGAGAGAGAGCCACTGGAGAACAAATTCGTCATTTACTAACATTTATTACAACATAGGAAATACACTACTAAGAATCACAGAAGTTTGTCCACACTTGTAAGTCATCTACAAGGACATACAGTCAGAGATCACTGGTCATGAAAGACAAATACTGAGCAAAAATGTCCCAAAAATGTAACCCAACTAACATGTGTACATTTTTGCAATATCACATTAGTGGCTGTCAATCTGATACTGATACAGCATCATGCTTCCCCTCTCTGTGCCTCTGTTGCACACACACACACACACACACACACACACACACACACACCAATGTAGAAAGAAAACAAAGGCACTGAAGAGCCATTTCAAGACTGCCCTCTACAAATGGGTAGCCCTTGTAGCTATAAGCAAATCCATTAACTTGTGTTGTCCTTATTTTCCTTTTCTATATCTGTGCCCTGGTGCAGCTCTCCCACTACTGGTCAGTCAACTATTGCCCAAAGATTTACGATACTTTACTGGCATCTACTTTTTCAGCGATTGAGTTGTTAACTTGATTACATCTGACCTCTGTGCAGGACCTGAGGCCATCGAGCAGGCCTTGAGCTGTCAGGAGTGTAAATTTGCGGCAATATTCAAGGCTCAACCTGTACTTGCATGTACATTCACATCACTGCTGCCGACTGACTTAAGGGTCATGTGTAGCATTTTTAAAAAATCAAATGTTTTTTGGTCGATCCTGTCATGTTTCATCTTTCCTTTTTCTCAAAACACACAGACAACAAGCATGTTTATAAAATACCATATCAATCTTCCCTTCTGTATTTTATTGCCTTGTTGATTTATCATTTGCTTCTGATAGTATTATTATTATTTTTACATAGATTGCGCTTTTTTATTGTTTTTATTGGAAAGCACTCTGTAGACTCTGTTTAAGAAAGCTGCTATATATGTATAAAGTTTGTTATTATTATCATCTGGTAGAAAATACATGTTTACCCCTGAATTACCATGTCGATCATTATATCTGCTTGTCCCTTCAGAGTGTAAGGCTAAGCTAGTGCTACTGTTTCTCTGTAGCGTCATCCAACTCATCCAGGTATGAGAGTATAGTTTACAGGAAACCATTTAGGCAAGATCCGGCCTGTAATGCAGTGTGTAAACAAAGAAGCCATGAAAGATTGATGTTAATGTTGAAAAGCTTGACCTCACCGTCTCATCCCAGGACCAGCATCAACATGGTTAAATAAAAACAGCAACTGGTATCGTCTCAGTCTGTATCTGGTGGGCCTTTAGTGATGATGGATAGTGCAGGATAGTTGAATTATTAAGCGGATGATGAAAGGTTAAATGCTGGGGCCAAATTTGGGAGCAAATTTTGAGGGCAAAAGGCAGTACTAACTGAGGAATTTAACAGCTGGAAATGGATGAAATAACAAACACTGCTGCCATCGCTGTCATTTTGATCTGGTCTTTTCCGCTGTTCTTTCATATTGTATTACAGGCTAATGCAGTTAACAATAAGAAGTAATCTATTTTACTGGCAGCTGACAGCCCGTCGCTTCATTAAATGTACAAAAGGAATCACAACTATTGTTTCCTAGTTGTGGTAAGGAAAAAAAAAAAAAAAAACATTTCCAAGTAAAGTGAATGGCCTTTTCACATTTTGAGTGGTCATTTTGGCTCACTGATTAAGGTTAGGTAAAGGTTAGTGTTAGATATAAGTTGGTTGTGACTGACTTTAGGGAAAGGCAGTAGAAAATGAATGCAAGCCAATGAAAAATCCCTTTGCTTTGCTGGGGAAAAAAAGGTTTGTTGTAATGTGCTAAGCAACAGTTGGATCCAACCTAGTGATTCGATTGGATAAGAGGCATTGCATTAGTGCTGATATTCAGTATAACAGCACTCATCATGTAGGGATGCATGATACTGGATATGCTGATATTTCCCAACTCTTTTGGCCGATGCCAATACTGATACCGATATATGCACTTTTTTTTCAGTGGTATTGCAGAGAACATCAAGTGTCTAATGCAGTGGAAGTAACATTTTATTATGCCTGCTCTTATTGTGAAGGCCCACTGGCAGACGCAGACATAAAATGCAATGCTTTTCAAAATGCATACATTCCACTGGGCAAAATAAGAAAATTACTTCACCTTAGGTTATGTAAAACATGCCATATTTATTTTTATAGACATTTTATAACATTTTCTTTCAAACAAAACTGTAAGATTCATCCTGCTGAAACAGGCTTCGATGATGCTCCGCCTGAGAAAATACTGACAACAGCCACAACCAGGGAAGATTTGACCTATTTCACATACCGGCTAGTCATATCGGCAGAAATCTTCATTTCAGGCTGATATCAATATTTAATCTCTAAAGCCAATATTGGCCGATCCATACTATTATGTGTCACTGTGCTTTACTAATGCTCTGTAATGACCATTAATAACATTAACTGATGTGACCTACATTGTAATAAACCACCACAACACAAAGATGGAGAAATTTCTAAAAACAACTGAAGTTAAATTATGAATGCTGTGACTGTCTTCTGCACTCGTACCCACGACTAAATCACAACTGCGATGATATTCAGCACAACAAGACTCCCTCTCCTGTCATATTTTTTAATTATGAGCATTGCTTTGCTTTCATTACACCACTTTGCATTTTCAACCATTGTTGTTGGAAATACTCTCAATAGAGGACTGTTTATGTAACCAGTTTTCTTGTTTCTGATTGGCTGATGTTGAAACGCTGCTTGATCTCCAATTCGGTTTGGCTAGTTTTCTGTGTGACAAACTTTCAATGGGAAAACATTTCAAGCAAAAACTGCTGGCAAATTTTGCCCTGTATTTGGCTTATTTGGCTTTGCCCTACTATCATCAGCTTTATGGTTAGTTTGTAAATTGCTGGGAGGTAGTTCATCAATGTCCACATTAATACATAAAAGAATATTTAAGCAGCTTAAGGACAACACTTGACAGAATAAGCCTGTCCAATTGTTCTGGATTGACTGTATCCCATTTAAAATCACAAAAATAACTTTGCTAAACCACAATCCAAATTTTCTATCACAGTCTATTTTCCCAAGCTATAACTTGAGTATGTATGTAATCACGATATGGTATGGGGAGGCATGTGGCAGGTAAGACTCTTTCAGAACAGCACAAAAGTACAAAATGTCGACATGTCAGGGTTTTGTCGTTTTGTTTTGATATATGTCCACGTTTCCGGTTACGATTTGGCGGCCCAGATTCCACCAGTGTCTTCCACTGTCCAGCTCCTTCTGTCTGACTCAGGGTTATCTTACATGGGCAAGCCCTCCGCTGGTAATATCTGTTTCTTCCAGCTGAGGCTGGAGATGCGGTTGAATGCACGTCATTTGCATTACAGATAAACCTGATGGGCAGTCAGCTGAGCTATAAATTATGTAGCGTTCAAAGACCTCAAGGTTAAAAACACGGTTATGGATCCACCAAAGCTATGAATTGTTAATATGATTCCTCCCATTCATACAAACATGGAGTCGTACAGTATGTAAAGGTCATGCAGCATTTTCCAGAAGGCGAGTAAACACTTATTCACATGACATATTACATGTTCTGTGCAGCTCAGGCAGTTACAGTAGGGGGGAGAGGGCAGAGGGCGCCGCTGTATCTGTTTTCAAGAGCCAGACGAGAGGCCAAGAGAGAAAGAAAAGAAAAGAAAAGAAATGAAAAGAAAAGAAAAGAGATCACAGTGACAGTGACAGCTGTCAGCAGAGATGTTTAGGTGAGGGTAATGTGTCTGCATGTGGGAGGTGTACCTGCAAGTTCACGCAGCTTATGCAGCTCTCTGTTGGTACTGAGGGGGAAACAGGAAGTGCTGAACCTCTTCTCCCTCTTCACAGCTGAGTGTGAGCCTGGCTGCTTTACCCTCATCAGCTGAGCTGTGGGCGGCATCTTCTTATTGGAGCCCTGCAGAAATAGGAGTCGCAGGGGAAGGGTTCCCGTTACTGGAGAAGGGGGCAAGGCAGTTCCTGCCCCGAAGGAAGCTGTACGGGAATGACAATTTCTCAGATTTCACTGTGGTGTCCAGAGGTGGAAAAGAGAAGTAAGAAGAGCGGAGGAAGAAGAAGAGAGGGGAAGAGAAGAGAAGAGAAGGGACAAGAAGATAAAAGAAGAGAACAGAACAGAAGTGAAGTAAAGTTAAAAGGGTGATGTGGTTAAGGGTCACGTTCTTTTCCGTTCCTTGCCGTTCCTTGCCGTTCCTTTCCGAATCAGATCAGGTGATTCCCAGTGAGGGAACCTGATCGCGGCAGGCGGTGTACTGTACTGCATCTGTTTACAGAGTGTCTGATGGACTTCAGTGGGCAGAATAATTGGGTACATACGGAGCCGATCAAGCTGTCAGCAGGAGTGGACAGCAAGTCCGGTAGTCAGCTTCAGCTGGTTCCTTCCAGTGACAACGCACTGTGCACAAAATCACTGAGGCACTGAAATAGCACCAACAATGCTGAGTATTATACTCAGATGCCACAGAAGCTGAGATATATAAAAAAAAACAAGTCCCCCATCTTATTTTCAGAAATAAAAACAAAATGTCATGAGATGATGTTGTAATGTCACATGGGCAACTTTTCCTGCATTTCACATAGAATATTGTTTTGTGGTTAAAAAAAAAAAAAAAAAGACTGATGATAAAGTATCATGCTCAACCACAAAAAAAAAAAAAAAAAAAAAAACAAGTGATCTGTAACTCTCACAGGACCATGACATTTAAAATAAATCAAATAAATCAAGTCATGCAGAGCAGTGTGCATGTCTGTAAGTGTAAGTTACAATAATTTTTACTGTAGATGGGGTTATGTATAAGGGGATAAGGATTAGAATTAATCTGGACAATGATAAAGGCAGGGAAACTTTAAATATATCCTTGTGTGTACATGTGATGTGCATGTGGTGTGTGTGTGTGTGTGTGTGTAGTGAATACAGACTGTATGTGAAGTCAACAGCAAAGCCTCTGAGGACAATCTATAAACATAACTAAGGAGGTCCAAAAGAGGATTCCTTTGTCCACATTGGGGCCTGTTTGCTCATTACACTAACATCAATTAACCCCAAACAGAAGTCTAAAGCCAGCTCCTATTTCCCTTCATAAAGCACACCAAAGGTCATGAGAGAGGCTGAGCTTTTGCTCTGTGAAAACCTGTGCAAAACCTTGTCATTGGATCACCATATATCTCTGTTTGCCCTCCGTTAAGACAAATTACTGTAATATCCAGAGGTGCGCCCTCATAAAAAATCACTATTACATTCCTGCAGGGACTTAAAGTGCATCTGTACTATTCAATAGTTTATGGTGGCCTTAATGTACTTTATGGTAACCTACTGCCTCTTGCTATCTTTGTTTTATCTGTATACTATTCTTCAGTTGTTTATGATGGCCTAAGTGTACTTTATGGCATTAGCACTGCATCTGTAGGCCTATAATATTCCTATAATAGTCAGTGGATATCATGCACAGTACAGTTTGGCCTATATTTTACCTATGCATTTATTCCGCCTCTCTAAATTGTTTTATTGCTTTGTTAATTAAGTAAGTGGCAGTTTAAGTTTTTTGACAGCAAAATGTCAAGTTCAAAATTCCTTACCTCGTTGTCATTTTTCTTTCCAGATTTGCTCGATTTCCCAGACTTGGAGGATTCCTACAACCAGTGAGAGAATTAAAGAAACATTTCACCACAAAACAGCTACGTTAGAGTAGTATATTTCAAGAAGTCAGCAGCACCACTCCCACCACCAGAAGCCACTTTACCTTGTCTTTCCTGCTCTTATGAGGCATGCTGAGCGGCTGTCAGCGGCTCTCAGTCAAACTGCGGTCGCACAGCCTGTTAACACCTCTGCCCGGTGATGTGCGCCTCCCGGCTGAGCGTCCACACCATCACACACACACAAAATATTCAGCCTACGCACGATCTCGTCCGATTTATCCCGCCTCCCAGCTGGCTCTGTGTCATAAGTCACGGTTTGGTAGGAGAGGCATGGCTTCTTGCTGAGGGAAACGGGACTTCAACTCGCTGTGAGCAACTTACTGCCGCGGCGGCTCTACTTTATGCCACCCGCGGCGGTATCCTCACGAGTTGTGTGTCAAGTACCGGCTGCAGGATACGTTGTTGGCCACAGGGAGGCAGTGTTGTATAAATGAATGTGAAGCCAAGGGAAAGGTTGGGCTGTCATCTCTTCCCACTGGACATGAACGTTTCTACCTCCAGTTTACAGCCCCTCTTATGTATTTTATTATCGTCTCAACTCTTGAACTATAAACTTTATGGAGTCAAATCCAGCTGCCCTGCCAGACAAAGACATGAGTAAATAAGTAAGGAAGTAGTGTCAGTGAATAAAACATGAGTATGACAGTGTGACAAAGAAAGGTGTTCTTCTTCTTCTTCTTCTTCTTCTTCTTCTTCTTCTTCTTCTTCTTCTTCTTCTTCTTTTTTTTTTTTTTTTTTTTTTTAATTTGGCCAAACCAAATTAAAGCTTGTTTACCATAATGGATTATCTACCTAGGATTTTTTTCAAGTCTGTGGAAGTTGATAAGGGTGAAAGCTGAGCATGAATAAATGGTGAGCAATGGCTGCTTTTTTCATCAGAAAAACAAGCCTTGGTAACTATGCTGACTGTGTGCACACAAATACAAGAACTAGAAACTGGTTTTAATCATCATACATGAACACATTAGAACTCACAGGCAAAACTCCCAGTTTTTCCTCATTGAGATTCATTAGTATACAAAAAGTATTATAGGAGTTTTATTTATTTTATTTTTTTTCATATAGCTGATAAAGATGGTGGGGCTAACTGACTAACATGCATTGCTGACTTATACCCTGTATATTCTTGTCTACACAGCTATTTCCTCTGGGGTATCTCATCTCATTAAAAGTTATTTCAGTGTTGCAGACAGTACACCAGTGCCCCTCTTCTTACCAAACTTACTAGTCTGTGTGTTACTAGTTTGACTGAAAAATTGGAAAATGTAATCATATCTGAGCACATTTAGTTTGGTATGAAGATGGACAATGATAGACAGTTTTGTTATTTTGAAAACAATGATAAAGCTGCTGAATTGCATAGACATGATTTTTCTCTGTACTGGGTCTTCTAAGTGAATTGGTAAACTGTACTTGTCATGACAAGTACAGTTTGTCAAAAAATGATTACGTATTATTCAAATTGCTGCTAAACATGAAGATGTGTGTTATTTGTAGATCATTTTCTACATCACACCACAACATTTCGTAGTGCCCAAGTATATGTGTGAGTACAAGTAGATGGTCTGAGTTTTTGAAAACATGTGGCTGAATTTAGGGCATATCCATGCAGGCCACCAACAGATGAAAAGAGATTTCACGCAGGAATTTTAACAAGCCACTAATTATGTTGCATGTCCTTGTAATTTAAAACACGAAACAACCACCAGCAAGGTCACTCAGTAACAATTTGTGGTTGTTATTCGTCTTCCTCAGCTGATTTAGAAAATGTTACCATTGCTTTGCACCTTGCCGCTGTACAAATACTCAAATCTATCCAAAAACTGCAGGGGGAAATATTTGCTTTCATCACATTTCATCATCTTCAGTAAGCCAGTTAGCATTTTAGTAAAGACCGTTGGATTTTTTTTTTACTTTGTTTGATAGTTACAGTCGAGAGAGACAGGAGAGGCAAGGGAGAGAGCGAGCATGGTGGACAAGACAAAGATGTCAAGCTGTTTATTGTCAGAATACAGGAAAAGATATGGCAGCACTCAGAGGGAAGTGATAGAAAACATGCATTTGCATTGTCTTTAACAGGAAGGCTTCCTGTCTAGCAAGGGCAGGCAATCATGTGCCGTGGAGGGGCAAAACTATGCAGGTTTCATCTCCACCACAGGCTACACACCACTTACTTCAGTGATTATCACTTTCAACCAGAGAGGAGGAAGTGACCTGTGAAATCACCTGAACTATCTTCCAAACATGGCAGGTTCTAAATGGGACATACTACCACTAAACATATAGTACTGATAAAGTTATGGAGCCTGTAGTGTGTGTTGTGTGAGTAATATCCTATTCCAAACTTGGTGTAGACCTTGGTTGAGCTGAAATACTTAATACTCTCAATCTCAATCAATCAATCTCAATCAACCCCCATACTGATACACATGAGGCTGCAGACCTGTATTTGATACAGGTCAGGGATCCCCATCTGATCAAGAATTAATTATTCCATAAGTGTCTGTACTGAAGATTGGCAGATTATCAGTGAAGAGTGAGAAACCTATGAACTGAATAGTCATCCTTATACACTCTCTTATTGGGGTAACTTTTAGTCAATAACATGATAGTGAAATTAAAATATTCCTGATTTTTCTGGGGATTCCCTGGAACCCTCTAAAGGACTCCCGAGGGTCCCCGGACCCGAGGTTGAGTACCGTTCCTCTAGAGCACATGGTTGCCTATCAATCTTAAGTCCCCTTCTTTTCCCGTCACCCCTTCCCCTTCCATCTGTGTTCATCATCGACTACTGTAAAATACGTCTATGTCCATAAGGTGGCAGTGTTGCATTCTATTGTACTTGCCGTCAGTATAACCTTGATTCCTTTACTTTCACTGGTTTGCATGTTCCTGGTGATTGAAGGCTATAAGACTATTATTTCGTACATTTTAATCAAATGAAGCTTGGTGACAGCAGGCATACAGATGATTTACTGAGTGTGAATGATGTGTATCTTTTAACTGCTGACAGGCACCTTATTCATACAGAAGTTTATTTAATAAAGACAAAACTGTAGTTTATTATACCTCTGAAGCCCAGCTGATTGTATTGCCATTTTCTCTCACATTTGTGTTTCTTTTCTTTGGAGCCAGAAGAAAACCTTTAATTTGCTTTTGTGTAGTTGTTTTGCATTGTTTATTGTTTATTTTGCATATTTTGCAGTGTTTATTATATGTATTTTTAACCTTTATAATAATGACAAAACCAGTTAGGCTAAATATACTGTGAAAGTACCATGTGTAGGGTAGGCAGATTTGAAATGTTTACAGAAAAATAAGACTACAGTGGCAAAATACAAATATATTTAATAGACTAAGGATCATATTTCAATCCAGTTTGCTTGTTGAGGTTGCGCTTTGCAAGGGTAGGCATTACACCCAACTCCTGTTTTGTGGTTTGTTAGCCCAAAAGGCAACAGCCCTGTGCTACGGCACCAAATGCCAAGCTTTGAGGGTCGCTTGGCCGCCAGGCGCTCCGCTCCCAGGTTTAGCTCCAGGAGTCGGCCCCAGTATTCTCTTTCCAGGCAAGCTCCATATTTACATGAGCCAATTTAAGTGGCTTTGGCATCCACTAAGGATGCCTCTGGGTGCCTCTCTGTGGAGGTATGCTGGACACGATCAGCTGTGATGAGACCTTGATCAGTTACTGCCCATAGACTACATCTATGAAGCTTATGTTAGCTATACATACTGGGCATGATTATCCTGCTGTATAAATTCAATAACAGGCAATGCTGTACACTTATTGTGCATAGTTATTATTCATTCATTCATTCATTTTTCCAAGCTCCTAATTACAGTCGTGGGGATACCGGAGCCTATCCCAGCTCTCATTGGAAGGTGGGGACACACCCAGAACAGGTCACCAGTCCATTGCAGGGAGGATACAAAGACAAACACATTCATGCACATATCTCCAGTTCACCTGACGTATCTCTCTTTTTCTCTTGTCTTTTTCAAAATGAGTCAGAAAGCCGACAGCAAAGCCTCACTTTACTTTTATTGTTATAAAACAAAGAGATATGTCCTCCGCTCGTCCTAAACTGGCCCTAAATTGATACTAAAGTATTTCCTTGTTTTATGAATGAAGCAGAGCACAAGTCGAAACAGTGTGTGTTTGACCAATCAGAAATGTTGTGCTGCAAGCCCCCACCCCAGAAAGTCCCTACCACTGCCTAGGGACGTTTTTTGAGGTAAAAAAAAAAAAAAAAATCTCCCTGGAACTACATCTTGACCCTGGTCCCTGCGGTCGAAACGCAGCCATTTTCTTTAAAGGTTCTCAGTCCCTGGGGAAAGTTCTTGCTTTCAAAATGAGCCTTGACTTGTCTTTGGACTGTGGGAGGAAATCGGAGCTCCTGGCTGAAACCCACGCAGACAAGGGGAGATCATTCCATTGTTGCTCGGAAAACTCCATAAAAAAAAAAAAAAAAAAAATCCATCAAATCCGTTTTCCACCAAAATGTTTACTAACTCGGCTGTTTAAAAACTAGGCCTATGCCATCTAATTGCACCCATAAGACCTTTTTTTTCCCAAACAAATAAGCCTCATGTAATTTTATTGGCAGAAGAAAAAATATATCCAACCCAATTAAGTTTCAGCACTGAGGTCTGCTTATTTATTTATTTATTTTTCCAGAAATCATGATGGAAGTAGCCGGGACTACATCTCCCAGCTGGTGTGGGAGTGCTTGGATCCCCAGGAGGAGCTGGGGGAAGTTACTGGGGAAAAGGACGCCTTAGTTGTGCTGCTCGCCCTGTTGCCAGCTCAACCCTGACCCAGATTAGCAGCTGAAGCATGCAGGGAGGGATGGATGGTCATATAATGATCTGCAGTTAATTAGTGGGCTAAATGGGGAAAAACACTTTAATTAAGAGAGTGGAACATTAATTTGCATGTACCCATCCTTGGTGTGATTATACTAATTGTACAACTTATTTCACCCTCTTCTCCGTCTTAATCTACAGACTGCTTAACCCAGAGGATACCTGATAACATGCTAACAATTGTTATCATGATTGGTGGTTGGAGAAGAAAGTACAGATTGACATGAGGAATGAATGCAAGTGTGGGCTACAAATGCAGCGTAGGATTGTTTGCTATTCTTGGTGTTGATGCAGTACATTGGTGCCTATTGATTAGGTTGTGAGAGCGCTCCGTTCTTTTGTCCTCTGAATCACAGTTTTTCCATCTCTCCCTCTATCTGTGGTCATAGGCTCATCACTGACATGGTCTTATTACTGTGTGATACGGCTCCCTTCATTTCCTGTCTCGGCAATGGGAGTGAATGCAACAATATTGGAAAGAAAAGGGCGTTTTGTGTGTGTGTGCATGGCGGATGGATGACTGTGCGTGAGGCAGCACAATATGTCTTATCGTCACGCAAGAAAGGCAATAAAGAAACTAGTATGTCAGGGCCTGCTTGGGTAATGAACAACATCAGTGATGTAAGGGAGGATTTGTGTTCTCAGCATCAGCCAATAAATAAATGAATCAAATATTTTGTCACATCCATCTGCCCTAACCCTGTTGCTATTAGTAGATATTAGCCTGAGAAAAAAAACTCCTTCATATATTTATTTTCTATTTTCCTGTCTTCTCCCAACTTCCTAAGGTTTCCTTTTTAGCCTTCAGAAATCATTACCTGATGTAAATCCTTCTGTGCAACCACTGAATGTAATAGCTAGAGAACATGCACGCCAACATTGTGCAGCTCAGTCAGTGAAGTATGTGAGTTGCCATAACACCAGCTTGTTTTATGAGCGAGCTGTCAGCCCAGTGAGGGTGATGAGTGAGATTTCTCAACAAAAGCTTATTTACTTTTCCAAGAGAGAGGCAGAGAAAGGGGAAGTGACAGGCAGAGAAATGGTGGCCCTGTTACAATGGATGGCGATGGCTAAAAAGAAGAAAGGCGAGCAAGGTCACCGAGGGTGAAGGGGCGTCTTGTGTCACAAGATGTGCGGCATCCACAGTGATAACACAACACTGTGCATTGACTGAGACACAACAGAAAATGGAGCGAACACATACAAGCACAAGCTTAAATGGCCACGTGTTCACCTGCTTGCATTACTGACTGTGTCCTGCAGTCTCTGGGTGGCAGATTGATTTATATGAAATTCATAGTTTTAAATGTGCATTATTCAGGATTTAACTACAAGACAAAATGTGAGGGATGAACTAAGAGTCCATTCCAGTGGCCTCGATCATTTGATCTCAGGTTGTGAAAAAAAAGGCAGAAAGATGTTTGCATATCGCACACACAGCTTTAAATTTAAACATAGTGTCTATGTATGAGAATAACGCTGCACTTTTTCATGTCATGAGATCAAATGACTAAATGTGTTTATATGTTTCTGGTTCAGAGGGTCATCACACAATAGTTGAAAATAACACTGTAAATATACCAACCCCAGTGGCTGCTACTGAGCTTGGCATTTTTAATGTTATGGTATGGCTGCTTTGGTTTTGATAGCTCGAGTCTCCCACAGTGCCTCTAAAGTAATGTATTTTTCAGGTGCAAGGTTGTGATGAAAGCTTGAGAAGCATGAATGTCAGGACCACAGACGGCACACAGAGCTGCGTCAAGCCTCACAGAAAGCATGAACAGGCATTAAAGGTACTTTGAGGACATGCATTGCATGTTAAACTGCACACACATGTTCAGCAACAGAGATTTTCACAATGACTGATTTTATAGTGTGTAGGCTATGCATTGATCTTTTTATTTCCAAGTGCACCCCTTCCATAACAATAGAGAGAGTCAGACATATGTAATGAAATTATGATTGCAGACAGTACTAATTGTCATCAATTATGCACATGTACCCATACAGTCGATATTTGAGAGGTAGGACTTGCCCTTTATTATTTATGACTTTAATATCCCAAAGTAAATTAAAGTACAGGGCTAATTTGAACATGAAGTAATACCAATAACTACCCAAACCCTCAAAAAATAACCAAAAAGATAAGAGAGATGTTTGACAGCTATATTAATTGATGTTTAATCTTGTTCATGTTTAAATAGTTGCCTTAATGGTGCAAAGGAAGCATAAAAGTCGGATCCTCCTGGAGGAAGTTTTGTTTTTATGGTCCATCCATTATCCATCATTATGGTAGATATCATAAGTCACTTCTAATCTAGAACTTCATTAAGAGCAATTACATCAACCATTCAGCTCTGAGACAGACATGATGGCTGGCTGTCTGACTTGTTCCACTTTCAGTCGGCTCATGCAGCCATGCTCACCTCTGTCTCGCTGTAGCAATTTAGAGCCTTTCCAGAATCAGATCATTCATCCCGTTTGGCGCCAGCATCCTGGCTTTGTTGTTTGCTGCTGTTTCAGAAAAGTCATTCAAAGTGAGCCACTGAGTTCTTCGTACCAGGAATGATTGACAGGATGAGATAACTATCATGTTTTAAATGTATTTTGAAGACAAAAAGGGATTGGTTATGTTTGTGAACACAAAATAGGCCCATACCTTAATTTACTTTGGGATATGTTACATCAAAGAGCAGGTCCTGCTCATCAAAATCTGCTGCATGTGTAGGCTACGTAATTAATACATTCAAAACAATCCTGTGATTGGGGTCTAATCTATATAAAAGTTCCACAGCGATCATCATACTGGCACTGTAGACAACACCAATTATTCAGTGGATATGATTCAAGGTTAGTGTCAGTTTTGCATTTGATGTTCATTATAAAAATATTTAATTTTGTATGAAAACATGTATTACTGAGCTGTGAGGAAAATAAGTGATTGATTAAAAGGTTCTTTGGAGAAGCAAAGACCCAGATCCTCCAAGTCTCATGTGTCCCCCCTTTCAAAATTTCAAGGTTTTTGGTAGCCTTTTTTCATGTGTCAGTGCTCTGGGAAGGTATAGACAGGCACGTTTGAAATCGTTGTCATGATACAGACTTTCTACAACACAATTTCGCAGCTCTGTGGCCCAGATTAAACTGTCTGTACCTGTCATTTGATGGTGCATTTGTTTAATATGGCCTAGTTTCCATTTTTAAACACTGTGATTGGACCCAGTTTGTGTCCAGACACCACTCAGCTGGCAAACCTTGGTTTATAAACCTAACCTAACTGAGGGCCTACGTGTGGTCTGGATTATGGCAGGCAGGCTTGTAGGAGCAGGGAGCCAAGTGGTTTTTAATGAACGGGCCCATGCAGCCCTCCATCACCAACTTTTACACTCTCAGTGATGATAAGGGGAAAAAAATATTGGACCATTTGAAATGCACATGGATGATTTTAGGTGTGACACACACACACACACACACACACACACACACACACATTTAAGTCAAAGTCAAATCAGACCCATGCTCATCCTAACCATGATTTGGTTGGGATTTGACTTTCTTCATCAACACTGTGTTTTATAAAGTCGTCTACATGACTCAGGTCTTGGATTATTTCCCCTGTGAATCCATTTTCACAACAGCAGGAGAGCCATGTGTGGAGGAGGCTTTTTGTTAAGGACGTATCAAAACGATCAAAACCAACATGGTGACAAATTACACTTCTCTTGTTCAATACTCTGTATTGTGAGGCATTTACAGTAATAGCGCTGTTGCTCTCACTTGTTCACTTATTGTGTGATAGTCACTGTTCCCTTTGCTTCGTGGAGAAATGGGAGAGTTAGGGGCTGCCCCTGTTTGGTTTGCATCAGCAAAATTAGCTGTGTGGGTCCACAGGAGTTTCAAGCATGGACACTCAAACACCACTATTTCACATTTTAAAAGCTATTTGGACAGACCTCCCATACACAGTAAACTCTATGTGTGGGAAACTGATATCATTTTACAAATGACATGCCTTGCTGTCTGTCTCTGAGCTCACAAGTAAACGATGTTGTTTTATTAGTTCTTATATATTATTTACCAGTAGGTATCACTACCTAAACACGATACACAGTACACTTGATTGAACAGTGACAATGCCTCGCTCTCTCAGTTACATATCATGTGGTTACAACAGAGACAGTGCTTTGCTCAGCAGCATAAGGCTGAACTACTACAGGCGCTGGTTTGCCTTCCTACTCAGCAGAAATATGGATCTCAAAGTGGATTTCAAATTGTAGCTGAGTCAAAGTTAAAATAAAAATAAAGCAAAAATAACCCATAACCTTGTTTGAGACTATCTGAGCCTGTTGCTGCTGTTTCAACAGCTCTTCTTCTCGGCCGCTTTGACCCTCTCATCAGTAAGAGCAACTGGCATCATTTCAGCATGAACAATTTGGAAATTGTTATGAGTTAAATTCATTTTTACAGAGCTTTGAAAAGTATATCCATGCACCCCCACGTATGCATGTACCGACACACACACACACACACACACACACACACACACACACAGATCTGACCACTTGTCCCCTCTGTAAGTTATCTTCTGCTGTACCTGCTATCGTCTGTCTATAACCAGCTCTTTCCACTTGAAGCGATCAGCAGTGTGCAGCTGCAGCTGTTATCTCATTGTGACATCTGTTCTGACTCTGCTCTGCCAGTCTTTTGTTAGAGTGAAGGCGGGAAGCTGAAGTGCCACTGGTTCAGGAGGTCAGTTTCCTACAGCAAAGGGCGACTTTCTCCCTCTGCTGCCACAGCGGGAGAAAGGATCACTCTTATCAACCTGGATGAAATGTGCAGACACTTCCAACACCGTGGTCGGAGATGTCAGCAATGACTGACTGAATCCCCTCTGTGTGGCAATCAGATCTCTCTTTTCCCTTTTTACACCTCTGTTACTCTTTTAGATGACAGTAGGAAAGGAAAGGGAGCTGAAAAAGCCTGTCACAGCTGGAGCTGTCAGTAGCTATAAAAGATGAGCAGAGGGCTGAATATGGGAACGGTCGATATTTCCTCAGCAATGTAAATTAGAGAAAGTTCCACCGAGAGGGAAGACTGAGAGAGTGGTTCATACTCCTTCAGCAGCTTAAACAGAAAAAAAGGTTCCACTGAGGTCCCATCTCCGCTGTACAGATGTGGTGAGAAAACTTGAGAGCTTGAGTACTGCTCTGTGTCTGACTCTAGAAGGTTACCAATGCATTTTGCAAACTAAAATCCACAGCAGCATTTACCACTGGTTCATTTTTGTGTGAATTTGTGTGAAACCCGAGCAGTCACAAAGTGGTTGAATCGACATGGTTTGTATTCCCTATAGATTCAGGGCACATGGGAAAATGCAGACCGTGTCGACTCACACACCATGGGTACGCTTGTGCGTGTCGAATACAGTATCTTGTGAGTCTTCTTTTTTAAAGATGATTTTTTTTAGGCATCTCAGATTTATTTGATAGTGTCAGTAGGGAGAGAGAGGAAAGGCAGGGGAGAGAGAGGGGACGACATGGGAGCCACTGCAGTAAGGACTCAGCCTTGGTGCGAGGTAATGCGGTCTACATATGGATGCCCCATATCCTGAAAACTCATTTACTCATGCAAGACTAAAAATTGTGACTGTCGAAGAAAAGATGTATACTGTCCTTTCAGTGTTTGTAACTGAACAGACAAGTTTCCTAAGTTCCCTCCTTAATTCTCTCACACTCTGTTCAGACATAAAAGTCTGTGTGTGCATGTTGTCAAAGATTTCTGGAGGCACACACTTTCTAACAGCATGTTTCCATTCCCATATTGTTAATTTATATTTATAATTGTCAAGTGGCATTTGCATCCCCTCTGTGCGCATGCATCATTTATACATCTGGGCCCTGCCGTTTTTACCTTGCTTTGATACATCACATTTCGTTAGAGATAAAGCTCTTTTGAAGAACAGGTTTTTGAGAGTAAGGCTCTGTCAGTCACCGGTTCCTGTGAACTCTCTCCTCTGCACTTTTGGCTATCTCTACACCGTCTTTTCCCTCGCTGTGTCCTGTTCACCCTTCTTCATCCTATCTCTTCCTCGCTCCGTCTTGGTGCCGTGCCCTCCCTCCCTGTCTCAGGCTGAGCTCAGTTCCTCTCTACTGGTGAGTTGCTCGAGTCAGAAAATGAGCCAACTGCCTCAGCTAATCTTGGGAATACAGGCGGCCGGAGACAGAGACAAAGGTTGACAGAAAGGCCAGCTTTTCCACATAGATAAAAGGTTCTGCATGTGTTTTGATTCAGATACCATCCAACTTGACCTATAAATGCATTACGGCACTATAGAAAAAAAAAAAAAAAAAAGACTACCAATACGGCTCCATGTCTGGAGAGGTTTCATTTGCTAGCCAGGTGGTTCAAAGACGTCCATTTAGAGTAAACATTTCAATTTGACATGAGAACATCTTCAGAGAGATGGTGATGATGATGCGTTTTCACCGGACTCACAATAATAACCATCCACAGGGCAACAATAACAAAGCAATTCTACACCAATCATCGTACTGTAAAAATTCTTTAAATGGTAATTACATTCTGTTATGTAACAGTACGCTCTGTGTGTGTGTGTGTGTGTGTGTGTGTGTGTGTGTGTGTGTGTGTGTGTCGGAGCTGCATTTTGGTAATGAGTGTAGTGCTGCTTTGTGTTTTAAAAACCATTCCAATGAGAGATTTGTGGGTTCTGCACCGGCTCAAGGCAGAGATTCATAATTGTAAAATGTGATTGCTGCCAAGTATGGAATCGCAGAGTGAGCCACAGGCGTCAGCAGTTAAAGATAGCAAGTTAATGGGGTATTTCAAACCAGACTTCAGTTTTGCCAGACTATTCTAATTAATCCCTCTGTTAGTTTGCAGGCATCTTTGCAATTATGGAAATTTGTTAACCATTATATCTTGCCCCTTGTAAAATTTGTAGCAACAGCTTGCAGAGATGGGAAATTGGGATGATTTGGATTCATTTTATTTATTTATTTATTGTGTTTGGTGGTTTCTGGTGAGAACAGGGTTGCCCTGATGCTGGGCATGTGTGTGTGTGTGTGTGTGTGTGTGTGTACGTGTGTCATATTGAAGGGAGAGAGTTGTTGTGACTCAGATGAAGGGGATATTTTTTTTCCTGCTGAGAAGAATCTGTTCATCTATATGGAAAGAGGAGAATCAACAGATGACCCTCTTTTATCTGCTGGGACTGAAAAGCTGGGAAATATACAGCATCTGTCTCTCTGCACATGTACATCTGTGTGTTTTTTTCCTCTGCCTGTCTCTCTGCTTTTCCATCTCCTCTCTGTTTCTCTCTGTATGTCGCTTATAAACTTTGACTCTTTCCTTAGCAACTGCATGGTTCATCATATGTGTGTGTGTGCGTGTGTGTGTGTGTGTGTGTGTATACATACATACATATATGTTAAACCCTGCATAACAGTGTAAGCTTTGCTGCAAAAGAACTCCTGCAGGTTTTAATGATTATTGAGAACATTTCAGTCAAGACACTCATGTATGTGTATCCTTACATCTCACAATTAAGGTGTGTTTAAAGTATATTCTATATACAAGTGTCCCCAGTTAATTAATTTTGTGACTAATACATGTGTAATTTTCGGTGCTGAACATGTATTGTACTCTTTACCCAACTTTCACCTGAGTTTGCCTGATAGTAAACTTGGTGGCTGTTAAAAATATACTGTATGGCGAATGGGAGTCTGTAATGAGATGTATAGCATAAAATGACAGTGGATCATGTCGCAGGAAGGTATGCTGTTTTTGGAAACAGAAGTAAATCTAAACTTAATTTTGACCGACAGTCTTGCTATAAAAAAAAATGTATATAGCAAGTTAGAAGAAAAACAAGACATTTTCATAGCCCTGGTTGGGTTTGCCTGAAGGAGCAGGAGCCATGAAGTATTTATTGGAGCTGTCAGTGGACGCCACAGTGCAGGAGGATCTCGGTGGTTGGGATGTCCACTCAGGATCCAGTGCAGAGGTGGAAACTCACCGATGGCTGAAGCCCTGCCGGAACTGAATATATAGCTATGATTGTTTAGCTCTTGAGGTTATGTGAATATTGAGATACTTTATGGTTATTGCATGATCATTTTGCTTATAATGAGATCATTTCCTGTTATTTTGAGACCCGATTTTCCTTAGAATGATTTTCTTATTTCAAGATTATTTTTTTGTTTGTTTGTTTTCATAAAAAGAAGATCATGAAGCTCATTTTCAGATTGACAGTTCCTGATTGTGAGTTGGTGCAAACATTTTCCACTTTTGTTGAGTCAAATGTTAGGAGCCTTTAAAAGGAGAAAGAGAGGTTGGGTGGAATAATACAGTTTCAAAAGGAAGGCCTGAGTTTGAATATTCACTGTATTGACTCTCAGGCTAATGAGGCTGTTGAGTCCAGTTTTAGTTCCAGGGTGACAGAGTTATTGAGTGTAGCAACACAAGTCCCCACTCATATTCAAAGTATTGATGAATGAGATGGAGATTTGTAGTTATTGCCACAGCGTTTTTTACTGTCACACTTCTGTGCTGCAGTGAGAGCTTGTGCCAGAATCATAAACCTTGACTCTCTGTAAGTGTATAACATAATGTGACTGAATGTTATGTTGCATATAGCTGAACTGAAAAAATTCTCACACTGCCATGTTTTCAGGAACAGAATATTTCCCTTATCTCATGAGAAGGAAACATGCACAAACCAGTGTTTGTGCTGTAATCTTTTATGAAGAAAACTTTTAAATGCAATGCAATATGCAATCTCTATGGAATTATATTTATAACTGATAGTAACTCATTTCATAGAGAATGTTTTTCATTGTAAACAATAAATGATGCTTCAAATAGGAAATTACTTCCTTGCTCAAAAATGAGATAGTAATAGGAATTTTGCTGTCAATTCAATTCAGTTCAATACATTACTGCTATTTCCACCAAGGCTGTTTGGAATTGGTTATGCCTGTTATGCCTCTGTATATGGTGGACTCCTGCTCATTTCTACTTGTGAACCCTTCTTGTAATCCATTTATAGGAGGAAAACATATTTCTTTTTTTTTTTTCAGAGCATGTATTTTTCATATACTGTCCACATTTCATGACATTTAAGGAGACCAGACTCAGTAATGTGTTACATTTTTGGACGATGGCAGATTGCTTGAGTTGTGTGTGTGTAGAGGTGGAAGTGCAGATTATGACATTTTACATTCAACCTAAAGGATCTCAGGGATCATTAATGCATATAAATGGTCCCCTTGGAATTAGCCTACATTAGATTTAAAAAAAAAAAAAAAAAAAATACAGTCATTCCCCAGGAAAATGAGTGTCACTGTTACTGTCCCTTTTAATATGAACCAAGGCTCTGCATCCAGCTGCAAATAAAAAATTACACTTTGTTTTAGTCCTGCATGGTCATCATATCCACATTGCTAATGATTGTTTAAAAAAAAAAAAAAAAAAAAAAAAAAAAAAAATCATTGTGTAATATTTTGTGAAAGCACCAACAGACATCGCTACAATATCATCACAGTATTGATATCGAGGTATTTCATTAAAAAAATATTGTGATATTTGATTTTTTCCATATCATCCATCCTTAGTTAGGACCCATGGCATCAATCTGTGAATGCTGTGCGAACTAAGAGCACTTAGCAATTCACCTCCAAACCTTCTATGTTTCAAAAAGGTGATTAAAAATATTTCAGTGAGGTGCCCTTATGGCCTCATTGTCTTCGGTCATACGGTGTATGCTTCTAGCATCGTAATTCTGATTCTGACCTGTGACCTTTTATCTCCATTATTCCTATTGAGTAGCTCACCCTTTTAACTGAGTGGTGTCCTTTAAAAGAAATGCAAAAGAGTCAAGAAAAAGAAAAAGAATAATTCAGAGACTATTTAATATTTCTACTCACCCAACTTAGGATTCCCAGACTTTGAAAGCCACTGCTTTAAATAATTTCAACAATACATTGTTCATAAAATAAAAATGATTGCCATGCTTCATTTAGTCTGGGTTCAACCGTGGTTCATCTGCTCCAAACCAGATAAATCACTGACTGGAACAGGAGACCTCGAGGTCATGTGTGCATGTGTGTAACTGTGTAACTGTGGGATTATGTTTGTGCGTGGGGGGGTGTGGGTGTGTGAATGTTTACTCACTGCAAAGTTGTTAACCACATTCATTTGCATATGTACATCCTTTGTGTCTGTATCTGTGCACTCAGCTCATGCACTCCTACATGCATGTAAGCTTGTGTGCACGTTTACAGATGCAACTGTATTCATCTGCTCTATCTTTCACTCCCCTGTTGTTATGACAGCCAACATTATTGTTAAGCGTTTTTCCGAAGTCCCACCTGCCCTCACTGGGTAAACAGGCATTCACCGTGAGGTTTATAAGGTTAAGCTGTTCTGCCATAGTGATTGTTCACAGCCTTTATTAAAGGGGGGGTAAACTAAAAGATGAAATTTTTCATTATTGGATGTGTAAAACAAAAAAGTGCAAGAATCTGATGTCCTTTCTATGCAGTGAGAGACATGTCAGATTTTTTTGTCCTGAGTTAACAAACTTGAAAGTCAGCGAGAGATCAGAAGCTACTTTCACATGAATGGAACGATCCCATCAAAATATGACCGGAGTTTGTCTTCCTCCCATGCCCATGTAATTGACTTTTCGACCGCATGTCCATCACTAGCCTCAACAAACAGTATTAAGTAACATGTTGGCGTGGCACACCAATTTTGTTGTCTTCCTGTATATAAGTCCACCATTTTACCAAGAATTACTTTACCAATCTAACACGGTATCAGAACAGGCAAATATCCATAGTCATGTCTATAGCAGTAAAATTAAGCTTCCTGCAGGGACCTCTAGCAAATTTGAATGAAGCAGCAGCTATATCATGCATATGTCATATGTCAAGGTTTAAGGAGTTAAAGAGCCTGCAGGACTGATCACCAAGGTCAAAAGGTTTTGCCTCCCACTTATAATCTAACCCTAATAAGTGAGTTCACCCACCCATCCTAATAAATGTTTTTTTTTTTTTTTAAATGTAAATGAGGCAGAAGGGTTGGGCCGATGGATGATATCATCTTCCAACACCAATACGTGCATGTATGTGTGTGTGTGTGTGTGTGTGTGTGTGTGTGTGTGTGTGTGATTTTAGTTTTAATTCTCTGCTATCCCATACAAAAATGCACTTACTTATTTATTACTTATTTGCAGGGATTTCCCTAGGGATCAAGTTGAAAGTCAGAATAATCCTCTTTATCCTGAGGAGGCATATCATTCAGGGCTGGCAACTAAGGGTGTCCTGTTGTCCTGGGGACAGAAAAAAATTGTGTTTGGGATGGACAAACATCTCTTGTGAGACGTGTGCTTTCTGGATGAAATGGGGAATTCCAGGATTTTATTATCATTACTATGATTTGCTTTGATTTTTGATTTTTAGATTTTTGATTCACTCGTCTGCACATCAATAGCATCTACAACCAGTGTTTTCACTGCTGGCGCTGACTTCAACTGGGCAAAGGTAAATTATTATGTTATCATGATGTGTTCAAATTTTGGAGATTTTGTAGTTTTTTTGGTGAGAAGCTTGAATTGACACAGTTGTTTGAAGGAGAATGCTGTTGATATTTTCACAGCAATAAAAAACAGATATTAGAGAGGGAATTTTGACCTGTTTTACTTCCTAACTCTAATTCTAAGCAGTGCATAATGCGTACTTAAAACTCAAGATTTTGTTTTTTTAATCAAAGCTCATATTTAAATAAAAATACTATTAAACTAAAAATACTATTATACCACCACCCATTGTGATGTTTCTCTGTGCATTTTGTTGTGTGCCAGTTCGGTTGACATCGCCTGACCCTGTGAGGCAGTCGGTGTGAATTTTTCTGATTTTTTTTTCCTCAGTTATCTCTCCTCCATTTCTATCCCAGCTGCTCCTTTAAACAAATCATTTATGAAAGATTTATAACTTCTATCATGAGGCTCCCTGACTGTTTAAAGTACACCAGATAAAACCCACTGTATCACAGATCTTTTGCGAGGTGGGGAAAGAGGCAAAAGAGGGACAAAAAGTTCTCAAAGCTCTTTGGGAATGCTCTCTGAAGATTTGCTGCTCTGAGGCATCCATTTTCAAAGGATAATTGATTGCAAATGGGCCTGGAAAGTTTTTGGCAAATGTTTACTCGGGGTGTCAGAATACTAGAGAATGAGTTAAAGTTGTGACAAGCCTCTTAGCAGAGCACTGTCCCTGTGATAGCCCTCTGTTTATATAACTGAAGTTAATTGCATATCTGTGCAGCTAATTTAGTAAGTCAGTGTAATTCAGTTTTAAATGGACTGTTTTGATATTGTAAATCACAAACCTGTCTTAGTGACTTATTTGCATTAAAATACAACAACAAACAATATTTTCCGCCAGATCCGTCCTATAATTTAGTGGGATGGCATGTAAGTAGACTGCAGTGCAGACAAAAGACAATACATTGAATGCTACTTACACTTAGACTTGTTTATCACTTGTTGGCCATCTGAAAGCAACGAGGAGGCTGCACTCTCTGGTGCATAGGCATATATGTACTGAGACATACAGTAGTAGAAAAAAAGTAAGTGGAGTCTGAGTGGAGATTCAGCCCTGGAGCCTTTCCTCATGCTGCATGATTTAAACTTTTTCTCCAACATGCCATGGATCTAATTATCCAGGTCCTTAGACAAAGTCTCACTGCCTCTTATTCAGCGTCATAAGTTTTATTTTGCATAGCTGTCAGGTCTTGTAAATGTAGCCAGTACATTAAACTAAGCTAAAGTGATGGCCTCGATGTGAATTTGAAATCACCTATTCAAGGCATAGATGTCGAGATGCAAAATGACACCTTAAACCAACTTCATGAAATATGACAGGTGTCTAGAGAAATGTGTCTTAAGCTCATACATGTTTTAAACAAATGTTTTTTTATGCAATGTTGCTCTTCTGGCTCCATACATAAAATATGACTTTTTTTTTTTTTTTCTTGCTTGTGCGGAGACCATTGGCTATATATGTAGACTCCTTCTGCAGATGGAGAAGAACACAGTAATCTTGGAAACTAGGAGGATAACATGTTCATTTGTATTTTTATAACTGCGTGTATGAGTATACATCAGCTATTATTGACTTGATTTATTATTTTTCTATTTCCACTATCAATTAAGCAAGTTATTAGCTTACATTTGGCTTATGTAATTACTTGAGATGGGTTGAAATTGGTTTTACTGTATGCTGCAATGGGACGTCTGATGGGACTGATTCACTCTTCAGTAACTCTCGTTGCCTCTGTGCAATACTAAATCTGACTGTAGATGAATGACGGAAAAACTGTATATTTTCTCACATATTTTCTTGTGTGGCATTACCATATTCAGTTTCTGTTGTGTTGAATTGTATTTGTACAACAGAAAAACTGGATCCAGCCTGCACTGGTAGCAATGGCCATCACTTCAACACTGGGCATGCATCATATATTATTTTTGAGCTGTATCAAATGCTTTACTGAATATATATTGATTATTTGGTGATGTTGATGATTAGAAGAGTAGTTGCTACCTTGGCGGTGATTAATGGGGATAAAAAAAAAAAAATCTATTCTTTTACCATTGCATAACATTTTGCTTGTGTTAAGGTGTTTGACAGTCTTTCAGAAGACACAAAATGTGAAATATTCAGTGGGCCTCTTCAACCATTAATCCCCCATGTTTCCAATCATGTATGTTCGGGAGGATGTGCATACTGTATATATCTAGGGCGCAAGTGTGTCAGAGTCGGGGTTTGTATAAGTGTGTGAGCATGGCGGGATGATTGAGTGCATACACATGTTCCCAGATGTGAGCGTGCACATAGTGCAGTGTGAGTGATTGTGCTTCTATGTGTTTGTGGGAACAACACTGTCAGATTGCACACATTCTTGTTTTCCAAAGTGTAATCTATGGAGTGTACTCTGTCTCATGCTGGGACTGACTGACTGCATAATTTATATATCCCTCCCTTCAACACAAGCTTTTCCATCACACTAGAGAAAGAAACTATTGACAGTTTATCTCTCACAGTACACTAAAGGAATACCTCACTCATAATGCAGCATTTTTGGGTCAAGTACTCAACGTGTGCTGCCTTCAGACCCAACCAGAGAAAGTTTGGCTCACAAGCCCTCAGGGTAAACTTGTATTGCAAAAACGTATTCCAACAGCAAGCTTCACAATCACACATCAGAACATTTTGCGGAGTTTGTCTTTGTAGCAAAATCTGAGTGATAAATCATAACATTATGGCCCTAATTATTGGCCCTATTGGATCAGAACTGGCTGGCATTTTTGGAAAACTATTTTACCATGAAGGCTTGTGAGTAACGTTTTCTTCCTTTGGGCTTGAGGGTAGTACAAGGTGAGTACTTGATATAAAAATGATGCATTGTGGGTGGTGTATCTCTTTATCACTTGAGAGTTGTGATAAAATTATTCTGTAATAAGGATTTTAGAGAGTTTGGATACATACAGGGTTGTCTTGATCAATCATGATGGATTCATTCAATATGTTTAGTATGTGCTGACACTGAATCCAAATCCAATAATACAGATACACACAGTGAATACTCTGAAGTGAGTGAAATCTACCAACTATATGCAGGTTGATATTAGTAAGCAATTGCTCTGCTTTAAGGAAACAGTTTACATTATAGCGCTTCCCTTTAATGGTCTTTATTGAACAGTAATAGGAACATAAATCGGTTATTTCAAATATGAGCTTTTGTTATGTTGTATGAGGCTCCATCCTCACCGCCTCTAGGAAATGTTTGCATTGCAAACACTGCACATATTACTGTTGACCTGCTTCCAGTTTGCAGAGTAAAAGAATCCCACACAGACAACATTTCATCAGTGTGTTTCTCTCCTTAATCACATCGTGTGCTCCCTCAGGTAGCTGACAGTTTGCAGCGCCACATCTTCTGACAGCTGACTGACAGTTGAAAATTATATTTATTGGAATTTGATTGGGCATTTTGTCGATGATCCCAGTCACTAAAAATGCCTGGATCGTGACACAGATACTGAGCTTTGATATTCCAAGATTCATTCCATTCCTAGATATCAGGTTTAGCAGCTATTGTAACAGGCAGCAAGCTTTTTCCAAAAACTACCATTTCTGGAGTGGCAGTATTAGGTCCCAAGACACATCTCAGTGTTGTGTCTGTCTCCTTTCCATGACTTTGCCTTTTTATTGACCATCAAGTGATAAGTGCTCCAGACACAGTGACCATGACATGTAGGAATGCTGAGGCAGCATGGTAGCCATGACATTGATTTGCTGTGTTGCCCTTCACTAAGTGCACCACTAGGTTAGTTTTAATGTGATCACTTGGTTCAAATTAAGTTTAGCCCCTGTGAATAAAATATACAATGTGTGTTGCATAGCTGTAGACACAGAATACCTAACTAGATTATGGTGCTTTGTGGGCGATAACAAGAATATAAGCATAAGAATATAAGCATCTCCAGTATAAGGGAAGTAAGATATGGATGTTGTTGAACAGCACTGCAAGGCCCTGCAAACAGTGGTTCATTCAGCTGAGCACACAATAGGCACCAAAAATATAAGATATTTACACCAGGCGCTGCAAGAATAGAGCGAAGAGAATCATTAAAGATAATGGCCTTTTTTCCATGCTGCAGTCGGGAAGTAGGTAGCGGATACACCAGGTCAGCGCTGAGAGGCTTGAGAGGAGCCTCTACCCACAGGCCACCAGGATCTGAAATGAGGTCAGTGCCTCTGACCCCCTTCCAGTCATACACTTAAATTTATTACTTTTCCTATTCCTATTCTATTTAAACTCGAATGCATTAATTGAAAGAACTTCCAGGATTACATTTCACTGTGATGACAAAGAAACTTGATTGAATGATTGATTGATTGTAATTGTTTGAATGGCGATTTAAAACCGCTGACGTGAGACATAAGGATGATGTCTGCCTCTCGGGCACAGTGCACCTTTCATCCATAAGTCACAGCAAAGCATGCAGCAAATCCTATGGTCATTTAATAAAAGAGAAATTTTAGAAGACAGTAGATAATCTGCAAATAAATTGAACTGCAGCCCAAATATGTGTTTGGGACTTCAGATAAACTTTATCAATTTGACTATTTAAATCATAATTCCTTTCTTTCTTTCTTTCTTTCTTTCTTTTATGACTTTTTATGACCTGACCCGGAGCAGCCTTTGTCTCAGGAGGCTAAACCTATGTGTTTGCATTCCCTTTTTCTTTTCCCTTCCCTTTCCCTGCTCCCTGTTCTGAGGCGCTCCTTCCCTCCTTATACAAGTCATGAAGTGACATTCGCCATCCCATGAGGTTACGTGCACCCTGATCTTTTGGTTTTGCTGCTTGAGACAGCCTAACATTATCTGAAGTCATATCCTATCCATTCTGTGTCAGAGTGGCATAACTAGTTTTGGCTTTCTTTCATTTTCAAATATATATTTTGTGTCACTGTAGCCTTTTTTTTGTGGAGAGAGACACGAGAGATTGAGAGAAAAAATGTGAAAGAGGGAGAGAGAGAGGGAGAAAGAGAGAGAGAGAGAGAGAGAGGGAGAGAGAGAGGGAGAGAGAGAGAGAGAGAGAGAGAGAGAGGGAGAAACATTGTGATTACATGTTATAGCCAACTGAGCCATTAGGATGCGCCCTTTCTTTCTAATATTGGGCCATGACACCGATGTTTGTTTTTGTTTTTTGTTTTTCATTCTAATTTATTTCCCCTTCTTCTCTATCATGTATTTAATTAAGGCAAATTAGCATGCCCTGGTTATTCCCAAAGGCAGAAATCAATGGCTGTTAAAGTAAATTGTGGTATCTTTAATGCTGTGTCCTGAATAATTGGCTTTTATTTATCTAGCACAGGGAAATGCAATTCAGCTTAAAATTGGTAGTGAACACTCACTTTATGTTGCACCGCAGAGGGAACCTGGCCTCTCCTCACAGAGCTTGATACATTTACCATGTAATTAATTTGACATTGTGAAGGTAATTGAACACACTTAGTCCCACATTCACCCAGCATGAGGAAAGCTTTTGCTGAATTTGAACAAAATATCAGCTAATAAAACCTACCTAAGGCGGCTTATTGAGTTTGTAAGGGGTACAATTTTCAAATATGTCTTTCCCTTGATTTTATTTGCTTTCAGAAATGTGACTATGGCTGAGCTGTACATATCCATTCATGTTCAGACCATTGGAGAGAGAGAGCGAGAGCCCTGCAGGTTAGCTTTAATGGATTCATCTGGCTCTTATGAAGAGGGCCATGAAGAACCGAAAGCACAAATAGATGGAGGTCCATTAGGTCACCCCGTGCTGGTGCTCCAGAGGTGGCGGTGCTTGGCTCTGCTCCGATATGCCCGAGATGCTAGCTTTTGCACAATACACTAAAAGGACCTATACTTGGCATCAGTTCAGGCATTCACATGCAAACATTTATGAGCAAAAAATCTGAGAGACAAAATGTACTGTGTAAACACAGCACAGTGGGCTGTTTTTTTTTTTGTTTGTATGTTTTTCAGAAAAAACAAAAACTCATGAAGACTTCCGTTTCCATTCTTCTGTAACTGGTTCAGCAAGGTCCAACTATTATTTGCAATTTCATTTCTGTTATGTCATTGCGGAAAACTAGACCACAGATAAAAGACTCAATTTAAATATAGAAATGAGGTAAATTGTCAATGAAAAGAGAACTTTCAGGCTTGTAAGTGAGCAGTATTCTCTTTTTTCAGTTTCCTTTGTGTGTGTGTGTGTGTGTGTGTGTGTGTGTGTAAGAGACTCCATGGGGGAATGACTAGATCCACTTGCAGCAGCACTTGCAAGTTGCCTGCTCACCAACAATGAGGTCTCTTGTTGTTAATTTCTCAGTCAAGAAAAGGTCATGTTTGATATGTGAGGAGGTTTTTCAGTCTTATCTTTTCAGTTACATTTATATTTCATCCTCTTTTGTTTCTTTGTTTTCAGTATTCACTTTTCTTTATCCCTCCATTAACTCTCTTTCTCAATATCATCACCACACTGTTATATATTTGTTGTTGTATATTTTCAGTTATATATTTAATACAGGCATGGATTTTTCCTTTTTCCCTTCTCTCAAGATGCATTGCTGAAGCTGCAGTACCTGCTGGGCCAAATGCATGAATGACCACCACTCCACATGCCATCTCCGGGGTTTACATTCGACAAAACATCTTCCCCTTTTAGCATGACACCATGGCTGTGTCTCGGCAGTGCAGCCGGCCATGACACATGTCAAACATGAGGAAGCACCACCACACAAACCAGGGCAGTTCAAGGAGAGATGAAGCAGGGATCACCTTGTTAAAGCAGCTGTCTCACAATGGGCATGTTGTCATGTTGGCCTAAAAATAGGTAAGAATTGTTTTTCATGCTTTTCCATTATTGAGATATTGGATGCTATACTTGTGCTTTCATGTCTGATGGGAAGCTTCCATTGCACCTGAAAAAAGTCTTCTTACACACCAGGAAAACCCTTGAAAAACACATTCTCTGAAACTGTTGAGTATGCTTGTGAGGTGTTGCTTTTTTCCTCCAAAGGAGCTCTATACCGCAGCCTCTTATAAAGCCTCTCTATTCAGCTGCTCCATTATTTATTGTTACTGTACACATACATGTAAAGTGGATCCACTTTAGATGTATGTGCATATGGAGCACATTTTCTGAAAACAAAAGTGATAGAGATTAAACATGGCATTTCCATCATGGTGATACTGTAGGGTTAGGGCCTCTATGTACTATGGTACATTTTGAGAAACACTGTGAGATCATGGTTGCCATGACTAAATGTCAGTTTCTTAATAATGGAAAAAAAAATTCTGCACAAAGATCTCATAGAAATCTGGTGAAAGCATTAACAATAAGACACATCTGTCAAACGCTGACATTGCCAATGTCATTATCTTTGTCACTGTTGCTTCTAACATAAGTGAATCTGTTTTAATGTACACTACATGCCATCTGCTCGCATGTTTGTACTTAAAAAAATCACATATCAGAAAAATAAAATAGTTAAATATATAAATAAAATCCCAATATGAGTCTGCTCTCCTATACTGAGGACACTGGACATTTACCCTTACCTAGTCCTTTTGATTGATGACATCCTCTCTCGATATGTGTTTGAAGGAATTCATTTGTTGCCATGGCAATGTGTGTTATGTATTATTCAGCAGCGGGAAGTGGGAATGCTGTTTCCAGTCCAGTCTCTCAAATGATGAGACAGGACACACTGGTGAGCGGTGTTAGTCAATGTCAAACACTTCATCCTCAATCATGCATACTATTAAATACAGTGACTACCTTAAAACACAAAAGCTCATGCACGCTCACACACAAATGCACACACACAGTCATACCCTGGCGAACATAATGTAACAGTAGTGAGACCAATAGTTTTACTGGATCTTAACAGTGTGAGTAGTTTACTGTATCACAGAGACATAATATGGAAGCAGCAGTATGTAACGCAGAATTTGAGACAACATACATCATTTCATGGCTTTTCATTTCTGCTGGATTACAGCCAATCATTTTTTAAGTCTCCTTTTTCCATATGATCCAGTCCTTATATGATGTGAATCTGTCCTTTGTATGTCCCTTTGGCATGAAATATATTTTTAATCCCCTTCCTTTTAAAGGTGGGTTCTATAATCCTTGGGAATGATGGTTTTATCTTCCTCTCTTATTTTTTTTTTTTTTTTTAGCATGCATGCATAAATCTGTATGGAGGATATATCTAAAGAGCTATAGCACAGAGTTGTTTGTTAAAGGTTCAGTGTAAAAAAGAAAGACACTTCAAAAACATATTACAATTAGCATATGTGTTTATAACATGAAAATGTCAGTGTTTTGTTATTAGTGAGCCCAGTAATTTCCATTAAGTGAAATCTGTCTCTTCCTCACTCTCACTCCGTCCATGTATCTATATGTATCTCTCTGTACATAAATTTTATATCCTCTCTTACATTCAGTTCATCTTAAAGCTCCTCATGTTCGCCAAAATATGTCAGTTCTTGACACACGTATGATCGTAACGTCTTTAGGAGCACCTTTTGAATTTAATGAGTTTTTGGAAAGCCTGTTTGAACTCATCATTGAATGCGGTGTAGATAATAGGGTTGATGAGGGAGTTAAGGTATCCTAGCCAGGTGAAAACATCAAAAAGCACTGGATCAAACCAACACTCTTTACATATGGCCATCACAAGTGTGCCCACGAAGAATGGGAGCCAACAGACAATGAATGCACCCAGGATGATGCCCAGTGTCTTGGTTGCTTTCCTCTCCCGTGCGGCACACAGTCGTTTCCTCTCCAGCACGCTGTCTGCCAGCTTCACTTTCACACTATTCATGAATAGCGGCGAGCCTCCCCCTCCTCCTCCAGCGCTCCTCGTGCCAGAGTGTAGGTGTGCTTCCTGGTTGGAGGCAGAGTTGAGAGAACAGAGAGAGGAGCCTGCAGAGGTCTGGATGAGCTGTGCTGTGGTGAAGCGCTTCCCAGAGGACGCTGGCGTTTTGAAGATGCGGGAACGAGCAGCAACATAGATTCGTCCATAGAGGATGATGAGGAGGACTGTTGGGACATAGAAGGCGCCAAAGGTGGAATAGAGGGTATAGGAAATCTGATCCGTGTTCACCATGCACTCTGTCAGCTCCTCGTGGGCTTTGGCCTGCCGCCAGAAAAGTGGAGGCATGGAGATCGATATGGAGATCACCCACACCACCCCGACCATGATCGCTGCCCGACGCATAGTGCGACGTTTGGAGTACTCCAGCGCATCCGTGATGGCCCAGTAGCGGTCTAACGCGATCACACAGAGGTGCAAGATGGAGGCCGTGCAGAAAGTGATGTCGGATGACAGCCAGATGTCACAAACAATCTGCCCCAGCGACCAGGTCTTGCTTACAGTGTAGACGATACTTATGGGCATGACTAAGATGGACACCAGCAGGTCTGTGACAGCCAGCGAGCCGATCAGGAAGTTGGCAGGTGTGTGGAGCTTCCTGGTCAGAAAGATGGTGGCGATGACAAAGGCGTTGGACAGCACAGTAGCCAGCGTGACAACAGCCAAAACGGATGATAGGGAGATCTGGAGACCCAGTAGCGTGGCCTCATCCCAGGGTGTGGTGGTGATGGTCTCAGGGATCTCTGTGGTGTTGATGGTGTAGTAGAGCTCCAGTGAGCTGTTATCAAATTCCATCGCTCCTCTGCCCCCTTCGGCCCCTTTTCGTCAAAGGTTTAGACAAGCCTCACTACCATCTCAAACTGGATCAGTCTCGGCATGCCACTGAAGAGGGCTGTACTGTTGCATGACACCGCTGGTTTTGATTCTGGAAAATGCACACAGTCCTCTTTTGTACGTTTTTCAGCTATAAAAATAATTTGTTTTTTCATTTCCTGTCCCCTGTTTTGCGATGTGAATTCATATCAACTTTTACTAAACACTTAATTTCACCGTTTCAATGCACAACTAATGGTGCTGCTGTAATTGAAGCTGACTCATTTGTCCATTTCAGTTCACTAATATTGATTCACCCCAGTGGTCTAGCTGAAGGAGTGCTGATTCCTAATTTGTATTCAGCTCTTGTCAGACACGCACTGCTTTCCTCTCCTTCCAGTGCTCTTATCTCATCTCCAACGAGCAGCCAGCCGGCAACAACACCTTCAGACCCAGCCTTCCTATCTATGAAAAGCTTTAATGGGCTCCTCCTTTTCAATAACCCTAAGCAGGGAGCTGCAATCCATGTGGGAAGATGATGACAACAGATACATAGGTTTGCTTGTTGTCTGTCTCCCTCTCATCTAATTTGTGGTGCCAGCCTTTTAAATTGAGATTGGAGCTGAAACTTGGGTGGCCCTATAGTGTCTTTGATGGTAAAGGAACGCTAGAATAGTACAGTAGCACACTCTCCGTCAGCACAATTATCTATTTTTTTCATCCAGCTTGCAAGAGATAACTCTCCAGTCCACATCTATGCTTTTGGCAGTTCTGTTGAACTTTTTCGGTGATTGAAACGCAGCAATCTGAAAAACTGTGTTCAGGTTCCCAGTGTTCTCTAGCAGCCCGTGTGCTGGAGCAGATATTTAGTGCGTACTGAATGTTTGGTTTGTATTTGTTGTTTTTTTTTCTTCTTCACTCAAAGCTTTGTTTGTCAGATAAACATTCAGTTGTGGTGTCCATAGAGATTAGATAGCTGCCAAGGTTTATTCCAGCAAGTCAAACTTTCATCCAGCTTCTTCTGCAGCCTGTTTGCCCTAGGTGAAACAAATAGGAGAGAAAAATAGAGGAAAACAAAGCATGAGTTATATTCAAGTAATATAATACCACTTTACCACCAACCCCCTCCCTCATACAAGTGTGTGCACACATACACATACACACACACACACACACACTGAAACAAAGCCACCTACATGACATAGCCCACATGAACTGTAAAGGCCATGCAAGTTGGCATAAACAAACGGTAACAGCACAACCTTTTTATGCAAATGGAGCATTATGACGTGAAACAAAGATTTACAGAAACACCTACAGACCTAATGTCATCATGTTATCGCATATTCACAGTGCAAATAATACTGAAATCCTCACAGAAAAAACAGGAGGAGAGACTCAATTAAAAAAAAAACATACAGTTTTCACTCCTGATTAAGTAAATAGCGTTGTCATGTAACCTCAATGTTATTATTATAATAAAACTAATCACAACCAACATGCTTTAATTCTACTTATGGTCTATATTTTGGAGCCACCACACTGTATCAAGCTCTTTAAATGGCCCAAGTAAACTCCATACCGTGCAGCAAACTCTGTCTTCTTCCTTTGGCATTGCCTGATATTTCCAACAATTACACAGCCAGTTTCCCATTGCTCATACATTTTTTAATCTTTGTTTGAAAGTCTGCTAAGTGAGCTCTTAGTGTTTTAAGTCACCTGGAGCAAAGCTTTTTTTTCTGTCTGTGTGATGCAGATGTCTGCATACGGCTGTAAACACAGGAATGGGGAAACATTGCATGTTCGCATCAAGCAATGTGAGTACATGTGGGCGCACTAAATGGGAATGCTTTCAACCAAACAATGACTGTAGTGGAGACCGGCACCAAATACTGTGAACGTAGGTCTTTTGGAACCTCAGTATAATCCTATGGCTTCAGGCCACTTGGATCATGCTGCATGAGATGTCTGGAGTATTTTATAGTCACTTTTTGCCCTTTATGGAAGAACCAGTCCCTGGCAAATTCAGTTGTGTTGGATGTGTTTTGAATGGCAGGAGGGTGAGCCAGTAATGACATTTGTTTGGGGCAAACTATTACTTTAAATGATTATGAAAGATAAGGGAAAACTCCAAAGAAAATCCTTATAATGCAAAAAAAGAAAAAGAAAAAAAAATGGAAGAAATGAAACAAAAACTCGCTGCCAGCGGCTAGTTTACTCAGGGTAGAGGGGCCAACTTTGAATGTTGTTTTACAAACCACAACAGACAAACCCTGCCTTTAAGCCTTAATTTCATAGTGTATGGTGACCTTACTGTAATGTGACAAATAAACAAACACCGGAGCCCGGCATCCTTCTTTAGGTTGCAGACCTCGACCAGGAACGCAAAGTCAAACCAGTGCATGCAACTTTCATGTAGAAATCGTTTCTCACTGCGCTGCTATTTCCACTGCAAAGACCAAATGGCCTTCTGGTCTTGTGGCATACATCTGGATGACATTGTCACTGCTGTGCATTGTTAATGGCTCTCTGAAACTGGAGCACAGTGGTACCCAGGAATATCCCTGACCTGGTTGCCCTCAATTATAGTAAATACCATGGGGCAGCCAGCTAAGACATGTTTTTCTCAAAGGAAAAGTGAAATGTAAAAAAAAAAGAAATGTATATATCTATCAGAAACAGCACAATGTGGTATTGTGTCGCATTGGTTATGAGGACAGTGAATGACTGTCAATTAAGGAAGGCCCACCAGCTGTTCTTGTTTGGCCTGTTCACTGCAGTGAGTCCAACTGGAAGTGACAGCATGCTGAAAACATTTAACCAGGGTCTTGTCATGTGGACTGTCACTGCAGTCAGGTTTGGAAAAAAATAGTGAAAGGAAGAAAATTAGCTTTTCTTGAATCTTCCATTTACCCCTCTCCATCTCCCTCTTAGTGTGGCTTCTGAGTTCATTACTTAACACACAAGTCTGCCACACGCGTGTCATTCATAAAACAGTGAAAGTAGAGAAAGCATACAGTAAATGATATATTTATGGACTTTTGTCATTTTTAATTGCAGCTAAAATAGGGAATGATGCCTGCTGCAATAATAACTTGCCATTCCAGCACAATGAGCAGATGCAAATGCCGCTAACAAAGAGCAGATGGAAATGCATGGGCGAGTGGTTTACTAAAATGTATTTTTATCTAGTATTTTTTACAATGTATGTACACTGTAAATCCTTCTAAGCTTTACAAAAGTAAGGCTTATAAGATTGTTCGGAGTAACTGAAGTAATCTAAGGGTGCACAAGGGAAGGATTTTGCTCGGATTAGTGAGACTTGTATGAGATTAGGTTATTGAAACAGGATTTATAAATATGGAAGTTGTCTCCATAGGGCCATTTCATGCTTTCACACATCAACAAGCTTTGAAGCGCTTTTGGCACATTAAGGAACAAAGAAAAACAAGCAGTGGTGTTTTTGTTACAGTTATTTGGTCCCTAACAGTTTATTGAATTAGAGCAACCACAGTTACACTAAACACGCATTTGTGTGGTGCAAGTTTTCACACTTATACATTGTGCCGGCATATTCTGATTGTCAACACTGACTTCTGAGTACATTTGTCCCTCATACAACTCTGCAAATCCACTCTATTAAGTGAAGTGTTGATTAACAGCTGGGCTCGGGACAAGGGCTGTTGTGCTTAAGCTGTGCCCAGGTGAGCAGGAATGTATCTAAGTTAAGATCCATCTTGATCAGCATGGAGTCATGTCTATTACTTATGTCCAATATCTGTTTCACTTTCATTCTGGGGATAACACTGTCAGTGAGGCGCAAAAGTTAGCACAAAGTTTAGCAGAACTTTATTATAGATACAATAATAAAATAGAGTAGATATTGAGGGGAAACCAAATTTTCTCTGCAAACATTTTTATGTCTTTTTGAAAGTTTACTCATGATTTTACTTGACTTTTAAGTTTTATCTCATGAGTGCAAATGAAGCATTTTGACATTTCTAATAAGTAGATCAGTTGCTCTACACATTGCTGATCATGGAGGTTTTTAACCACTTCAACTATGCTTCAACCCACCTGTGAAAAACCCACAGGTGGGTTTTTCATTAGTGTACAGCTGAACTTTGTTCAAACTCACTGAACTTTATTTTACACTATAGCAGAGATCCCAGGGTATCAATAATATGTATAAAACAATGCACATGACATTTGAATGTTTAATGCATGATGCAGCCATAAGACAATGGCAGTTGGCTTTAAATCTTTCTCTCAATTTAAGTGTAGTGTAGCTTCAATGAAACATTGCAACCATTACTGTACAATTTGATTTTTTTTTCTTTGAATCTACTTAAGTGGAAGTTTAAAGGAAATTGGATTTGAAAGGGTTTGCATGAGTTAAGAAGGAACCATTGTCAGACATGTTAGAGAAGCAATGCACTTTAAACTGGAGAACTCAGATTCAAGCTTGTCTGCAAGCATCAACCCTGTTAAAATATTCTTGAGCAAAACACTGATTTTTCTCCAGCCTCAGGGGTGCTAGCCAACAGTGAACTCTGACCTTGCTAGAGGGGAGTAAGAAAAAGGGATTTTCACCACAGGGATCAATAAAGTATCACCTCATTGGGGGGGGTTTGGAACATGCACAAAATCATAATGATTTTCACTTGCAGGTGGTGAAATATTTTGCGTCTCTCACTTTAACTTAAGCCATTTTCTCCACATGTTCTCCTGTTCTTATTTGAGTAAAGCTGAACTGACATGGCAGTGGTTTTACTTGAATAAAATATTTGGTTCATAATTCTCACCACCTTTGCGCAGCAGCGAAGCCGTCTTATTCGACAGTTTTCAGGAGTACACATTTCCTCTCTGTCATTTTATATACGCGATAGACAATCTCTCGGGGTGCTCACACTTTTTATTTTCAACCCAGCTTTATGTTTTTGTCCTCCATGTATTTTCCACAAAAGAAAAGATAAAAAACTGTTGACTCAAATTCTATAGAGGCAGCTATTGTCCCGGCGAGAGAAAGGACAGGCAGAACAAGAGAAAGACAGCAAGACAGATAAGAGAGGTGGGTGCGTGTGTAGACATCTCGTCATATAACATTTGGCAAGAGGCGAGCTCTCTGTTCTCAGTTATTTCGGTAAATTGAATAAAGCCCCATCTGACTGGAGCAAAGGTAAGGCATGACTTAGAGGTTCAGAGATGAGATTCCACAGTAATTTATTTAGGTCGATGAGAGACATTTCAGGTCCTGACCGACAGCAAGAACCAATATTAGCTGTTGAGTGAAGGGGGGGTTTAAGGAGCCTTGAGGGCACAGAATTTCTTTTCGCTACGGTCAAAATTAATACATGGGGTGGCTTACTGAGAGAACTGGAAGAAATCCTGGTGGGCTGCTGAGCGTGTGGGCCAATTGGACATGATAGGATGCAATTATTTTGGAGGGAGCTGAAAAGACACAAAAAAATAAAGCACAGTAAGAGGATGCCGCAGTCAGTGGCTCCAAAAGATAATCATGATGATGATAATGATGATTAGACTGATACTGGCAAATGATACGGCGGGCACTGCAAGTTATTAGCACTGTGCCGCTCACTGATATGTGACGTACTCTGTATATGAATTTTTAAGTGTAATATGGTTTTAATATGGCCATGCAAGTGGTATGGAACAGCCGGCTGACTTTGCAAAACCATTAACAGTGTAAACTAGTCTCATTCACTGCTGTTGTGTTTAGTGGTCTGTATTTAAAAGTATGCTGGCCAAGTCGTTGATGAAGCTGTGTGAAGGCCCAGCCAGGAGTCCAGAAGGATGTGCCAGTGAAGCTGCATCATGTTATTACTGCAGAGCATTATGAAAAAAGCAAAAAGAGGCTCAGTACCACTACAGCTGCTATTTGTGCACCAGTGTTATTATTTGTTTATATTCACAGTTAGAGGAAATGACATTATGTAAAGAGAATATGACTAAGGAACAGTGATTATCCTCAACACTGCAATGAACCCTGAAGAAGCTTCAGAAAAATCCTTTTTTTTTTTTTTTTTTTTTTTAAATCATGGTGGCAGTGATGATACAAAGATGTCATGTGACACGACAACAGTCATCTAGCGGCACAGGGCTCAACCAAACATCAAAAAGACACAGCACAGGACAGGTCTTGCCAACCAAAACAAATCTGGCACTGAGAAGGTTACATTTTTCACTGTTGTTTTTCCTTTTTTTCCAGAGTCAAAGCATGACCTAAATTGATTAATATTTCATAAATCTGAATCTTTTTTTGTTTTTGTTTTTTTTTTTTCTAGAGGGGTTAACCTGCAGCCTGGAACCTTGTTAACAGCTTGTTCTCTAATGTTTGCTTGTATGACCTTTGACCCTGCATTGGATAAGTCAAAGTCTCATCATTAGTACCTTGCCTGCTTGTGCCGATTCCCTGACAACTTGTTCCTTTAACAACAATAATCAGAATAAGGTAAACAATACTGTTTTGTTGTTCTGCTGTCTGCTTTAGAATGATGTTGTTTTAGAGTGAGATGCTAAAAAAATGTGACAGTATGCATATATATATTATTCTTAAATGCTCAAACCCATGTAATTCCTGTAACTGAATATACAAAAATTTCATAAATGAATCATGCTTTTCTTTCATTAATTCAGGATCTCTGCTGATATTCTCAGTTTTCACCCCATTTCATTACCCATTACTTGTAATTGGTGGATACAGAGAAAAAAATAAAATAGCCTCAGGTGAATGATAAGTATAGCACGCCAAGAGAGATGGCTTTTCTCTTTGATATTGTTTGACCCTCATTACCCTCCTGCCAGTCAATATAAATGGCTTTGAAGAATTGTGTGTATATACACGTGTTTGGTGTGTGTTTGTGTGTGTGTGTTTATATATTTGCAGTGAGCAGTGAGGATGCAGCTTTGGTGCCATGAGGTCCAATTCTCTGAGACTGGACAGAAGAATTTCGACAGGTGGACGATTCCTGGTGCAAATCTATACATCCATTATTTAAAATAGCAGTTCCCAACTTCACTGCTGCTTGTTTTCATTCAAGCTGTCCAGCAATTAAAGATTTATTCCCCATCAGTGTAATTAATTATCTGGTTTGGACTGAAAACCTAACCTGATAATTAATTACTAGATAATTAAGTCTGGTTAGGATTGAATTTTTAGGAAGCACCAGTTTAAAGGATCCACCTATCATCCATCAGTATCTGACTTGGCTCTGCCTCTTCCTGCCCCAAAGCAAGAAAGCAGCATGACAGTTAAACAGCAGAGAGGGTAGTTTGCCACTAGCTGCCCTCTATCAAAGACAGGCGCACACCACAACAAAAGGAGCAAAAGGAGTGTTAACCAGCCAACCAAATTTTACTTGCATAGTTCATTTTGAATCAAATGTGCAATGTACTTTACGGATAAACAAAATATTACAGTAAAGAGAAGATAAAAAATCTGCACAAAAAACACTGCTGACCCCGCCCACCTAGGAAGCCAACACACAAACACACACACACACACACACACACACACACACACACACACACACACACACACACACACTTTATGTGAAGTCTTGTTTTCTTGCCTGTCCTGTCTTTTAAGTGTCAGCACTAATTAACCAGGCAAAAATTTTTTCACTTTGTATTTGGCATTTCAAATGAAAGAAGATCAAGAATCAATATGGTGCCACTATGTCAGATTCAGCTCCTTTGCTGAAACAGTGAATCAGTGAAGAGCAGCAGTGCACATTATTGACAGCGTTTACATGGACTTAAGCATCCCGGTTATGAGGATTTTTTTTGTTTTGATCATATTTGGGATATGACGTTTACATGGAACACAGAGAAACTGGTTGTTCATGTTCCTGTACACATGATAAATACCAGTATCCCGGTTACTGATTAGTGCATGCTATTTGCACAGGCACCTTTGATGTTTACAACACAAGCTGCCAATTGGAAATCATTAATTTTAAAAATTAATTTGACTGCGGCTACTGAAATTGAGACCACTGGCTTATAGATTGCTTAGCCCTATTAAATGCCAACATCACATGGCAGATTGGCTTATCCACCTTATTGCCAGCAATGGGAGAAGAAAGCAACAAGAGATATTGAACATGTCCTCCACTTTGTTCGGTGTCAGGTGGTTACTACCACCCCGGCTTCACAGGTACTTTGCAGAAACTGAGATGAGATGTATACATGCAACAGTATCCCACTTTCATTCAAAGGACTCCAGCCAGAATAATCAGGTTTCTGAAAACCTGGATAAGGGCTTATCCACGTTTTGGGATATGATGTTTACATGCACAAACATTAAAAAGGGGTATACAAGTCCAAGTAGATGCAGGCAGTGTGCACTTATAGATAAATGCGAGTTATTTTGAGAAGAGTAGCTTCCTCATTTTGGAACTGAACTCTCTTTATGTTGCCCTGTGCTAACCTGACACCCAGAGAGAACCAGCTGTGTGTCCCATCCACCATTAATCAGAGGAAGCAGTAACTAATACCTTTTTTATGGAATGACTAAATCACAGTCATGCTCTGTTGCATCAGTGGAGTATTGGTAAGTATTGGTAGTCATAAGCAGCATTTATATGTGTGATGATTATGTGATATTATCCACAAGCAGAGACTGTGCAGTGTCTCATTTGTCATTCACTGCAAGCTACCATCACTGTAATGTGGTTTTGGTGCATATCATTTTCTGTACACACAGCACACATGTACACACATGTAGCGTTTTTGATGGATGGCTAAACGGCTTATCTGCTTACAGATTAATCAAATCAAGGACAAAGCTTATCTCCTAAGGGTCTGGTTTACGATGACGTAATTAGATTCTTAATGAATGGCTGTGAGGAAAACATCTGCAATAAAGAGCAGGCCGTGCATACATGGGATTGTATACTGTTTGTACATTGTTGGTGTGAAATGTATTCGCTCCTGCATCTGGTTTTGCTTTAACATTAAAGACGGGACACTGGCACCAGCTCAAGCCAACATTTATTATAACCAGAAGCAAGACCAAAACACAGCTTAGCTTGGTGCTGCTGAATCATGCAGCCCAGTGAAACTCAGTTGTGCATAGCCACCTTCCATTTTAAACCATACTGGACTTACTCCTCATTTATATGTTTCCATACTTATTTATTGTTCTCTAATCCAATCAGGTTGAGACCAAGGCCTGCAGTTGTCAAGTGTCTCAGGGTTATTCCTTGGAATTGCACTAAAAATATGACCAGAACTAAAATATACTCCTCCCCTGGAGTCTTATTTATGAGGCTTCCTGCACATGCTCTTCGAGAAGGTGTGACGTCACTGATTTACAATGTTGAAGCCACACACTGACACATTTTGTAGTTTTGTCCACAGATGAGTGGGCTACTTGGCTGCTCTGCACAACAAGGTGCGCTGAACCTATAGATTACAAGAATTTCACATTTTTATTTTGTTTGAGTTTATCAGTTTAGCAGGGTCTGTAGTTCAGTTCAAGGCTGATTTAACTGGCTCTTTGACTGTCCATTTGGAAATAATCCACTGATACATCACATCCCAATTTATACCAGACCAGTTATTGTTGCTCAGCTGTAGTGTGAGCAATCACCTTGTGTTTGGGGGAAAAAAATGACACAAGATCTAGACGTAGATGGAGGTATAAAGTCAGCCAAAAAAGGATTCCATATTAATCAGATCTTTTAATAAGCTCCGCGATGTTATACACAAACACACAAACACACAAACACCCCTAATCTGTCCTCCTTCCACAAAACATGCCTGAGTGTTATCAATACCACCTTCTGGGAGCTGCTAATGGGTTACAAGGAGTGCTGATAACATGCTTCTACTCCAGCAAGTAAAAGTAGAGCTAAAATTGTGTCGCTCTGAGAATTTTCATGTAGTTAGAACCAACGAGACAGCAGTTTGCCAGTGTCTTTCAATTGAAAATATTTCCCAACAAAACTGCTATGTTGAGTATCTGTGTCATTGCTTTTGGAATTAGCTTTACATGTAAATTGTTGGCACCATAAAACATCCCGTAGCTACCCATCCTTACCCACTGTACTGAAGGGAGGCAGGGAAGGTAATGTCAGACTGGAAACCTTGCAAAAAAACTACCTGGATGGATGGACTACACTTTTTTTTTTTCTTTTTTTTGGGGGAGGGTATTTTGGCTGCACTGTTCCATAGTGAACTACCAGGGTCAGATGTAAAAATAGTAATGTTAATCACGGTATATTACACACATGCAACAAAAAATTAACCCAAGATGTGACTGAAACCAGAGCTGATGACTAAATTACCACAAAACTAGAAAAGGTGTTCAGAGTAGCCATCCGCTTCCATTCATTTTATTTTATAACATGAAAACTGCAATGATTAAACACATGTAAAGTTTTAATAGAGATTTGAGGTTACAAAAATGCGACCTGTATGTCATTTCATTCTATACTAGTGAAATAGTATTTTTATAGCAGCGTTTTAACATTACAGTCTATGACACCAAACATGGTGCCGAGGTGAATGAGGCGAACTGCAACATGGTCTTGTTTCTGTTTGTTCTTGTTGTATCATTTGGCTGATTAAAAAACTAAGAAACTTTTCCTTGGCTAAGGACCATCCTTTCCACAAAGCTTCACAAGGGCGCGGGAAGGGTGGTGCTGAGGGTGCTGCAGCACCCCCTGCTGAGGAGGGGTGGAATAAATGTCAAATTAATTTTACCACATTTCAAAGTCATTTTCTTTTGAAAATGACTTGATTGTGGCAGTCACTTAGGGTGTGGACAGGGGGAGAAAGTAAAATGTGTATTAATCTACTGCACCTAATGCAAGGAAAACGAAAAACATGTAAAACGCGTGCAGAGGGGCAATCACACCGAGACACATCCGGCGGCACCATCAGCCGCAGCCGGCCGCGGCACCGGCCAGCATCAGGCAGCTCACCTGTCAGATCCGGCAGACCTGACCGGGTGGGTGTGGTATCGGACGGTGCCGCGGCCGGCCAGCCTGATGCCGACTGATGGTGCCGCGGCATGTGCGGGTCAATACTGTAGTACTGTAGTAAAACTGGCGATTTTTTTTTCTCGTGCGCCCCCAAGTAGATTGCGCCCTGGGCAGTTGCACTGCCCATAGCAAAAACCGTCCCTGCTGCCGAGTCTGCCAGCACAGCGGGATACTGCTGCAACTCTCTCTCACTTGTTTGCGCTGCGCTCGCACAGCTGGTTGTCTGTCTGTCACTGAAAGTTTAGCCTCCAAATCAGTGGTGTAGTCTACGTGATACGCAGGTATACGGCGTATACCCACTAGAAAAGGTCCCGCATTTCCGTATAACCACTTAAAAATGCGCAAAGATACATATCAGTATGTTTTTTTGACATAACGTTCACTTTCCCGTTCATAAAGTCGCCTTCTCTGTGTTACGAAGCGGGCTCTTTTTGACCATATTTCGGGGGACACTACAGCTGGAGCTAACGTTAACGTTTCAGAAAGGGAGCCTGTGTGTGCGCACGCACGTGCAACCCCCCACCCCCATACGCAGCACCCCCTGGCAAAAAGTAGTTCCCGCGCGCATGAAGCTTCATGTAAATCTGTTCAGAACGTTTTGAGACAAAACCTTACAAAATCTCCATGACCTCCTTGGCAGAGATAATTTTCCAGGACGTAAGTCAAAGATCAAAGTCAGCAAAAGGTCAAAATTCACATTTTGGACAATATCTCCAGTGCAAACCATTCTGGAAAGATGCAACTACGTGTGTTATGTTGATGTGGTGAATTGTACAGTGTGGTGTAATTTGCTGTCTCCTGCTGCTCTTGTTTGTTATCTTGTTATTGTATTGTTAACAGATTGTTCAGTCAACATCTTATCCATTTTTAAATGTATTTAAATAATGCCCCCTGGTGTATATATGACACTTTACATAAAACATACAAAAAGTATTGTCCTTGTTGTAGTTTTGTTATGGAAGTGTTTCAAGGGTAAACAGCAGCCAAGTTAATTGCAGTGCTAATTTAATCGGGCGCTTGAAGAAACACCGTCTGAAGTACATGGGGTTGTCACAGATAGCAGGCCAGCTCGCAGTCAGTCTGACCACAGGCAGAAAACACAATCATGTGATGAAAAAACAAGATTAATTACCCTAAGAAAGGGAGAGATGAAAGAGATTATTTAGAGTGTCTCAGGCAGCACACGCCACTATTGTACAAGACGGTATGTGATCCCCTTTCAGACTGTGGAGTTTCAAGCATCTGCTGCATGGACACTGGATTGACATGAGCTTTACTGTAGAAAGTGAAGTGATGAAAAGTTCAATTATAAATACATTACATCAGTAGTAGACTTCAGCGGATTGTTAAACTTTAAAAACCTGCATCAGAACTGGGGACAAAACGATCTGGATCAGGACATCGCCGCATAACATAGCTCATTCCGGTCCTCCCTGTTGAATCGCAGTCCATTCACTTCAAGTCTAATCCATTCCACTGAGGCTTTGGCGAAATCCAAGAAAACGTGTTAGCTTGTACAATAGCCTGTCTGTTGGCTGGGGTAATAAAATAACAACCTCTGAGCCTAAGGCTTCTCACGGATCTGTCAGTGTACGTATAGAAGTTTAGGAGAGTCAATCTGTTTGCTTTGAAATTCCTTTGACATAGTGCCTGAGTATAGCCAGAACGAGAAGAAAAAAAAACACTTTTGGCTCTTGGCTGAATGGATGATGACATCTCTGTGAATTTAGAAGTTAAGCCTCATCATACTTTTCTGTCCACCAAAACACAAATTCAATGCAGACAGTTGGAACATCAACAACCCTACATTCCCCACTGAAAACAATTAAGAATGGATGTAACGGACAAACATGACGGATCAGTGACTGCAGCTTAACAGACCTGCAAGCCCTGCAATGCTCCATAGGAAACTAATTGATTTAGCTCAGGGGAGGTAGAGCCATCGCTGCCTCTGCTGTGGGCTAATGTTCACTGTCTACTGGAGCATGCTGGAGGCAGGAGGTGAGCAGGGATGTAATGTGTTTATTCGCACATCAGTGGAGAGACGTAGTGCATTGATGGCGGCGTAAACGGATGAATGGATGGATGGATGGACAGACCAAGAGTCAGGGGATCAATTGGGGGTGTTGCAGCTTTACAGAGCACTGAAGCGTCGACGTTTACAATACTGGGTGAGTTGATCCTCTGTTGTATGTCCAGAACTTTGGTCACACCTGGTTTGAACATCCATCTCAGGTGATCCAATCACAGCTGCACAGGTCAGTGTACAGGTGTGAAAAGGATCTGCTGTGTCTTGGAGATGCATTGAGATCCGATCAGTCAGAGCACTTTGAGAGGTGCTCAGGGATTAACTGGGCCACAGTAGATGTAGTGTGAATGTAAATCCACATCACTGTGTCCCCATCAACCTCCTAATTGCTTCATGGAGGGAAGGAGCGTTTGATAGAACGGACTGTTGCTGGCGAAGTTCAAATTTGAGTGAAGGTTATTTCATTCAACCTTAACTGTGATCTTTTCCAACCTTAACCATTACGACAAACCTTTACAGTAACCTTTTTCTAACTTTAGCCACGTATTTTAGCCTGTGGGTCGTATGCACTACTATTGAGGAAACACTCACGTGGGTGGTATTAGAGGGTTGACTGCTTCATCAATGGGCCAAACATAAAGAGTAAAGTAAGAAGATAAAGGAAAGAATGAGTCATAAATCCTATCACAAGTCACACACATTGGAGAGATGATAATGTGAAATGTAAAATGATGAAAAGTCTTGCCTGTCCACTTGTGATCGAATCTGCCGAGACAGATGTTAATATCGAGGACAATCTTTGCTCTGTGTTTCAGAATTGGCACAAGTGAGCGAACTGCCTTTAAACTGTCTCATTACCAAGTGTGAACTGTTGACAGCATTAACCCAGTTTGCTCTTATTAACTGTCAGTGTGCCGTCCAGGATGCTGTTGTTTGATTTAGCGCAATAAAGTTTTCAATGGGGTTTGCTTTGCACTATGCAAATACTGAATAATAGATAGAGTGTGGTGGCATCGTGTTTGGGATAATGAAGATATGAAATATAGATTACTAAGAATGTTTGAATGGTCAACTTGATTTTAGAACTTGTACCAAAGTAGAACATCAAGGTTAAATTGCCAATCATCAAAATCAACAATAGACAGATAGACAGAATAATGTCAACTGACGACAGTAATATCATAATAATAGTCAATATGTATTCATGGATAAATATAGTATACATTATTCAGGTCTAGAAATGATGGGTCAAAAAGCTTTTATCTAAGGGCTAGGTTTATTATATTGTTATTATTGGATTAATACATTTTTTAAATTTTTATTTACTTATTTATGCCTTATGTTTCTTTTTCTTCTGTTTTTTTTATTTTTAAAAGTGCTTTAAATTGCATTTGTTTCTATGAGAAGTGCTATGGAAATAAATTTTGATTGACTGATTGATTGAGTGACTGATTGATTGACATAGTGACACTGACCCAGGCTCAAGGCTGTATCATCTCTCTGTTGTGAGAGAATGCCCAAGAGCCTGAGAGTGCACGTTGGCATGCACGTACAGATATAAACTGCCACCATGTGCACCAGCCTCCGCCCCTCTAACCACACACACACATACAAGCACATGCTCACACCCATACACACACAAACGCAAACACAAGGTAGCAAACATCTCCCCTTCCAGGGAACTGGCAGTGCTGATGTAAGCGATGTTAGACACTCGTGTTGGTGACTGATTTGTGTGTGTGTGTGTGTGTGTGTGTGTGTATGTGTGTGGACTGCAGAGGTGCTAGATGGGAGTCAACCAGTGGCACAGTGACAGTGTCTGTAATTCCAACCTCTGGGTAGAAACCTCTGGACTCATCACAGAGACTGGGAAGGATAATCTCTGCTCTACAGTAAGCGGATATAGGAAAAGGGAACAGATTGCTAAAAAGGGGATGATTTAGCCTGTCAGCGCTGTCAGTGTACACGGTCTGGTTATCTTCTCTAAAATCATGCTTGTTTGTAATTCACATTTAACATTCATATTTGTGACTTGCATTTCACATGGAGTTAAAACTCCCTCTCTACTAAATGTAACACACCTTGCCCTCTTCATTTTGTCATCTGAATCAGTCAGACTGCAAACAAAAAAAAAATCCACATAGTACAATATTAAGTCCTTGCATTCCATCTTAAAAGCTTATTTGTTGATGATCCGGTTTCACTGTTTTCAGGAATGTTTAGTTAAGGCATTACCAATCAGCAGCCTCCGGTCCAGATCCAGACCCAGAAATGGTTCTGCCTGGACCGAGAAAAGGTTGCAAAGTTTTTATAGTGCTGTGGTTTGTTTTGGCTACTGTATCTGTGTCCAAGACAACGCCAAAGATGTGTTAAAGATGTGTTTGCATTTGTTCAAAATAACCTCTTTGTTTTTCCATCAAGATCAACATCAAGATGAAGATCAGGATTCAACTTTTTTGGCCCACAAAGTGAGAAATTTGTCATGGGCTCTTCACCTATGCTGCAGTCATTAAAAAGACAGCAGTCAGCATCATACATTCAACACCAAACATAAAACAATGACAGTCAATAGTAATGAATCATTTCAGAAAATTCCAAAACAGATAAATAAAATCAGGTGCTCAATACCAACGCAAACGTGCAGAAAGAGATCTTAGGATAGTGCCTATCCCAGCGTATTTGCCACTATTTAAGAGCTTAATAGACACAGGAATAAATGAGTTTTTAAACCTGTTCAGTCTACAGTGAGGACCTCTGAACCTCTTGCCAGAGGGCAGCAGTTCATATTCTGAATGTAGGACATGTGATGGGTCATTGATAATCTTATTAGCCTGCTTCAGAGTGGCCTGTTCAAAAATAGTCTGCAGGGGTGGGAGACTTTTACCACCCATTATTTTCCACGCAGTCTGAGTCATTCACATCAGTTCACCTTTGACCTGCACAGACAGGTTACCAAGCCATACCTGATCAGGCACTTTCTGTTACTGACAAATGCTCAGGATAAAGACCCAGGCCAGAATCAGAATCAGAATCACTTTTATTGTCATTTTCCCCATGTACCTACATACATCAGGAGCCTGAAATGTCGTTTCTCCTCAATCACTTGCAGTGCAAGACAAAAAAAGGACATAACATAGACAACCATTTAAAAAGAGCCCCACTGTGACATGCAGTTCATATCCATGTCTGTATATCCACATACACCCATACATCCATATATAACCATATGTATGTACATATACACATACACACACACATACATATATATACACATACATACATACATACATATACATGCCTACACATACATATGAGGATGAGGACTTGTGTGAGCAGCATTTTACTTTCCCTTTTATCTTGATGGTTAAACTCATTTTGATACTTTCATTTGTGAGTAGGCCTGCTTATTTATGTATCTATTTTGTTTATTTTCTTACCTTTCCAATATCTCTAACATGACAATAGTTGGGAGAGGTACTTTTGAACTTCTGAAATGTACTTTGTTAGATTTTATAGTTATGTACACACACCTATACACATATACACCTTCAATATTACATCCATATAGGCCAACAAATCACAAGAAAAGTTAGATATGATGGTTTGAACCTCTGCTGAGGAGGAACTTGAGTACTTGGACCTCCTAAAATTTTATCTGAGTACCCCTGGTCTTGTTCATACACATCTTAAAACGAAGTAGAAGAAGGCAGGCTACTCCACTTCAATCAAGAAAATGGCAGTCTGTTTTTTTAGAAAAAAAAAAAGCTGTTTTTGCAAACAAGTTAAAATACTATTGTCAGATTTTTGCTTGTTTTAAGAAAAATATGATTTTGAGACTCAGTGCTATATTAAATTACCTGTTACGGTTTTTTCCACTGTATGCCACAGTAAGCAGATAACAAAAAATGCTGCAAATGGAGACTGGCAGCTCTCTCCATGCATGAGGTCTGCTACTTATTAATTTACCAATTTTTAACCCTCTAGCAATTTTCCTCTTTTTTTCTGCTGGTTGCATCTCCCACACTCTCCTGTACCGTATCAATCAGTCTTCCCTCCACTCAAATCTTTTCAGAGAGAAAAAGACTGAATGAGATCCATATGAGAGAAAAACACACAGAAACAGAAGAAAAGAGGCAGGAAGGAGGAAGTGAGTCGGGGAAAGCAACATTTTAAAACATCTTCCAAAACAGCCTCTAATATCTTTCCCCTTTCGCACTTTGTGTTTAAAAATACATTCCGGTTATCAGCACATCAAAGCCTTTAACTACAGAGACAGTCTTTCCAGCAATCTTCCACAGCCACTCCACTGTGATGCTCGTCTCATTTTGTACGTGGCCTTTGGAAAGTGGAACAATGCAGTGGTGCAAATCTAGGACACCTGAGAGGCCCTTCATTGAGAGTGGGCCTGGCATGAGCTGATGCACGGATTGTGTGTGTGTGTGTGTGTGGGAGGGGGGGTAGACACCAGCGGGGCTCAAGTTCAAATCTGTTGGGTAACAGAGAGCTTACAGTCAGGGCAATACAAACTGTGTCTCAAAACATTTTGGATGTTTGCCATGTTTTAAATATTTGGGGATCTTTGCCCCTCATGATGCAAGACAAAGATTAAAATAATGCATATAGTACTAGAGTTAACATTTCACACCCTAAAATCATCTTCAAATCAGCAAATGGTGCACCACACACGGACATATGAGCAGCCAATGTATGGCCAACCTAATCAGTGAAAGCTAAATGCCAGCAGTAAAACATCGATAAAAAGATGAACATCTTTGCCTCCTCCTTGGGCCACATTATTCCGTCAAAATAATAAGATGCATCTTTTACACATGTTCTGTCAAAATTGTAAAGGTTTTGTCTGAATCTTGTGTGTGAAGGCCACAGGAAGAAACAGATTGGTCTGACTGTCTGCACAAGTAAGAGAGAAGCACAACTCTTTTTCACAGAGCTATAAAACCACATTTACATTGATTAAGAAGTTCATTAAAAGCAGTATTAATTAGTGAAGGACTACTTTCTCAGGGACTTTAGATAGGCTAAAGATGGCATAATTTAGAGACAGCTATTAACGATTAAACAATCAAGACTGGGTTTGTTAAGGAGGAGTTTTTAACAGTTTTATGTTTTAAACTGTAAGGGGAACATTGGCCAGAGGTCTGTTTGCAACCAGTAAAATGCTGAGACTGCACCAGTATCAAAGATGGCTTTTAGGAACTCGGAGGGTAGATCAGTCTCTTTTAAAAACAATACAGAACTAGGTTTAGAGCAGCTTAAAACAGCACTACTTCTCCCAGTTCACCAGTAAATTCCAGGCCGGAGGAAGGATTTAGAGTCTAATGCTCTCAAGGTTTTTGGTAGAGAATAAAAGAAACTTCCTTCTGCTGAAGCTTCAATTCTCACAGTGAGAGTTGGGTTGATGGCTGAGGTGATTACACTGAATAGTATTCAAAAGTTGTGGTAAAAATTCTAACTGTAAACTTGGTAAAAACTGTGACTCTCTTAGATCTTCAACCACTTTCTGATATTTCTGCCAAGGGGCAGTTGGCTGGTTCATTCGGCAGAGACAGCTCTAACTTTTATGGAGATGGAGTATTGATTTTATTATCAGTTGTGCAACAAACATATGCACAGTATTAGAAAACTTGGAGAGATTGCTCACCTCTTTGAAACTGTGGACAAGCCGGTTTCAAAGTACAACAGACAATAACTCTCAACTCTGAATTTAGAACAAACAATTGACAGAATTATGATACAGCTTGTGACAAACAAAATTGCTTAAAATTTGACCCTGCAAATTCATGCTATAGCCCCCTGCTGCTGAGCATTGGTAGGTGTATTTTGTCTTGTCAGTTCATCTATCATCAGATGTCCCTTTAATATTTCTGTGTTAATGGACACAACAAGGGAGAGCTAAATTCTGACAAAGCCTGCCAGTCTTTAACACCTCTTAAAACCTCTCCATTCAGATCCAGACTGCAGAGACTCACTTCCTTCCTGCTCTTATAGGGTTACAAATGTGAGTTCCACCTGCCATAACTGCATAATTTATTGTCTCCTTTGGAGTGCACACTTGATTTGTAGTGAGATCCACAAGAGGGCTGATAAATCTATCTGTGTTAGATACATAAGCTGATTTGAGAGGCTCGCCTTATTCCCCGGCTGGCTGGTAAGGCCTGCCTCACCTTGTTATCAGCACCAGGGAGGGGATGCTGGGGGTGTTGACAGGATGCTATCTGGAAGAGCAGTGTGTTTTCTTGCCTTATCATATAAGAGCTTCACAACACAGACAATATCAACCAGTCTGTTTATTCTCCTGCTGCGTGGTTCACTCACACGCAGAGTTGCTGTAAGTTAATGGTAGAATCACCAAAGTTGGCCTTATATCACAGGTGTGCAGCAGAGTGTGAAGTGTGCTTTACTTTTTTTTTTCACTTTGACAGAGCTAGGCCAATGACTCCCATTGACTTCAAGTGTTTAAAAAGGGTATTTTGCCCAAAACGGTGCAGTATTCCTTTAAAAGGCTACGCTTTGTTTAACAGAGATTCCAATATTTTATGTTTTGGGTGATGATAAAATATCTTTTAATAACCAAGCAAGCACAGTGGGAAGAGGGAACAAAATGTTAAGAAAGTGTGTTTTCTTTTCTGTCACAGGGAGACTCTTTTTACATGCAGCACTTTCCTAACTCAGCATCTCAGAACAGCACAGACTAGGCCTTGTTTTGACTGCAGAGTAAAACCTGAATTTACTGTAAGAATGGATCAAAGATGTAGAGTAACCTAAAGTTGCTTTGTGTGTCTTTCACCCTCAAACACCAAAGAGAGGCGAGGTGCTCTGCTACTCAAGACTTTGTAGATAAACTCACAAGAAGATAAGTGCTATCTTTTTCTATGTTGTGTAACCTATCTGAACACAAGAAGTCAGGGTCAAACCATCTATTAAGAAAACTTTAAATCTCCTGAGAGCTGCCAAGGACAGCGGAGATGCCTGGGATAGTCAGCATGATTCACCCATTCACTTTCCTCATCCTCATCACAGCTTCATGTTGCATATATCCCACTCAAAAACCGTTCCTGCTGCTGTCATCTTACCATCCCCAGCATTACACTAAGTAGAACCGTATGCCTTTGAGCATACGGTTGCAATATGTAACATGCATTGCTCTCTAATTTGGCCTTGCTTTATATGTGCATACATTAATTATGACCAACTATATTTGAATCCTATTCTGCTGACAATGTGGTACAAGTATCCGGGAGAAGCACCACCACAAGTGCCTGGGCTTTCTGTGTGCACTCATTCATTCACTCATTTGTTCCTTCATTCATTTGCGTGTAGCTCAGGGCGGTGCAGAGCCATGCATAAGAAAAACACTGTGTGCATCAAACAACTACTGTCAGCCATGTGCGATATGTTCATGGATTGCATTGCACAGACTATAGCTGATAGCCGACAGACACACACACACACACACACACACACACACATTCTGCACCTGTGTGTGACGAAATACCTCTCCATACCAGGAGGAGGCAGTAGTCTTTATTCATAATTTAAAACATAACTTGGATGCCCCAGGATCACAGAATGATTAAGAAAAACAAACCATCCCTTCATTTTCATGTTTCATTGTGTTGTGCGAGCAGTTGTGTTATACAATTCAGGAATATATTTGATGAGAAGTTAAAGCTGGCACTGATGTATTTAGCCTGAAGGTCTTTTGCTTCAATCAGCCAGTCAGCCACTGATGAGGCCTTGGCAATGGCTGACCATCAGTTTAGTGTATGAGAGGCTTAAAACCAGGCAATACGGTAAAAGTCAAAAAGCATCAACAACTTAAGGCTGAGGCTCTTTATATTCACAAGGAAGTAGAACAGTGATTTCTTTTGACTGTAGTGGCTGTGTCAAAATAAATATATTTTCTGTGATTTTTTTTTTTTTTTTTAGTCACAACAACACTGTGCTACCACAGCACATTGGTGTTAACAGGTGGGATATTTAAAGTCAGCATAGTTCTACTCATGTCAGCCATGCACACCCAAGCCTCACACTCTTGTCCCTACAGTGTATGGGCGTATGAGCAAACATTACCCCACTATTACACAATCACTGTTGTTCCTTCATGGATTGGGGCAGCCAAAAAAAAAACAACAAAAAAACAACAACAACAACAGCAACAAAAAAAAAAAAAAAAAAACAGGCCAAATCTAACGGTTGTACAACAGCAAAACTTGCAGCACTGGGACTGCCTTAAGCTGAATTATAATAAGGCTCTGTGTGAAGTACTTTCCTAACCCGAAAATCAATTTAAAATAGCTGCAACTACAACATGAAAGAAGAGGGATCCTTATTAGTGATATTAATGTAACACTCAAACTACCAGCATCTTCTCCTCACTGCTTTGCCTCATATAAATCCTGGCTCACACAGAAACTGAGGCCATGTCCTACTGGCCTATGAGTGCTGTCAGGACTTATTAAAATATTGCATTTTTATCTTATCAGTGTTGAAACATTTTTCCACCCCTATAACCTTTCCTCCTATAGGCTTTCAGCCATCAAATTAAAGCCTGTTGGATAATGCAAGACAGCCATCACCCTAAACTGGCTTCAAGTAATGGAGGCAAGCATCTTTCAGCAAGCACTCAACCTTAAAGCATCACTATTCACTGCTAATGGCCTGACTGGCAGTGCTGTTGCCATAAGTGCCACACGGAAATATGAGCCTGTATGGGTTTTGGCATGACCCCATGCTGTCATTTTCATAGTGACAAGACAGATTATCATGATCTATAATTAGCAAATTTTAATCTGGAGGGCCAAGGATGCAACTCTAATTATATTGGCAGCTTGGCCATAGATTACACAGAGATGGAGGGATATAGCGATATGACGCGCTGAAACAGGAAGAAATGAGCTGGGATAAGATAAAAAGAGGAAGGGGATAAAAAATGAGCCAGGAAAAAAGAGATGCAAGAGAGAAAAAAAGGCCAACAGAAAAAAAGGAGATTGAAGAAAGGCAGGAAATGTGCTGGAAAAGACTGAAAATAGACTAAAAATGAGAAGGTGTTTGAGGTTAAAGTCATTGTGAACAGAGACAAAAACATGATTAACATGCCCAGAAGCAGCACAGTGGGGCTGATTCTTCGCTTCCCAAGGAAAAAAATAGAAAATATTGGTAAACAGTGAAAAAGGCGACACTGATGTTCTTTTGTGACTGAAAAACTCTGGTGGTTGTCTCACACCGAGTCCAATCCCTCGTGAATAATCCTGGATTTAAATCCAATGGGATTACCACCGATACATTTGCAATTTTCTGCATCGCTTTAATTCGGGTGTTAAAAAGAAAACTCAGCTGGATAATGAGTGACAAGAGGATTTCATGAAAGAAGCGAAGCATACCATGAAATGGGGAAGGGTTGACTGAGTGTCTATATTTTTTATGGGGTGTGGAGCCACCTGTGCCATGCAAAGCACTGCTGTCCTGTGAAAAACTTGCAACTCTGATTTTCGTGCGTTGACTTCAGCGGAGAGATTACATGCTTCTATATGAATTTAATAGAGCTGGTAACACTTGCACTTATGAAACCCTTTCAAACAGTGAGTCAGACTTGGGATGAGGCTGCCTTTCTTAATTCCTGAAAAGGTAGCAATTTGGAGATACAAGGTTTTCAATCAATAAAGACAAAATGCTAAAACTGAGATAAATACATTATTCAAATTGTGTATCGGCTTCCTGTTTGCTCACTTTCAACTCAAGTTCTCCATACAGTTACCTCCAGCTCTTGAGTCATTTCAAACCCCTGTAATGTACTCCTAGACTCAAATAAATATACAATACATTATACAGTGCAGGATGAGCTATTCATATCTATGGTGTGGCCTATGAATCACAATGAAGACAGTGAAGAATGAATGCATGAGTATTTATTTGTGTGTCATACCACCTAGTGATCCATCCCACATGGGACTGACTACATGACACATTGCAACACAGTTTTTTCTTCCCTTCCAAATCACAAGAAAATATTGAACATAATAACAACATGTCCAACGGATGTTTTCTTAAAGGAATACTCCAACGTTTTGGGCAAAATACTCTTTTTCCGACTTACTCAGACTGAGACAAGATGTTTGATAACATTTTTACATCTGTGCATCCAGTGATTCAGTTCCTGTAGGTAGCAATTGATATTAGCTTAGCATAAAGGCTTGAAGTCTATGGGAGTCATTAGCCTAGCTCTGTCACAGTGAAAAAGTAAACCTTACAGTCACTTTGAAGCTGTCTTATTTTCTTAGTGTACCATGTGTATTTGAAATACACATCTTGGAACTGGAAAAGACCAAGCGTCGTTTTAGGAGAAGTTATTTTGTGCCGGATCTACCTTCAGCAGTACCCAGATCACTGCAATAGACAGAGGTATAAATGTGTTCAGCGGTTACAGTTCCACCATCTAACGTCTCCTAAAGTGACTCTAGTTTTTTTCTGCAAAAATCCACAGGACCACTGGACCTACAGAGGGGAAAATGGTATTGAACATCTTGTCTAGGTCAGGGTAAGTTGGAAAGCGGTATTTTGCCCAAAACATTGGAGCATTCCTTTAGAGTTTCCTTTTTACACAACATTTGCAAGTCTTCCAAGGATAAATCATCAAATATAACCAACACAGACCCGCTTGGTCGTCATATCCACAGCATGTTTTGACGTACCGTTTTGCGAGTGATGACATGTTTGTGAGTTTTGATTCCCCTCACACTTAACTCATCTTAACACCGCCCTGGCCACTAGTATGACTCACTTGTCCTTGACTGATCACAGTGATTTAGCTGCTCAGAGGAGTGCATGTCCGGTAGATTAGCAGGAGGCACAATCTAAAGGAGGGAGGCAGAGAGAGGAAGTGCGTCTACCCCATTCAGCATCGTCTGTAGACGTAAAATTATTAGAGAGGCATGGGGTGTGCTCTTGAAATAGTTGGCTGTTGCAGCATTAATTATTCAATGACAATGTTATACTTTGCCTAATGAGATACAATTTAGTCCTCATTGTGATATGCTGCCTCATAGACTTGATGAAGGGGGGAAAAAATCCTCCCTGATTGTATAAGAACACAGCATATTCAACAGTATCATTAGCTGTATCCCAGTTTCATTGTCTCCAAATCTTTTAATTTCTGCATCATTGTTAAATACCGTGCGGGTCATTGTGGTCGCTGTCATTTTAATGAGTTGCAGATGAATTTTTCATTCTTCTGCCCTCGAGATGCATGCACATGTGTGCAAGTCTGTCAAGAGAAGAGAAAGACAGTGACTGAGTGACAGCGTGAGCATATGCCTGCGTAATTCTCCCATCAAAATGGAAATGCATTTTGAGCTGCAAATACTTTTCATTACAGCCCTGTCATTGTGGCTCTTCGGTTCATTCAGTGTCTTTCACATCAATGATCTGCTTAAAGCACAAAAAGCGCAAACACTCCTCTGCACCACTGCAAACAGGGCCTGAGGTAAGTCTTCAGAAAGCTCAAGAACACTAAGACCAGCTCTCTCATAACCTAAAATGGCTTTAGGTGGACCTTAGTGTTAGACTGAGGTTTTGGGAGGATCAGCTCTGCTCCTGGACCACAACCCTAACAGTGGCACAAAGAGGTGAATCTTCTCTCATTGTACTACCTAGAAATGCTTGAATTTCCTCTTCTTTCAAAATGGAGAGGCTGATCAGACACAGGACTGAAAGATGACATGGAGAACTGTTCAGACTCATGGAAAAATCAGGCCTCTCCCCATCAGACTGCTAATGGATATGATGTTTTAGAATATCAGAATGAAATAGCTCTCGTTTCATTACATCACTGTCACTTCCCATTCAGCTTTGCAAATGTGGTAATGCAATGTACCCCACCTCCATTCAGACCACATCCACTGCTGTGATACTGACCTCTAAACTAGTAAATCTAAGGTCAGTCACTGTACCACATCACCACCTCTCCTCTCTCTCCACCCCACCATGTGTTAATGAACTCAGCAGTAGCACATGCAACTGGGCTGTGTGTGAGCCAAAGACCTTCACTATAACATCAGCCTCTAATGGCCAATTACCCACAGAGCAAGAGAAGTCCCCCCACCCCCAAAAAAAGCATCTCAGAGACAGAGTGTACACTGTAAATCAGCCCATCGTCTAAGAAAATGGAGTATGATGCTGAAAATAAAATAAAATAAAAAAAAAAAAACCTTTATCACATTTTGACCCAATACATGCCACCAACATAAACCTGATAGTGGAATCGGATTGGACGATATTTATTAAATTCAAAGAGAGGTTCAAAGACCTGGAAAGATAGTCAGGGTATCAGAAAATGCCCCTGTCATCTTATTATGACTTTTATGATTTTTTTTTAATTTTTTTTTTTTTTTTTTTTTTTTATGACTAATAGTATCATGCATGTGTGAGGAGCACATTAGTGGCTGCAATTAATAATCCTGGTGAGTGTGTTGTAATTAGTCATATCGGTGCAAAATTTGTTCAGTGGCACATGATTGACACTGGCTGTTAATTCTTTGCTTCTTTTAAAAACGGTGATTATGTCCCTCCTGTGCCAGCAGCATCTTCCCCAGTTTACTCATCTGCAATTAATTTCAGCGCACTTGGGCTTTCTCACGCGGTTTTTTATCTGCGTGGTTTTAATTTCTGTCTCACAGACACACACAGGCTAAAACCAGTGTAACGAGCCAGTAATATTCCCACAGGGACTTATAATGCGCCTGTGGTACTCAATTAGTGAGTTTGCAGTGACCTAACCGGACTTTGTGTTGTCCCTTCTTATTATTCCATTTTTTAATTATCTGATCTGTCCTACCTGCGCGATATTTTGAAGTTTTACTGTTACATTCTTATGGTGTTTCGGTAAATATTATTACAACATTGCCCTCGTTATTTTATAAGGGCAATGTAATACTATACTTAATTACTCCTGATTGACTCAAAACTCTATTGTCTTCGTCTACCCATCATAATTTCCTTGCGCTTCCTTGTGGAAATGTCGTTTTCTTTGTTTATATCGGATCCTGCGCCCTCAGAGCTCCGTGCGTAATGGACAGGCGCGTATCCGTATGTTGGAGAGGGCAGTTCAAACATTAATAGAAACAATAATGTTCGTGAAACTTACCATATTTTCTGCATGTGATGATGATTTCCGCTCTGCTTGCTTTGATAAAACTCATGCATAGACAGTGAGTGACTCCCAGCAGCCAGGGTCCTTCTTTTACGCACGTCCAGTACGAGCAAATGAACGGGAGCTTGGTTATACTGAACGGCTACCGGCGAGCGTTTCTGCTGAGTGCTGAGGTTTCATCACAGCTCTGCTTGAAGGTAGAGTGCATCTGCAGTTGATAAACGGTGAACTCGGCTTTATGGTCAATATTTTGTATTTTCAGTCCCGCAAACTTGAACGACTCAGTAAGAATCCGTAAGTCATACAATCCAGGTGATGGGGTGATGTATTAGGTCACTTTTTAAAATGGTTAAATAACAAAAATGCGTAAAAAGTAATGGCAGCGTGGCACCAGGCGCAGCTCCATCTGGTGATCCCAAGCGCAGCGTCGTGGGCTGCCTCCACCAGCGACTAAACCCCCGGAGGGACAGGAGGGGGCTTCCTGCTGCTGAAGCGATCCGTAGCCCACTCCCCTCGGCTGCTGAGCAAATTAGAAAAACCACAACAACAAGTTGCAGTAAAATGTGCGTCTCTGTATGTAGGCTAGGACGCTTGGACGGGACTGGCTGCATGAAATGCCAAGTACGCCCGTCACACACACTGTGCGTGCGTTTGTGTGTAACCACCGAAGTTTTCCAAGTAATTCAGAGGACTTACAGCCCGCCCCTCTATCCTGATGTAGAGTGGAGGCTTTCAAGTGGGATCCGGGGAGCCTCAGAGGCCGTCGAATGGCATAATTTCACTGTAATTTATAAGCAGTCTGTTATTTAATTCTCTTGAAATTATCCCACTTGGAAAAGGGTTGAAAACGTTATTTAAGATGATAATAACACAGGTATTAGAATTGCTGTAGTCTAACCCAGGTGTGCAGTCACAATGGGAGATGGGGCTGTTGTTCACTCAAGGCTATCCCATGGCTGTCAAGGCTGTCCCAAATGAGCAGGTGCTTGGGAAAAAATAACAAAGAAACTGCTGGCAGCCCAACATGAAGTATAAAATACTTACACAGATGTTTTCTTAAGGAGACAATCAGTGTTTGTTTAGGTTGAACATCTCCCATTGTGGTTTTTACTTGGACTGTCACAACAGCCCAGAGCAAAGTGTATTGTATCATTTTGTGTCAAACTTCAGATAAACCAAATACAAAACATGTTTCAAAGTTCAAAAAGTAAAAGCCCCAACCAGGAGTCAAGGATCTGGAATAAAACACAATTATCAGATGCTGAGGGAAAAAAAAAAAAAAAAAAAAAAAAAAACACCTTGAGGGCACATTCAAAGTGATAAAAAAAAAAATCATGTTGATGAGTTCAACATGATGGCAGCCAGTAGTTGGAAAACCAGTCTTTTTTTTTTTTTTTTTTTTTTCTAAATTCTGCATGGTAGCTTCATTTATTCAGTAACCATTTCCTGGAGACTGTGTCAGCCCTGGAGCTGTGGCTAGACTTCTGGATGAAACTGTTGTGCTTTCTCATGGGTTTCAGTGATTGCAGTAGCACTCAACATGTCAGTGTGGTCAGCCTTCAGGGTGGGGGGCTGGGCTACAAAGACCCTCAGCCTCCAGCTCATCCAAGATCATGGTGCTGAGCTGCCCCCACTCCTCCTGGTGTGCAGGGTGACTAAGAAAAGCTTAGTGGAAACATCAAAGGTCTAGATGGTGTCAAGGAGACCATCTGACAGTTTATTTTAAAACAGCTCCAGCGCTTCCACTGGAGGCACTGCTGGGAAATGCTCTTGACCGCTGAGGGCACAGTGGGCGTTGAGGGATGGGCAGGATTCTGGAGTCCTGCACCTTCACTGTGTTGTCTTCGTCAGTGTAGATGACACAGGCTTCATTTTCAATGCAGCATTGGAAGGTGGTGTTGTGATGAAGCTCCGCTGTTTTCCAGTGCAATGGAAAAGAAGCTGATGGTTTTACCACAGTAGGAACCTCAGTTGGTACATTCCTGGCACTGGCAGCTGCCAGATTAGAGGCTGGCACCTGTAAGTGGGTCTACTTCTGTTGTGTCACACTTTTTGAGCTAGCATTGATGCAGTTCCCCTTTTTCATTAGACCACAGGTTTTACCAGATGGAGAGAATTTCTGGGTTTGTTTCACCCCTTCTGCCCACCCTGCAGACTATATTTACCCAGAGAATGCATAAAAGCAAAAAAACAAGTTGGTGAAATACAGTGATCTCAGAGGCAATATCCAGTGGCACTATCCAAGAGGCTTGTACAAATTTTTGACGACGTTCAAATTCAAATGAACATCTCAAGAAAACAATGAGAGGATGGTGTGTGTGTTTGTGTTAATAGCTCCCTCTCATTTTCCAAAGTAACTGGGGACCTTCTTGCTTCGTGGTCTGTATGGAAGACACAGCCTGGGAATGAGGTCATTTTCAGCTGCTGATGGTAGAGCCGGTGCTACTGTAGCTCCACCTGTGAGCCGGCAGTGGACGGCCTGGGACGGGAATGTCAGGAGGCAAAGTGTTATGGCTCTAACATAGCTCCTTAACACCTAGATGCTGTAGCGATATAAGTAAACTACTACTTGGTTTTCAAACCACAATCTTGTATGTAATATAAAACTAGACAAAGTCAAAAGTAAATGGGCTATCACCCCCGAAATAATGCCAGTATTCAGGGCAAACTGGCATTATAAATAGCATACACTTCAGCACTGCATGTATGTCAGTATTGTTGAGGGCAAAAGACCAGTGTAGCGTACAGCATATGATCTTGGCTCATTGCCAACATTGGCTGGCAGTTGCAGGACTTTAACACTGACTGTTTGTTTGTTGTCATTTTTGCTTCTATGTTTCCATTCACTGCCTTTGTGTTCCTAATGGTATCAGAAACAGCTGGCCATCAGTTACTTAGCAAAAGCCATGCAGAAGAAATGCAAGACGTTCCTGTTTTCAGAGCAGGTCTGAGCGTTCTTTTATCTGACCACCTCATTATTTCAGTGCACACACTAATCATGTGTGGTGAATCATGAACACCAGTGACAACCCAGCTGTCATATACACTACATATGTGCAGTTTGGAGAGTGGCGGCATGTGTTTTTCCCAAGAAATGTCTAGCCTTCCAGCTGTCTTCCAGGAAGCAGTATAATACTTTATCACACATCTATGTTTACATTTTGATTGCACCCTGTGACAATTGCCAGCCTCAGGATTGACAGTGTCACATGTCAGAGGTGATAAAAACACAACATGGGACATGTTACTTTTTCTCCAGAGTCTTGGATGTTCATCCTCTTCCTGTTTCCTCCTGCTTTCTCTTCCTGGTCTCCTCAAATAATGAGCTGGAGTGCATATTTTTGTAAATAGTAAACCAATTATCTTTATCAGTAGCATGTCCTGGGTCTGTTTACCATAAATATGTGATATCATGCTGCTTTCAGTGACACAGAATAGTTAAAAACTGTTCAATCTCTTTCGCATAAAGTTGCAATTAAGTGAGACAATTTATAAAATAACATATCCAAAGATATTCGCTGCAGCCATACTCGTATTTGATACTGCTTTAAATGTTCTTGAATGACTTTAAAGCAACACTAGGCAGGAGGCTTTAATGAGTGTTTAGTTGACAGCTAAAAACAATCAGCGAAGACAGAATAAGGTAGGCACTTTAACCCTCTATAGGGCAAGTGACTATTTTTGGTAATTTCAGAAATTTTACATATCAGGCCCATCCCCTGTCTCAGTTAGTTCAATAATCATTTGGTCTTCACCCAGCCAATCAGCAAAGATCGCTCTACATCCCAGGTCACATGATTGTGGCATTTGACCAATCTCAATGGCTTTGATTTTCTATTACAAAATGAAAATTTTAGAAAAATTTTATAGAAGTAATAAAGTCCTGTCATGTTCTCTAATAACAGTCTAGGGTTGATTTTTTGAATTTCAAAGTATTTCAATGAGTGCCCTTTTAAGGGTTAAGGTACATATTTACTAAACTTCCATGATAGAGGACTATTATCACAAGCCAGCCTGAGTCCATGTGACCAATGGATGTTACAAACTCAACTGTAAGAAGTGGGAAATATTGATAAGGGAGAACAAGGTGTGGATCCCATGTAGTTATTTATTATTAAGAATAATAACAAAGAGATCACTGAACAGAAAATGCAGCTGTTTTTCAAATTGTCACTCCCACGCCTGACAACACTTTGCTCCGGCTGAGCAAACTTTCACTACCTTCTTCCATAATCACAAGCAAGAGAGTTTGACCCAAATCTGGGATGTCATTCTAATTTATGGCTTTTCAAAGAGATGAATTTTAAAATATTGACTAGGACAGTTCCCAGGAGTGGTGGTGGAAAGTTTCTGGCTCAGAGATAGTGTTACCGCTACATTGTAAAGTGAATTTTTATGTAAAATACACATTTTACGAATTTTCAAAATCAAGTTTCATGTCCTGAAATAACAAATGTTCTGGCTGTGGTGAAAAAAAAAAAAAAGAAAGAAATCATTTGAAACTTTAAGGACGGCAACACCACAAAACAACATACAGTAGATGCAGCGTTTCCTTTTGGAAAACAGGAGGGTTAATTGGAAATAATAATTGCATGGGTTATTTCGTCTTCCATTGTGTTTCTACATCAACATTACATCACAGTTTGATTCATAACTGTATCATTGTTGGTCCTTTTTGTGATGGGTATTTTGTTTTGTGAGTGGAACAAAAAATAAGAAAATTGGTTGCCCTTTAGCCAGTGAAATTAAATTTTTCCACAAGTTATCAAGCTGCAGAGGAAAATGTCTCTGTCAAAAATGTCATGGATGACAACATATTCAGCCGCATGTTATCAGAGTCCATACTTCAGCCATTTCTATATCAAACACAATGCACCGCTGAGCAGATTCTGCAAAGGAGGCAGGAACAAGCTGCCGCTGTGAGACACCTGGCAATCCCTGGGGAAGCTGTTGCTGGGACAGATGGAGGGGCTGGAGAGGAACGAGCTAACAGTGACTGCTGGTGCATGTGCAGATATCGCACAGCCATGCCCACAGAAACTGACAGTACATGTTGCGACAAATGGGAACATGCAGTCTTTTGATTGAATACATAGCTAACATTAAAAAACAGGGATATGTGTTAATTGACATCCAAGTTTCCATGCTGGACAGCCGTGTTGCAGAAACATTCCTCCACACAACCAACAGGATACACTGCCAGGAGGGAAAGGTACCAGCTGGACCCAGAGGGCAAATAACACATAAATTAGTCAGTTCAACTGGTTAAACTATGTTGCTCCTATCTGGCACACTTTTGTCATTAGTTGCATCCTAAGTGTTACGCCGCCACCAGAGTGCTATGTAGCTTGTTGCGCCTAACCTCTACAACTAGTTTGTTCCCTCTGGTGCCCGCAACGAGGTCCTCTTCCAGTCTCACTTCCCAGCGTCTCATCCTGCCGCCTCGTGCTCCGGTGCAGGCCTGTTTGTTTTTTGTTTTTTTGTTTTGTTTTTTTTAAATGGAGGTATAGATGAAAACAAAATGTGCAAAGTAGATGTGCAGTCCATAACCGGTCGCTCTTCTTCTGAACTAAAGTAGGGCAGCGAAGTCAAGGTGCGGCTTCCATACCACCAAGAATTACCACCGTCTGGCGCGCTCTCCTGTGGTTTACTTGGCCTCTCTCCAGGTGTGCTGAGTTGGCGTATTAATTAGGAGTTAACCCAACTCCCCCATGTGAAATGTCAGCCTCACCCTGTCCCCTAGCTCCACCCCTAACTCCACACCTACCACTAATATACACTTACAATATAACTGAATGTGCATCGTAACACTAACATATCGCTGTTGACCTGGAGGTGTGTTCAGCAGTCCATGTAGTGCAAGGGATGTTAGAAAACTATAGTGTCTTATTCACAGCTTGCACTATGTTTTCCGCCCTCATCGTCAGTCACAGCACTTTTCACCCCACAGGATTTCTACTCCATGAAGGTCCAGATATTTAGCCTGCTTGGTATCTTTGTGGCGTCTGCGATGCATCGATAAGTCTCTTGGATAGCGTCTTTGAACAGCTCACACATAGCAACTGAGTGCTGATTTTTGAGCGCTGATTTTCGAGCCCCAATTTGGCAGTGATCTTGGGCTTTTGATGGCAATCTCCAAAAACTGTTGGAGAGTGGAAAATCAGGGCTACAATGGTGTAGTGTGCAAGCATCATAAGTAATCTCAGGAGGTTAGGATTAGGGTTTGTGTTACTCTGGTTCTGGCTCTGTTAGAGTTATTCTGTTTCTTCTTGTTTGTCCACACATCCCTAATTTCACATTTCTAACAAAGCTGGAGCACAAACCAGGCTGTTTTGGAATATACAGTAAAGACGAAGATTAGCGTATTTAAATTTTGTATCCCTTTTTTAATGCTCCTCTCCTCCGGTGGTGTTTTGTCTCCACATTTTCCTCCATAGAACAATCAGACTTCAAAATCCTTTTCACGATATTTGTCAAAAACAGCAACACATAAAAAATCTAGGCGCTACACGATGACTGTTGTCTCTGAACAGTTAACAAATGTGTTATGCCAAAAATGACGTCTCTGTGGCTATGTTGTTAGCTGAGGGGTAGTTGGAGCCAAACGCCAACCTGGCTGATGTGGCAGCTTTTGTGTGGGACACAGAGCTTGGAGAGGGTCCTTTGATTTATGCTGGCAAACCCACAGTTATGAGGTGACTTTGCCATCATAGACTTTTATGATTGTTGGACATTCAAGTTCTCAGTTAAACCATTTTGCTTCTGAAGCTCCATCCTGCCCCCATATGGGGCGGAACAAGGAGAACAGCAGGCACATCCTCTCCCCATAGAAAAGCTTTCAAAGCCGTCATTTGCTGCTCTTTTAAAAGAACAATCTCCTCAGCAATCTCCAGCCATATTGGTGTACTTACATTAGCCACCATTTTCCTTCTTTTCTCATAAGAACTGACATTTTAAGAAGTGAGTTATGGGTGTGACAAAAACTCACAAGGGTTTGAGTTATTTTTAAAAAGTCAGTTCATCACTGCACTCTAATATGTTAATGTAAGTCCAGCTGGCTAACAGCATAGTCAGCAAAGGGACGAGGCCCTTGGTCTTTCTCATGCAGGCCAGAGTAACCATACAGCTACAAAAAAAAAAAAAAAAGAAAGAAAGAAATAAAAAGAAAAACAATGCAGAAATTGAAGATTTTGTATATTTTCATTGTTGCAGTGCACAAAACGTCACAAGAATGGAGGAAATAAGATCTGAAGCATCACAGCTATTTGCTTTGTTTGAAAAATCCTCTCACTTCTGGATTCTCATGGTTGTTAGAATTCATTGCTGTTTCCCTTTTTAACTGCATCATCATTTTCCTGCAACAGTTTTCTTTTGATATCAGGAAATAACTCTCAGAAGATTACTACTTAATGGTCCTCTTTTAAGTAAGAATGAAGCCTCTAAAAATATTTTAAATGATCCACACTTGTGCATGGAGAGAAGTGTCTTGTTAAATATATGGATTAACTGGCCGTAGATTTTTTTCCCCCCATTTTCCTGTACAGTTTATCTCTAATTGAATCAATACTAGCTTCTTGAAACCTAATTAACAAGCTCTTTATGTTTTAAAAATATTAATGAGGGGATGAAGCACATCATTTTATGCACACTTCACACATGCAGGCGTGCAATTAACACACACACACACACACACACAGCCATACACACACACATTAAATGCTAAGATTCGGTTTTAAGTGGAAGAAGAAAAAATGTAAGCTTTGAGGTTGGAATGGACACTTTTATCCTCGCTCCTATCCGCTCTCCCTGGGGAAGAGCAGTTAATGTGTGGGAACAAGCTTCTGGTTTTTTGGTCCAGTCCTCTGAACTATTCTCTCTGAAGCATGTACAGCACGGCAGTTGTAAGGCGTGTGTGTGTCTGGGTTTAGTTTTCAGGACAGTGATCTGACGGTCTCATGGTATGCCTCAGCTAATGGTCTGTAATGTGTCGCCTTTACCCACATGATCAAAGGATAGATGAGGAAGCAGCAGCTAAACTCAGGACCTCAGAACTGTATCCTAATGCATTCCTGTTGATGATGTACAGACCTAATAAATTAGTAGTTAATGTGATCTCAGCGTTCTGGTTCCCTTGTTCCTTATGGTAGCTGCCTGAATGACTGGGTTAGACACTGAGGTGTTTGCAAACTTAGCAACAAAAAATATTACATGCATGCGTACATGGAAACTTACACAACAAAACTTGTTTTCATATTAAATGCCAGATTATGTGTTGTCATCTGATCATAAAAAGTTGCACACAGCAGCAACCCTTGTTAACAAATCAGTAAAAAAAAAAAAAAAAAAAAAAAAAAAAAAAAAAAAGTCAGAGGAACTGTTTCCCATTGTGTGACATTAATCCAATTTATTTTTGCACAAGTTATTGGGGTTGTGTGGAGAAATTTGAGCTACCGTGCGAAGATTAAAGGTAAAGTTAAATTTTCACATCAATGCAACTTTTGAGTCTTTTGAAGTCGCAGGGAAAAGCCATTTCAGTGGTGTTTTGCTTGCATAATTTGACAGATTTCTGGTTGAAAGAGGAAGCTGGGATGGGATATAATGCGGGCTGTTCAAAAGTGGGCCGGTTGGACTGACAAACACAAGCAGTGCAACTCAATGCATACGTTGTGGTTGGTGAAGCAAACGACCATTACATGCTTTTGCAGATAATTTTGAGCCTGGCACACATTCTGTTTATTTTAGAATGAGTAAACACCAGCCCTGCGACATAAACATGATGTCTTAGGGAAAAGGAAACAGGGTTTTTCACGGTAAACACCAAAGACTACACCACCAGTGCCGTGTTGTCACAAGTCACTGAAGGTTAGGAAGTGAAATTTGGGATTGATTGATTGGAACTGATCCTTTGCAAGTGCAGAAAAATGAACTTTTTCAGTAAGATGGGTTTGACTGCAGCCACGGCAGGGTGTTGGGTGATGGGTGAAAAGACCTAACTTACAATATGTAGATATATCTGGCGAAAACTGTAATGGATGGGAACAAGCTTTAAATTATCTGTCCATTGGCAAATAGTGGACACATTAAATTCTAACTAATGCAATGTCACATAATGTCTGGCAATTAAAATATGATAGGATACCAGGGGGTGAAACTATCCATCTTTAATGAGCAATATTAACCACTTAGTTAGTTGAAAGTTCAATCTTGATAAATAAATAAAAACATGTAATACTGTATCTGTTAAAGAGATGGGAATTAAAATGTGTAATTTCTCACTGGGTGCAGAAAACATGAAATTACAAGAATCTCAAGTCCTTTTTATGCAGAGAGAGAGCTGTCAGTTGATTTCTCCTGAGTCAAACCAGAGATTTTTTCAGGGATTCAAAGCCGCTTTCACCTGTAAGAGTGGAGCGATCCAATCAGAACTCGTCAGCTGCAGCCGATACCCGAACTGGTGGCTCACTAGCACACTGAGGATTATTTCACCAATCTACCATTACATCAGAGGAGGCCAGGGCTGGGTAATGGCTTCCATCAAAATATGGAGCTTAAACTGATGGCTTCAGATGGACTTTCTTACATCAGCTCTGCTACTGCAAACCAGTTTTTAACTGGCTTTACCATCCCCTTATGGTACACCTGCAGTGCTATACACATGTCTGACAGTGTAGACGGGCAAATGAGGTTCATGGTAAATGGTAAAATCGTAAATGGACTGCATTTCTATGGTGCTTTTTCTAGTCTACTGCCTCACATTCACCCATCCACACACACACTCATGGGAGGGAGTGGTTGGGGGTTCAGTGTCTTGCTCAAGGACACTTCAACACGCTCTCTGTAGTAGCCGGGGATCAATCCAGGAACGCTCTGATTGCCAGACAACCACTCTACTGTCTGAACCACACCGCCCCCAATGCATGAATTTTGTGATTTTAATGAAAAAATCATTTAAAAAGCATTTATTCGATACACAAAGAAGAGAACAGAGATCATTAAAAAAGCAAATACCATGCACAGCCAACCTCCCACACAGCAACAGTCTCACCTGCCATATTCCACCCATCCACCCACCCACACAAAACCCCATACAGCGACCCGTCTATCCACACAACACTGCACACAAGACCTTTGTTGGAAACATTACAGAGGACACGTGGCTGCAGTCAGATCACATCATCTCTCCCAAACTGGCAGGATTTGCTTGTTGTTGATCTCGAAGATGTTGCTCGAACACCACAGTAGCAACGAGAGTCCAATAAATCCTGCCATTTCTTTATTTGACAAAGTGAGGGGGATGAGTTAGGCTTGGGTACAATAATTAGAGTGTGTGTGCGTGTCCTGCGTTTGTGCGCGTGTGTAAGTGATGCACATTAGGATCCTGGAGGTTCACCCGGAGGGAACAGTGTCTTTATTGCTTCTCCAGTTTAAACACTTCAGAGATTAAACATTTGGAGCCCCTCCCTCTGTTCAAAGCACAAAAACAATGGTGTTACTGTATTCATTTACTATGACAAGAAATTATCATGCCCACAAGGCAAATAAAAAAAAAGCATATCAGTGCACATCCCTCAGTGCGAGCAACTAAAGGGAGGGATGAAAGATTTTACTCACAGGCAGAATCTGAAGGTTTTTAATGAGCTTGCCGCTGAAAAAACATTTTCCCAAAACATGATTGTCTTATTAAACTTTAATCATTTTCAAGGACTGACACTTTGACATTTTGAATTTTTGTCTGATTATCTTCACCAGGTTCCCCCAACTTGGGCACTCATTATTCAGCTCCCTCCAAAATGGTGTACGAGGCATCGCGAGTCTTCCTCAGTGGGAGCAGCCGGGAGCTACAACTTAGTTGTTTAAGGCTACAAGTAGCCATTAATTTCCATGTAGAATGATAATGTACCGTTTTGCTTTACAATAATGCCTGTTTCCCACATTGCAACAACCTGCCTAGGTGGAGAAACAACAGGCTGCAGTTCTCCTCCTCCATATCCCTTACTTTATTTCACTTAATATAACATGTTTTAGTGCCAGGAGACCGAATTTCACTAACAATGATTCACAATATTTAGCTGTGGAATTTTCTGCAGAATGCCTTTGAAAATTAAATATTTTTCACTTTAGGAAAATGTATAGAAAAAGAATAATGGAGAATAACTTACTTACCATCTATATTCATGTTGTAGAGTAGTGTATTATCTATTGTGTGAAATTTTGACTTGTTATACACAGAAATGAGCAAAATGTGCAATGAATGAATGAAAGAACTGTGCAAATTTATTAACTTATGAATTATTGCAAGGTAATATTTTCAAGTACAATGTTGGAATAAATTCCATAACTTCCTGTAATAAAAAATGTGGTTATTTCAGAGGAGGAGGGAGGATTTCACCTCAGCTCACTGTCAGACTGGGATTAGCAGACTCAGATAGATGTTACACTGGAGATATGTAGATCAACTTACACAACACAATACTCATCCACTGCAACTCTGAAAAAAAAAAAAAGAAAATCACCACTGACATGCATTGTTCATAGCTGATGTGTGTGGAGCACAGATGCAACTAAATGTTGGTACAATGGAAACAAGTTTCTTTATGAAAACAAACAAACAAACAAACAAATATTGGCACAACCCAAAGGCGATACAGTTGTGGAGCTGTGGCTCAAGTTGGCTCATTGTGAATTGCTGCAGAAAAATAGTCCTTCAAATTTAGGTGAAGCGGGTTCAACAAAATAAACAAGGCCCAAGGTGATGAGATGAAAGGCAAGGGAAGGTTATAGTAAAAATAAATAAATAAATAATTCAGAGATAGGAACTGAATTGTATTGTGGAGAAGAATAAAACATCTCTATCCAAAACCACAAAATCGTCTGGTTTCCAATTTTTCAAATGTTGGCTACATGAGCTGCAGTGTAAAATCTATCAGCTGCAGTTGAAAATGAGAACTCAACTGTATTGCAACTATAATGCTTGCAAGAAGAATATTTTATTGTATTGATGTTTCATAGTTATTGATAATTATAGTGTAGTGTTGCTGCTCTGGCAGTTAGCTACTTGATGCTGAAGTTAGAAGTGATTTTACAAGGTATACGATGAAGCTGAGTGATCTTTTGGCTCCTTTTCCTACTGAGTCCGTGACGCCCCCACAGTCTGAGATTCAAGTGTTGCCGATGTTTTTGGTCCAGATTAGAGCTTAAAGCTTGTGTAGGTAACTTTTGGAGTGGGTGGACTTTCGTCAAAAATTTGAACTCAAACACATCAAACAGCACCCACCTGAGATTCAGGTCGATCCCGCCTACATGCACGATCGTACATGTGGCTCCAAAGCCGATGCAAGGAGGAAGTAGAAACTGGCGAGCCATATGTACAGTGAGCTAAGCTAAATCACTGTAGCTAAGAGGCCAGGCAGAGTCCTTTTGGGGGATGGGCATGGCAGCAGTGCACATGTCTGTGTGCACCTGACTGAGGACATGGCTAGACTGAGATGACAATACTTCCTTTAGGTGATTAATTGTTTGATTAGTCTCAAATGAACACATGAGATTACATCCCCAGGAGCAGCCCAGGACACCAGCTTTTTTTTCCTTGTGGTTTGGTTTGGATTGGACCCTCTGTGCATTATGATGATTTATCAAAATTATTAGGAAAAATGGTACCTACACAAGCCTTAACTATCCAACCTTTTCAAATAGAAGCAACTATTGAATCCAACCAAAACCTGAAAGATAACAAATAGGTATACATTAATTTGTCCGCAAGATAATTAATAAGAACAGATAAGAACAGTGTACTGTAAACAAAGTAATTAACAGTGAGAGTTAAGTAATGACTGAAAAGGCACAAGCAGAAGAATAATGCTTATATATGCCTGTCTTACATTAACATTATCGATATGAACAATAACATAACGATCCCACAGTTACAATGTGCAGTGGACTCTCATTCCTGGAGAGGCAAGAATTGACAGGAATCAAGAGAACCGACTGTTACAGTAAAACGGGCTCCTGTCTGTGACCCGTTGGGTCCCATCAGGTCCGGGCATAAATGTCCAACTCTAGTCCGAATGCACTGAATCATCCAGCGAACCCCCACACACTATAAAATCTACATATCCTATGCTACTAGTTGTTCCCATCCCACACATCACTGCATGACTCATGCAATGAAGGCAATGAGATGGACATACACACACTCGGAGTCATGCATAAATTATAAATGACAGAATGAACTGAGCTAAATTGAACTGAACTAAACTGAACCTGAACACAGCTGCAGCACCTTACTTTTTACTTTCATCATACTGGAGATGTCTCTTCTATATATCAGCTTCTTCCTTTTTACCGATCACTCTCCGTGTCCCATCAGTGAGAATAGCAAGTGTCCGAAGCAGATGTAGGTTTTGTCCCAGCACCCACATTTGCTGTCTTTGTGCTGAGCCACGTGGCCACTTGAGCGATATGTTTCCAGGAACTGGCCAGAGTGTAGAAGCAAGCGTGGAGAATGCAAGTGTTGAGAGGTTTTGTCAACACACATTGGGACGCACTTGGCAAAAGCAACATCTTGTGGTAGCAATTACTGGTGTTTGTGACACAAGAATGGCATAAAGAGGACAAAGTCTCTAAGTAGATACGCGAATTCAAGGCCCAATTAGTGATCCAAATATTAAAACAACATGGTCGGCCAAAATCATAAATGAGGGGATTAGAAAATAAATAAATAAAGACAAGAATAAATAAGCAAATAATTAGATGGCACTTGCCAAATTTATGCTGATCATATTGCCCAATAATAGAAGCTACAATAACCTAAGATCGCTTGTGCGTATATGGGAATGCCCATCATCTTAATCGACTGTCTTTGGCCATACACACTCCGGATGAAATGTAGGATACTTTTAGATACTTGAGTACTGCTCTGAAGTCGTGTTAGAGCAGCTGCACTGGTGCATTTTCAGAAACAGGACAGTCTTCCACTCTTACTTAGTGGCTTGTGAACACACACTCAACACCGCAAGACCACAAAAGTGTGTTTACAGGGACAAAGCCATAGAAATTTCTCACATGTGACCATTGATTCAATCCCAGTTTGAATGACGCACAAATACACACACACACACACACACACACACACACACACACACACGCACGCACACACACACACACACACACACTACTGTCATGGTCACAGCTGTGCCTCTTGTTATTTCCCTTTGTTTCCATATGTTTTCCCTTTCCCCCTGTGTCTTCCCCTGTGGTTTCCCCTCCCTGATTACTGCTCACCTCTTCACCTGTTCAGCCTGTTCATGTCCTCTCCAATCAACTCATCAATGCTGCAGCGCACAACACTGCACTTTTGAGCCCCCATTCAGTAATTGTAACAACAACTACATTTATTCCCTTACTTATAAACACACACACACACACACACACACACACACACACACACACACACACACACACACACACACAGAGTGAAAAGCAGATGTCATGTAGAATAATGATGCTGTCTAATCATGGACAATTTTCAAAGTGAGGTCAACTTAATCTGTATAGCCCTAAAACTGCCTCAGAGGACTTTACAGTGTCTCAATCCCTCAGGTTTAGGTACTGAATGACATACCAGCTGGAGATGAAATACCAGATTGCAGAGTAATTTAGTGTAGAAGAATGTAAATGAAGCGCATCAATACTTGAGAGTCAGAGCAGCTTTTGAAAGTGTTTAATAAATTCAGCTGATGTCTCGCTGCTTTGGCTCCAGACTCTGAGGATGGCAGGAATGTTTAAAGGCATTATACTGAAGGGCAGCGAGTATGACACAGTGGGAGGTTTTTCAAAGAGGGTTTAGGAGATGGATGCCTTTTATTTATTTATTTTGTATGTATTTATTTTGTTAAATTATCTCCCTAAATTCCACTTGATGTTTTCAGAAAATCTTTTTAAGTCGTCTATTAGTTATTGTTGACAGTTTAAGTTACAAACGTAGATTGGGAATATATTTCACCCTTGTGACTCCTCAGTTTTAAATTAATATTTAACAATAAATAATTATATAATATACACTATATTACCAAAAGTATTCGCTCACCCATTCAAATGATCAGAATCAGGTGTCCTAATCACTTGGCCTGGCCACAGGTGTATAAAATCAAGCACTCAGGCATGCAGACTGTGAAACAAGACATTTGTGAAAGAATGGGCCGCTCTCAGGAGCTCAGTGAATTCCAGCGTGGAACTGTCATAGGATGCCACCTGTGCAACAAATCCAGTCGTGAAATTTCCTCGCTCCTAAATATTCCACAGTCAACTGTCAGCTCTATTATAACAAAATGGAAGCGTTTGGGAACAACAGCAACTCAGCCACGAAGTGGTAGGCCACGTAAAGTGACGGAGAGGGGTCAGCGGATGCTGAAGCGCATAGTGCAAAGAGGTCGCCGACTTTCTGCACAGTCAATTGCTACAGAGCTACAAACTTCATGTGACCTTCAGATTAGCCCAAGTACAGTACGCAGAGAGCTTCATGGAATGGGTTTCCATGGCCGAGCAGCTGCAGCCAAGCCACACATCACCAAGTGCAATGCAAAGCGTCGGATGCAATGGTGTAAAGCACGCCGCCACTGGCCTCTAGAGCAGTGGAGACGCGTTCTCTGGAGTGATGAATCACGCTTTTCCATCTGGCAATCTGATGGACGAGTCTGGGTTTGGAAGTTGCCAGGAGAACGGTACATTTCAGACTGCATTGTGCCGACTGTGAAATTTGGTGGAGGAGGAATTATGGTGTGGGGTTGTTTTTCAGGAGCTGGGCTTGGCCCCTTAGTTCCAGTGAAAGGAACTTTGAATGCTTCAGGATACCAAAACATTTTGGACAATTCCATGCTCCCAACCTTGTGGGAACAGTTTGGAGCGGGCCCCTTCCTCTTCCAACATGACTGTGCACCAGTGCACAAAGCAAGGTCCATAAAGACATGGATGACAGAGTCTGGTGTGGATGAACTTGACTGGCCTGCACAGAGTCCTGACCTGAAGCCGATAGAACACCTTTGGGATGAATTAGAGCGGAGACTGAGAGCCAGGCCTTCTCGACCAACATCAGTGTGTGACCTCACCAATGCGCTTTTGGAAGAATGGTCAAAAATTCCTATAAACACTCTCCTCAACCTTGTGGACAGTCTTCCCAGAAGAGTTGAAGCTGTAATAGCTGCAAAAGGTGGACCGACATCATATTGAACTCTATGGGTTAGGAATGGGATGGCACTTCAGTTCATAGTATGAGTAAAGGCAGGTGAGCGAATACTTTTGGTAATATAGTGTATTACATTTTTATACAATAATCTAGCACATTTTACACTAAATTATAGCTGTATTGGATGCAGGTCATGTTTTTGTGTCACTGTTATTTGATTGGTTCTTAGGTTTGGGCTCATTAATGATTTTTGGTGGTATTAACAATATTTCTCAGACCTTGAACCTACTATATGATTACTTGCAACAATTTCTACAAACACCTATCCTCATAAGCATTTTTTACAAAGTCAGATTTCTGAAATCATATCAGTTACCGAAATATTCTGTAGTGTAATGAAAGGTTCACTAATTGGTCATCTTACCAGTGTTTTTTTAATGAGTGGAAGCATTTTGAGAACAGTGGCACCAATTTGCCAAAAAAGAAACACAAGCTTTTAGTTCTGGGTTGGATTTACCAACAACCTCATGCAAATGAAACTCCAGATTTAATGCAAATTCAATTGAATTTCTTCTCTGCACTGTGCGTTCCTCCATCCCATGGACAGATCATTTCTAGAATCCTGCACACTGCAGCAGGACAACTGAGGCCACACAACTAAGCCTACATTTTAGCCTACATTTTAGCCCACAGACTACATCCAGTTAAGAAGGTTTTGATGATATGACTGGGGTAAATATATTTCACTCATGGTATTTAAGTTTAACTGGAAAAAATAAGTCAAAATGTGTTTATACAGTGGCTATTTAAGGGGCTAGCTATCATGGTACTAGCTAGCTCAACTGTGATGCTGGTTCTTCTGCTCTCTGCTAGCCAGTTTTCATGCAAATACAGTTAGTAAGTCAAAGTCAAAAATGTCATTAGTTTGCACGCATGTCTGCTTATGACAGAACAAAATTTCCAAAATTCCCCAGCTGAACTTCCCATGGAAAGTTTCCAGAATGCTTCCGGAAATTAACCAGAAATTTTCCGCCCCTTTGCAACCCTAGTTGTGTCCCTCACATCTGCAATAAAACTCACAAACAGAGGTGAGACAGAGATTTGCCTGCAGGTGCTGCATGCTAATTCCTATCCATTCTGACCTTAAAATGAAACTAAAACTCTGGACGGCTTCCAGTGTAAAATAATTATGACTCTTCTTCATGTTTCTTCTTAATGTTTATGATTAGGGATGTGACGGTTTTGGACCGAACTGGAAAACCTCGGTCCAAAGGATTTCGGTTTAGAAACTCATTCCGTCTTCTCGAACCTCGGTTCACTTTGGCTTCACCGTTAATATCAGTGAGGATGGACATTAACAAACAGCCGCATCACCGTCGAGCCAATAATGACGGTCAAGCACACCCTCTCGTGTAATAACGCTTAAAAACCTCATCAGTGAAAACATTACTCCGCCTATACCATATTGCCCGAGTCTGTGTGGTTTCCATGGCAACACGAAACGTTCACTGAAACCCGCATCAAAATCCGCTGTCTGCTTTGTTAGCCTGCATAATGGAACATTTTGTTGTCGATTTTGATTTATTTGGCAACCTAAGTTTGGATAAATGGCTGAATGAGGAAGACGACACAGAACAGAAAAAGGAGAGATACGCGAGAGTGACGAGTGAAGAGCTGGATCAGCTGGAGAGGTCAGGAAATTAAGCCAGTATGGCCCGGTCAACGTCTTGGGCAATCAAATGTCTACAAGACGACCTGACAAACACCGGGCAGACAGTTCAACTTCTGCTGCTCAGCCACATTAACAGGAGCTACCATTAGCTTGGAGTGACACACCCCCAGCTGAAATAAAACGTCTGCCGGTGAGTTTATTAAAAGACAGATGTTTGTCGTGGCGCCGACACTGGAAAGCAGTAGCCTATATTTAAATATAACTGTTCATATAAGTTGGTCGTAGATAAAGATCAGCTGTGTTGGTGAGTCGCTGTCACGGCACCTGTTAGCTTAAAAAATGACTGAGAAGTCGACAGAAGTATAACTATCAGTCCATGAATTTTTTTTTTTTTTTTTTCCCAGCGGATATTCTAGTTACAACATGATTGAGCTAGCAAAGCAGTTTTTTGTTGATGTGTGGTATTTATTCAGTTTGGGGAAATCACGATGTCTAGAAAACATGATAAGCCCAAGTTGGCTGGCTGACAAGGACTAGTCAACGTCAAATCTCATGTATTTCCACTGAAACGGAGAGAATACCGGCAAAAAACTTTTATATTTTGAGAGCGAAATGCCCACAATGTGAATACATTTTGATTATACATTTTATTTTGTTGGTAATAGTTGTATAATCGCATTATTACATACATTATTACAATAATGCTTAATTCAGACATTTGCTAAGTGTCCTGGAACAGCGACATGACGTGCCCAGTCGACCACATATCAGTCAAAATGTGTTGCCTAAACTTTATGAAGACGTGAAGGCTACAAGAGGACTGAAGCAGCGCAGAGTTCACTGCATTAACTACACATGGTTGGATATTATATCACTGACAACTGAGTAATTAAAAACCCCGTTCTTCAGACACGCGGTGTGTATGAAAGTCACACAAGTGAACATCTGTTGGAAATACTACAGGCAGCTGTATCAGAGAAGAGTGGTAAGAAAAGTGTTATAGTAATGTTCATGTTCTTTATTGCAATGCAATATTTTGTTAATAAAATCTAGACATTTTTTCTAGAAGTTTTCAAAACGTTTCTTTAGTAGGCTAGTTTTTGAAAACCGAGGTTTGAACCGAACCGTGGTTTTAGGTGAACCGTTACACAGTCTTGTATAAAGTATTTGAAAGCGATACTTGAGTAAAAGTACAAGTATCTCACCAGAAAATGACTTTGGTAGAAGTTAAAGTCACCTTTTAGAATATTACTTGAGTAAAAGTCTTAAAGTACCTGACATTTATTGTACTTAAGTATCAAAAGTAATTTTCTGATATTTTCTGTACTTAAGTATTAGAAGTAAAAGTAAAAGTATTTAAACAAAGTGAGCGGTTAGAATTTTGATAATGAATTTATTGTGGCTTCCTTACAGTAAAAGCAACCTGGGTACAGGAGAAAAAAAGCTTCAACTTTTTAACATTACCGTTAAACTTCTGTCACCATCAACAGCTCTCTGTGTCTCTCAGCCTCCCTGTTTGGACAAACTGAACTTGGCACCTCGCAACAACTGTCACGAGCGCGAGTTATTATTTGAAATTATAAAACGGCTGCTTCCCATCCTTAAATGTGATTGGCTGAGCCGCGTTCCATGCCGTTGTAAAATCAGGGTAACCCGCTGGCAGACCTCAGCACAAAATATCCCTGCGCCACTGTAAACGGACATAGCGTTGCCTAGCAACCAACTACTCTGCGCTCCACTTACTCGTTAGGTCACATTTGTTTCAAGACTTTTGTGAACAAAATGTCAGACTTTGTGGTGAATTTTGATTTGCTGGGTGGCCTGAGCCTGGATGAGTGGTTGGAGGAGCTGCTTGGTGTCTGTTAAAAGACGCTGAATTCACCACCAGCAACAGTGTTTTCGCCGGTGTGGTAAAGAAACTCCGCCGAGAAGGACGTGACAAATCTTCCCACCACCAAGCCATAACCGAGGCAGACTGCCAGAAGATGAAGCACTTTCAGGCACGAAGTTCAAACACACCTTGGGGGCTTGTCTGTAAAGTCTGGTTTGACGTGCAGCTTCATATGGGACGCAGGGCGAACGAGGGCAACCGCAAATTAAAGACCGACTCCTTCAGCACTCACGAACGAATGCACAGAAAATCACAAAGATGCTGCCGAAAAAACATAGAAAGCCTGTGGCGATTCATATATGGGCAGCCGGTTACCCACTGTGTCCGGTGGCGGAGCTTCTTCTTCGCACTTGGCGGCCGCGGTTGAAACGATAACAAACAGGAATTACGTCACCAACTCAACTTTTATTTTGAAGTAACGAGTAACGAAGGTGGTTAAGAGAAATGTATCGGAGTAAAAGTACACATTTTATTTCGGAAATGTAGTGGAGTAAAAGTAAAAGTTGTCAGAAATATAAATAACGAAGTAAAGTACAGATATGTGAAAATTCTACTTAAGTACAGTAACGAAGTATTTGTACTTCGTTACATTACAACACTGCCGTTACACCCCTAATATTGACAGGCCTAGATATTGGCCGATGTCTAGCTTCAAAGTAGGCTAATAATTTTAATAATTTTATTTATTATAATGAATGATTTTAGTCTGACTGAATGAAATTCTGAGTCCTTTAATAATTTCCTATATTGAGCATTTTGCACACTTTTACAGTTACCCCTGGTAGTATCTGGTTAAGATACACACACATCCCAAAACATTTTTCTTTTTAATTCCACAGGCTATCATCATTTCTGTGTCATTTCTAGTCTGAAACAACATTCAAGGCTATTTGTTTTCTTTCTGACTGTGTGACCCTGTGTGTGTGTGTGTGTGTGTGTGTGTGTGTGTGTGTGTGTGTGTGTGTGCCTGTGCAAAGAAATCGGATAGGTTTGCTTGTTGTACTGCGTCAGTTTGATTGACAACAATTTCGACCATTCATGACTGACTTCAGTTCTCATTGGATGAAAGTTGAGGGCGTTATGAAGCCGACCACTGGTTGATTTGTAGTGGATAGTTAATTTGTGTTTTCTCCTCTCAGTGACTATTGTGCAATATAAAAGCAGGGCACTACTTTGCTAGTGAGGATGCGGGGTTGCAGACAAACGCTTAAATGCATGTACCAATGGAAAGTGGAGCAGGTGGTCACCCTAACACGCACCCACACAACAGCCCTCCCTCCTTACATGAAAGTCCCTCTTCATTCTGCTGACATTACTCCTTTCCGGGCTGGCAGTAGCTACTCTGACCTCCTCAATCTGTCCCTGGGTCACATCTTTCTGTACCTCCTCCTCCTCTGAATCCACCTGAATAGCTACCACTTCTTCCTCTGAGGTACACTGTTGTTGCACATTTATGTTGGGTGCGAGTCCAACAGTGACTGCCTCTGCACTCGATGACGATGCTGCTGAGGGCCCAGCGACCGCTGCAGTCGATCTTGTAGTAAACATATCAAATATTTTTGCACATTTCGCTGCATCCACCTGCAGGTTTTTGAGCCTTTTCTCCCATAGTTTTTCAGCACCACCCTTGTGCTTTAGTGGTTTATCGATTTTGAAGACCAGGAGGTGGGTCTAGCCAGCCTGGTCAACGCTGCAAACACTCGAACTCACTGGCGGCCACAGCCGAGGGGAGAGGGGGGAGGGGGGAGGGCTGAGAAATTTACAGAGTTTGTTAGGATGTCCATTAACCACTAAAAACCACTAAACCACTAACCAATAAAAATTATAACATCCAGAGTCAGTGGGTTAGATTTTCTATTGATCTCTGGTCCTGTTTAGTGAAACAACTCAACATTCAAAAAGAAATACAAATAGTAACGTGGCCAGTGTATGACCCAGATTTTAAGCCAGCTGTGAACGTCAGAGGATTTATTGATTGTGATAGAAAAGGAATCTTCTTAACTAGGGAACCTGGACTTAGAATGACCTAAAAATGACAGATATCTTTTAAAAGTCTTAAGTAAAAAGGCCATAACAAAGCATTGGCTTCGTAGGGAACCTCCAACTGTCAGTCAATGGAAAGATATAATTAAAAACATCCAGTGCATGGAACGGATGACCTTCAGCTTAAAACTGCAAAGAGACAAAGGTGATGCTCTCTGGGAAAACAGAGATATATACCTTACACACAGAGATGAAAATCTCTTTTGAATTCTGTATAAAAATCAGTCAAAATACTGTTGTAGTTTCTGGTGAAATCCTTCTTTCCTCACATTTCCTAACATTTTATTGATTTTTTTTTTCCTTCTTATGATAACAATGTATAATATTTGTTTTTATGTATTTTATATATTTCTTCATCACCTTTTTGAGTTTTGTATTTCTTTCCTTTTGATTTACACTCCTGTTCATATAAAACTTTGAAAAAAAAAAAAAAATGGAATTAAAAAAACAAATGAAACTAAAACTCTGCAGCCAGTGGCAAAGCAGCATCACCTTCTAGCCTAATGATCCAGGCAAGTCTCCGTGACACCTGTGACACTGGAAAATACACAAGTAAAAATAATAATAAAAATTATTTGCAATAAAAGCAGTACCGTAATAGTTGTGTTGCTTTTTTTGTGCATTTAAAACAGTAAATAATGAAATAAATCACATGTATGTGAAGGTCAGAGTTCCTATTTATTGAACTTTGACCTGCAGAGTCATTTTCATATGTGATTAATTAATTTTAAGTATAAATCACAATTTATGTCATGTTAGTGTTTTACTGTACTATTGTGTATTATTTGAGTGTTGAAAAGCAAAACTTGATTTAGTTCATAGGTAAGGTGATTTGAATGTTATACATTGTTTTCAGAAATTGAATGTATTAAATCTATGGCCCAGTGTTTTACTGCAAACTCAAGTTTATTGCTATTGATATATTTCCCAGTGGTAATCTGGTTTGTGAACTGTGGCTTGACTTTGAAGGAAGACTACGGGCCCACTCACATTAGGGCCATTTGTTCCATATCGTGCTAAAGCAAAAATGCCCCTCTCTCCAGTCCCCTGCTGGCCTGCACTCACATTACCGAAAGCCCAAACGCGCCCAAGCGCGATTGCCCCCGGTGTGCACGCTAACCCTAACCCTAACCCTATATTTTCCAGTGGTAATCTGGTTTGTGAACTGTGACTTGACTTTGAAGGAAGACTAACAGAGTTTTAAAACTGACTAAGCCTTGTTTTTAAACAGGTAGACTTTTGCTTTACCTTGCTCTGCTGGCTGTGGTGATGACTGTCGTTCCTCTGTTTTTTTTGCACAGTTTTGGTGAGTATTTTTATTTGATTTGTTATAAGTAACCTGCGTTCCATTTGTTCCAATTTCCTAATCAACACATATGCAAGGTTATGAAGAGTTACACTTTCCTGGTGTTCATTGTGTGTGTGTGTGTGTGTGTGTGTGTGTGTGTGTGTGTGTGTGTGTGTGTGTGTGTATGTGTGTGTATGTGTGTGTGTCTGTGTGTGCGCATTTGCAGGCAGACAAACAAAAACATGACATTAATGCAGTATTTCCACTGTGTGCTTGTGCTTCATTTCAGCTGCTATAAGAAAAAAGATCTTTTCAGTACTTAGCAGATTTGAAAGTGAAGCAGGTAAGCGTTCCACACAAAAGCATTGAAACAAAAACATGTTAACATGAGTTTTTCACCTGCCTTGGTCTCTGTCTCTGGGGAAAAACCAACAACAGGACATGGAAAAGATCAGCAGGTGGAAACACAATCATTTTATTCAAAGAAAAATGAAGAGGTAGAAGATCAAGATATATCTATATCTATATCTATATCTATATCTATATATATATATATATATAGATATAGATATAGATATAGATATATATATTTATTTATTTATTTATTTTTTATCATACTATTGTGTATTATTTGAGTGTTGAAAAGCAAAACTTTATTTGGTTCATAGGTAAGGTGATTTGAATGTTATGCATTGTTTTCAGAAATTGAAGAATGCATTAAATCTATGGCACAGTGTTGTACTGCAAACACAAGTTTGTTGCTATTGATATATTTTCCAGTGGTAATCTGGTTTGTGAACTGTGACTTGACTTTGAAGGAAGACTAACACATTTTTAGCACTGACTAAGCCTTGTTTTTAAACAGGTAGACCTCAGATTTACCTTGCTCTGCTGGTTGGGGTGATGGCTGCAGTTTCTCTGGGTTGTTTTTTGGGTTCTGGTGAGTATTTTTATTTGATTTGTTTTAAGTGTGTTTGTGTGTGTGTGTGTGTGTGTGTGTGTGTGTGTGTGTGTGTGTGAAGCTGCAGGCTAAAACATGACAACATGCATTAATGCAATATTTCCACTGTGTGCTTGTGCTTCATTTCAGCTGTTATAGCAGGAAAGATCTTTTCATTACAGAGCAGAATTGAAAGTGAAAGAGGTAAGTTTTTCCCACAAAAGTATTGATGTACAAACATGTGTTTTTCACCTGCCTTGGTCTCTGTCTCTGGGGAAAAACTAACAACAGGACATGGAAAAGATCAGCAGGTGGAAACACAATCATTTTATCCAAAGAAAAATGGAGAGGGAGTAGATCAAGATATTTTATGGAAGTATTTAGTTTTAGGTTTTGACTTGTGACAGTTAAAGTGCTGAAATTAGTGGCTTTACTCAAAGACTTTCCTCATCCACAGTAACCAGTGTAGCTGTGATTAGTAACTTTCCAGGATACTCAAAGCAGTACCAGTAATAGTTGTGTTGCTTTTCTGTGCATTTAAAACAGTAAAGAATGAAAAAAATCTCATGTATGTGAAGGTCAGAGTTCCTATTTTTTTAACTTTGACCCGCACAGTCATTTTCATATGTGATTAATTCATTTTAACTATAAATCACAATTAATGCAGTGTTATTATTTTACTGTACTATTTTGTATTATTTGAGTGTTGAAAAGCAAAACTTGATTTAGTTCATAGGTACGGCGATTTGAATGTTTTGCATTGTTTTCACAAATTGAAGAATGCATTAAATCTATGGCACAGTGTTGTTCTGCAAACACAAGTTTGTTGCTATTGATATATTTTCCAGTTGTAATCTGGTTTGTGAACTGTGGCTTGACTTTGAAGGAAGACTAACACATTTTTAGCACCGACTAAGCCTTGTTTTTCAACAGGCAGACTTCTGCTTCACATTGGTGTGCTGGCTGTGGTGATGGCTGTAGTTTCTCTGCTTTTTTTTCTCAGTTTTGGTGAGTATTTTTATTTGATTTGTTTTAAGTAACCTGCCTTCCATTTGTTCCAGGTTCCTTATCAACACATATGCAAGATTATGAAGAGTTACACTTCTCTGGTATTCATTTTGTTTGTGTGTGTGTGTGTGTGTGTGTGTGTGCCTGCATATCTGCTCGACAAACAAAAACATGACAACATGCATTAATGAAACGTTTCCACTGTGTGCTTGTGCTTCATTTCAGCTGCTTTAACACGAAAGATCTTTTCATTATGTTGTGGATTTGTCAGTGTAACAGGTAAGTGTTTCCCACAAAAGCATTGAAATAAAAACATGTAAACATGAGTTTTTCACCTGCCTTGGTCTGTCTCTGGGGAAAAACTAACAACAGGACATGGAAAAGATCAGTGGGTAGAAACACAATAATTTTATCCAAAGAAACATGAAGAGGGAGTAGATCAAGATATTTTATGTAAGTATTTAGTTTTAGGTTTTGAACTTATGACAGTTAAAGTGCTCAGGTTAGTTGCTTTACTCAAAGACTTTCCTCATCCACAGTAACCGGTAGGGCTGAATGATTCATCGTTTTCTGATCAAAATTGCGATTTCAGATAGTGCAATCCTGTGATCACAGAAGGTGCAGTTTTTGCAGCTCTCCGGACTGACCCAGGATCTTTTGTGTCAACTATTTTACACATACATCCCATCTCCCTACCATCCTGCCGTCATGCCCTGTCAACCTCACCAATCAGAAGCGGCATGCTACGCGTGGATAGGTCATGGTAACCAATTAGAAGTGGCCATACACACTCAGGGCTCTAGTTTCACAGACCGGGTGAGGCGGGGGCGCAGTGCAGCTGCGCTTCGGCAACTGGGTGTGGCCAGGCGGATTTTGCAATTTTGGCACGCCGTGCTCGGTGGCGCAAGTACTCCGCCGTCCCTCCTACCGGCGCAAGGGAGGAGAGAAGGCGTGAAGTGGGTTTGACACAGCCGATTCACATTTAACCAATCAAATGAGCCCCTGTCCTCGCCTTTAAAATGCGCTGCGTGAAGACGTAATGAAAGTCTACACATTTGACATGGAGGAAGAGAGCAGCCGCAACACACACTCAGGACAATAAGACCAGTCTTGGCTGCTGGAATGTTGCTGGAGCTACCTGCCATCCATCTGTCCACCCATCCATCCACCCATCCATCCATCCATCCATGCATCTATCCTTACATTCGTTTTCCTGAGTCCCCTGTCTTTCCATTACCTACCTGCCTCGCATCTCTTTTTTTCCAGCTCTGTCACCATCTGCTAAAGTTATTGATTTTTACAAGCAAATATAAATTTAACTGTGAAGCCCCCATTTTTAATGAATGTTTTTACCTCAAATGATAATCCTTGCCATATTCATATAAATAGCCTACATGTTTGTTTTGCAACTTTCGACTCCATCACTTACTGATGCAACAACACACTAGGGGCCCTATCTTGTGCCACCCGCTATCCGCTGCCACTACCCGCTACCCGGAAATTGCGGATTTAGGAACTTCCGCTATCCCTAAACGGTATCTTGCGCCCACGCTACCCGCTATCCGTTATGCCGACTCCGTTATTTGCGCCTGGAGGTGTGTCCGTGGGCGTGTTTCATGCGCTATCTCTAAAATTGCTATTTTGTGCACACACTTTAGGGAAGATTTTAGGGAAAGCGGATAGCGGGTGGTCAGGACCACCCGCTATCCGCTTTCCCTAAAGTTTGGGCTGTTACGAGAGCGCACCCAGGCGGCTTCAATGCGCGCCCCGACGGAGCCTCGCCACACACACGGTCGGACTGATACCGGGACGCCGCCGGAATGACTGAGTATATTACTCATATAGACTGTTTAGAGGAAAGACTGTTTTAATCGGACACTTAGGCCAGCACGTTTTATTGTTTTATCATAAGCCAGCAGCTGTGCTATATTTTTATTTTTAATATTTTATTTGCCCAATCTACCTTGTCAATAAATTAGTTTACACATAGTTCCACCTCTGCCTCTTGTGTGTGTGTGGTGTGACCCGGGGATTTTATTCAATCAGTACAACCTTGTGACACGTCCACTTGGACACATGTGGCTCCACCTCTCGAATTAACTCGCCTATAATATAATTTATAATATGTATATATATAAAGCCAACTTGCTTTAGCCTCAGTAGAACCCCTGAGAAAATCTACCTCCCTCTTTCCATTGCGGGTTTAGGATTTAGGATTTAGGATAGCGCAGTCTGCCCTTAAAGGCAGTGGCACCTGGCACACTGATTGGTTTAGCTGGCGTAACGCCCAAAACACGCCTATGCATAATATAGCGGGTAGCGGAGGTGTTTTGCGGATAGCGGCAGGTGCACAAGATAGCAACTTTTACGGGGGAACGCCTCTTCCTAAATCCTAAATCCATAAATAACGGGTTTAGGGAGTCTGGCGCAAGATAGGGCCCTAGAGATTAAAACAAAATCCGGTTCATGAAAGCTTTTACATTTGCTATTCTAAATGCCCAGTGTCTGGCAAGGAACTGATTCATTTTACATTTTCGATTTGTGTGGAATCAGGGTTTCCGTTAGAAAAAATTGGCACCGGACAACGTGACCAGCAGGTTTTCAATTTACCAACAAATGTTTTAAATTCCGGTCAAATATTATCTGAATTTATTGAGCTTAAAATTATCAAGGCATGTCAATTTATAGCATAATCTTTTTATTGAAAAGCAGGCTGTATCAAATTAAATGAGTGCCGTCAACTGACTCACGTGCGTAACTTCTAAAATAAATAAATAAATATTGCACAAGCCTGTGCTCTTTTAACATGAACATTGCATACAATTGCAAACAATTGCAACTACAATTTGCAAACAAAAAACTGGCTCATACCATTTTAATAACGCGGCGTGCTGCCAACTTGAAATCAAATAGATGCAATAAAAACTTAATTCAGCAGCTGAATTAAAATCGAAAGTCTCAAGTGTCTCTCCGCAACTTGCAATGCGCATCAGTCTTGTGACCTTGTTCTCCCTCAGGCGACTTCGCTGCGCTGTTTTGATCCAGTTCTGCAGAAAAAAAAACCCTCTCTCTCTCTCTCTCTGGTACACTGGAGACAGGGATCACGTAGTCTATTTTTTAAAAAAAATTTAATAAATAAAATTACGTGGAAATTGACTGTTTTAATAAAATTCAAATTGTGCTTAGAGGGAATATTTTCACCAGACATTTAAAAATTACCGGACATTGGCAGATTTTACCAGTCATAGTCTGGTGATCACCGGATAACGGAAACCCAGTGTGGAATATTTATATATATGGAAGAAGAACTGTGTAGTTAATACGAGCAGCGCCAGACACCATGACTGGAAAAAAGACATCACAGTACTGGACACATTGTTTGACTGACAGGTGATCAGGTTGGGTTTTCATTACGCATGCCAAACGGTGCCAATCTCCTTTGATCTGACATCAGTTGTGATGGGACAGTCGATATGGAGATACATTTATGTGCTGATTGAGATAGTAGTATTGAATAGTGGTTTTTGTGGGTATTTATTGCATTGTTAATGTGTCTGAATATCTGTGAGGTTTTGGTGACGTGCGCTCACTGCCCGCCTGTCAGCCAAACTTCCACTGCGCCGGCCCCGCTCCGCCTTGAGCGGAAAGTAGACGTGGTTTCAGATGGCGAGCTTTTGGCGCACCTCGGCGAAGCCTTTTGACACCTCGGTCTGCGAAACTTGCAAACCGCCCGCCTCTCACGTTTCGCTGGTCCAAACAAGCTCTGCGCGGGGTTCGCCTCACTGCGCCACCCTGCACTGCACCGGGAAACTAGAGCCCTCAGTAACAACAAGCTGGTGTCCCTAAATGACGTGTTTTGAAATGGCTTCAGCAGAACCAGAAGTGGAATTAGGGGATTTAAACCCAAAAAAGCAGCATGTCGGAAATATGGGAGTATTTCGGGTTTGAGACTGCAGACATGCACCAGAAACAGCTACTGTGCAAAGCCTGTCAAGCAAAAGTTGCAACATCCAGCGGCAACACAACCTTAGCGGCAACACAAACTTAGACCGGCACTTGAAAAATCGTCACAGGCATTTACATGACGAGTGCCTGACCAAAAAGTCCGGTGAAAAGTCGAGTGAAAGTGATGCTCAAGACCATTATAGCAAACACACTACAATTACAGCATCGTTTGCTAGTGTAACTCCATATGAAAAGAGCAGCTGCAGGCACCGGGAGATAACGACTGCCATAATATGCTACATGACGTGGTGTCTGTTAACACGGTCACCAGAGACGGATTTCAAAACCGCCTCCGCACGCTGGACAGAAGATATGATTCCCTCCCGCACCTACTTCAGCCAGGTTGCCATCCCACAGCTGTACGCGGAGTGTGAGGAAAAAGTTGTAATAGAGCTGAAAATGTGGAGTATTATTACTTATTCAACATCGTTTTTTAAAACTTTTTGTATTTTATTTAACTTTTTTAAATTAACACAATTAAGGATTTTTTGCACTACTTTTAAATTAAGACAGTCAAATATGGCTCTTTTAGTTCTTCAGTTGTAATAACTGCTGTTGGTCAAGGACTTTAAAGAATGTACATGTATGTTTCTTAGCAATAAATACATGTTGGAAGCAATTCTTATCTTTTAGTATTCATCCTTGCATTACAGTAAATAGCCTTTAATGTTTTGATGGTATGATGTAATTTTCTGTCATGTTTTAAAAATGTTACTGTACATGGTGAATATTGCACTGAAGTTTGATTTGAAGAAATATTGCGAATAAAATCGAAATCGCAATATCTGCCAGAAAAATCGCAATTGGCTCTTTTACTAAAATCGTTCAGCCCTAGTAACCAGTATAGCTGTAATTAGTAACTTTGTAGCTCCAGAAAACATTCCTGTTTGAACTCAAGTGCTACAATGATGTGACGATGTGAGGTCACTGATTAGATGTGGCCAGATGTGCAACATGTCTGAGCACAAGTTTTCTGCTGCTGTTGACTCCCTCTTTAAAGGAAACTGCATGTGTTATAAATGTGGGAATGAATTGACTGACATGTAAGGGTTTACACGTTATTTACTTGTTACAGATGTTGATTCTATAGTCAGCCATTCACCTCAGCATCAACATGATACTGACAATGCTGTAAAGTGACTGAGCACACTCCTG